>NC_080469.1:24606800-25206800 GCF_030265055.1 Doryrhamphus excisus | reverse complement strand
TAACATCAAATGTTGCAAGTATGAAATATCATAACATGAAATGCTGCAACTGTGAAATATCATAACATGAAATGCTGCAAGTATGAAATATAACAAGAAATGTTGCAAATATGAAATATCATAACTTGAAATGTTGCAAGTATGAAATATCATAACATGAAATGTTGCAAATATGAAATATCATAACTTGAAATGTTGCAAATATGAAATATCATAACTTGAAATGTTGCAAGTATGAAATATCATAACATGAAATGTTGCAAGTATGAAATATCATAACTTGAAATGTTGCAAATATGAAATATCATAACATGAAATGTTGCAACTGTGAAATATCATAACATGAAATGTTGCAAGTATGAAATATCATAACTTGAAATGTTGCAAATATGAAATATCATAACATGAAATGTTGCAACTGTGAAATATCATAACATGAAATGCTGCAAGTATGAAATAACAAGAAATGTTGCAAATATGAAATACCATAACTTGAAATGTTGCAAATATGAAATATCATACCATGAAATGTTGCAAGTATGAAATATCATAACAAGAAATGTTGCAACTGTGAAATATCATAACATGAAATGCTGCAAGTATGAAATATCATAACATGAAATGTTGCAAGTCTGAAATATCATAACAAGAAATGTTGCAAATATGAAATATCATAACTTGAAATGTTGCAAGTATGAAATATCATAACATGAAATGTTGCAAGTATGAAATATGGTAACATGAAATGCTGCAACTATGAAATATCATAACATGAAATGTTGCAACTGTGAAATATCATAACATGAAATGTTGCAAGTATGAAATTTCGTAACAAGAAATCGTGCAAGTGGGAAATATCGTACCATGAAATATTGCAACTATGAAATTTCATAACATGAAATGTTGCAAGTATGAAATATCTTTCTATCCACCTGCGGTAATCATAATGTTGACCTCCTCTCCCCCATACATATACTGTATGTGCTATGAATAAGCGTGTATTACTGCATAGTGTGATGATGATGATGAATGTTTTACTTTGTTTTTGACAGATCACAAGCCGAGCACCGTTCGCAATGATTACCTGCTCTGCCCTGCCCCCGAGCTCTACCAAGTGGGACAGTAAGTGTTGTGTGTACTGTGTATTGTGTATTGTAGTATTTGTACTGCAAATGCGAGGCATCGGGAGTAAGGACTGTGAACTTCCGAGGCGTTTCCTTTCCATCCAGAACCATTTCTGACCTTAACTCCATTGTCACTTTTATGACAAAAATCAAAGCGCGTCATGAGGTGACAGCGGATGAGTAGCTGTCCGTGCGCGGTGCGCTTTGAAGACCAACGCGTCCTCCGTACGAGCCACCAAGACCTGCAGCGGCGTGGCTACGTGTCAGCGTTTGTAATCCTTAAACATAACAGATGATCACGCAGGCTTTTTAGATGCGGCGACAGATTTCAATGTCCTGGCTGACTGCAATCCAATCAAAAATGTATGATTGTGACTAGCCCAGGCTCCTGGGGGGCTGGAAAACAGATTATGGAGCGTACTTATACATATAATACCGTACCCCCCCCCCACTTGGACTTCAACCTCCCGCTGGATTATCTCTGCTCTGAAGCAAATCATTTTAGTCTTTCTCAAACTAAATCTTCCTTAGCTGAAATGATATTTTGAAAAGATTAGTTGCCATAAAATGGGGATTTAGTATTGCTGTTCCTCTTCGACAATATTTTTGGGACTTAATTGGAACATTGTCTTACATTTGGGATTGTTCACTCGCTAGGTAAATGTTGAAACACCGTTACCCGAAAAACACGGTAACCATGCAAGGTTGGAACGTAAAACACCATAACTGCGAAACGGCAAACACGCAATGTTGTAACTGTGAAATATTGTAACTAGAAACGTGGTAACCATGAAACTTGTTGTCACGAAGAAATGCCGTAACTGCCAAATGTCTAATCGTGAAATGTGCCACGAAATGACGTAACCGTGAAATACCACAGTTGACAAATGTCGGTATGCCGTCTACGTGAACGCTGTAAATATGAAATGTTACACCATTACTGCGAAACGCAATGTTGTAACTGTGAAATGTTGTAATCATGAAACTTCATAACTATGAAATATCATAACAAGAAATCGTGCAAGTATAAAATGTTGTAACATGAAATGTTGCAACTGTGAAACTTCATAACATGAAATGTTGCAACTCTGAAATATCGTAACAAGAAATGTTGCAAGTATAAAATATCATAACATGAAATGCTGCAACTGTGAAATATCGTAACGTGAAGTGGTGCAAGTATGAAATATCATAACAAGAAATGTTGCAAGTATAAAATATCGTAGCATGAAATGTTGCAACTGTGAAATATCATAACATGAAATGTTGCAACTATGAAATACCGTAACAAGAAATCATGCAAGTATAAAATGTCGTAAAATGAAATGTTGCAAGTATGAAAAATCGTAACATGAAATGTTGCAACTGTGAAATATCGTAACAAGAAATCGTGCAAGTATAAAATGTCGTAAAATGAAATGTTGCAACTGTGAAATATCATAACATGAAATGTTGCAACTGCAAAATGTTGTAAAATGAAATGTTGCAAGCATGAAATATCGTAACATGAAATGTTGCAAGCATGAAATATCGTAACATGAAATGTTGCAACTGTGAAATATCGTAACAAGAAATCGTGTAAGTATAAAATGTTGTAAAATGAAATGTTGCAAGTATGAAATATCATAACATGAAATGTTGCAACTGTGAAATATTGTAATGTGAAACGTTGCAACTATGAAATATCATAACAAGAAATCTGTGAATTATCGTAACATGAAATCGTGCAAGTATAAAATGTTGTACAATGAAATGTTGCAAGTATGAAATATCGTAACATGAAATGTTGCAACTGTGAAATATCATAACATGAAATTGTGCAAGTATAAAATGTTGTACAATGAAATGTTGCAAGTATGAAATATGGTAACATGAAATGTTGCAACTGTGAAATATCATAAGAAATCGTGCAAGTATAAAATGTTGTAAAATGAAATGTTGCAACTGTGAAATATCATAACATGAAATGTTGCAACTATGAAATACCGTAACAAGAAATCATGCAAGTATAAAATGTCGTAAAATGAAATGTTGCAAGTATGAAAAATCGTAACATGAAATGTTGCAACTGTGAAATATCGTAACAAGAAATCGTGCAAGTATAAAATGTCGTAAAATGAAATGTTGCAACTGTGAAATATCATAACATGAAATGTTGCAACTGCAAAATGTTGTAAAATGAAATGTTGCAAGCATGAAATATCGTAACATGAAATGTTGCAAGCATGAAATATCGTAACATGAAATGTTGCAACTGTGAAATATCGTAACAAGAAATCGTGTAAGTATAAAATGTTGTAAAATGAAATGTTGCAAGTATGAAATATCATAACATGAAATGTTGCAACTGTGAAATATTGTAATGTGAAACGTTGCAACTATGAAATATCATAACAAGAAATCTGTGAATTATCGTAACATGAAATCGTGCAAGTATAAAATGTTGTACAATGAAATGTTGCAAGTATGAAATATCGTAACATGAAATGTTGCAACTGTGAAATATCATAACATGAAATTGTGCAAGTATAAAATGTTGTACAATGAAATGTTGCAAGTATGAAATATGGTAACATGAAATGTTGCAACTGTGAAATATCATAAGAAATCGTGCAAGTATAAAATGTTGTAAAATGAAATGTTGCAAGTGTGAAATATCATAACTTGAAACGTTGCAACTATGAAATATCATAACAAGAAATCTGTGAATTATCGTAACATGAAATCGTGCAAGTATAAAATGTTGTAAAATGAAATGTTGCAAGTATGAAATATCGTAACATGAAATGTTGCAAGTATGAAATATCGTAACATGAAATGTTGCAACTGTGAAATATCGTAATATTGTATCATACCTAACCTAGATATGAGGTAATAACTCTAAAAAAAAAATCCTGTTTTCGTGTAAATAATTGTGCGATGCATTCATAGCTCCAAACGTGACGCATAAAGAGAGGCTAGTTCCTTAGCCTCGGAGTGTAAACGAGAAGTCAAATCTTAATTAAAGGAGCCATGAAGGTAGCATCTGCTCCACAAGTCGCCGCGTCTTCCGGCCTCCTCGCCAAGCGATGCCGTAAACGACTTCCTGGAGCATCTACATCTGTAAAGGCGCTACGCCGAAAGCGGCGCTGGGCGTCCACGGCTGGCGCAAGGAGGCGGGCTTAATCAAGTGTTGGCTGCCGACGGCGGCCCATTAAGTGGTTAACTGGTCGGGGCGGCGAGTAAACACATCTGCTGGAGGGGCTTTTTAAAAGGTTGTGCGACAGATGCAGCCTTTCCCTTTTTTCCACGCTCGCCGTTGTAAATAATTCACACAGTCCCTGCGCCCCGGACAACCTGCGACGAGCCTCCGAGCCCGGGAACGTCCGTGGCCGCCCATCTGTCGGCCTGGGCCGCAACGGCGGCGCCGCCGGTACGCTCGGTGCCCTGGAAACACGACTCTAGTCAACTGTGGGAACATTTTGGCTTGTTTTTGCTGCTGTTCCACTCGCAAGCGTGGCTCATGAAGGAACGCATCTCAGAGATCCTCGTCCTTTGAAAACCTCGAACCTTCAGGGATGTAAGAGTGGGCGGCCTTGGACTATGAGGCTAAAACCAGACCTTGATGCTATCCTAACAATCGGAAGCTAAGGACCAAGAAGCTAAAACCAGAACTTGATCCTATCCAAACAATGGGAAGCTAAGGACTATGAAGCTAAAACCAGACCTAGATGCTCTCCAAACAATCGGAAGCTAAAACCAGACCCAGATGCTATCCAAACAGTCGGAAGCTAAGGACCAAGAAGCTAAAACCAGACCTAGATGCTATCCAAACAATCGGAAGCTAAAACCAGACCCAGATGCTATCCAAACAGTCGGAAGCTAAGGACCAAGAAGCTAAAACCAGACCTAGATGCTATCCAAACAATCGGAAGCTAAAACCAGACCTAGATGCTATCCAAACAATCTGAAGCTAAGGACTCAGAAGCTAAAACCAGACCCAGATGCTATCCAAACAATCGGAAGCTAAGGACTAAGAAGCTAAAACCAGACCTAGATGCTATCCAAACAATGGGAAGCTAAGGACTATGAAGCTAAAACTGGACCTAGATGCTATCCAAACAATCGGAAGCTAAAACCAGACCTAGATGCTATCCAAACAATCGGAAGCTAAGGACTAAGAAGCTAAAACCAGACCTAGATGCTATCCAAACAATCTGAAGCTAAGGACTAAGAAGCTAAAACCAGACCTAGATGCTATCCAAACAATCATAAGCTAAGGACTAAGAAGCTAAAACCAGACCTAACGGCTATCCAAACAATCAGAAGCTAAAACCAGACCCAGATGCTATCCAAACAATCGGAAGCTAAGGACCAAGAAGCTAAAACCAGACCTAGATGCTATCCAAACAGTCGGAAGCTAAGGACCAAGAAGCTAAAACCAGACCTAGATGCTATCTAAACAATCAGAAGCTAAAACCAGACCCAGATGCTATCCAAACAGTCGGAAGCTAAGGACCAAGAAGCTAAAACCAGACCTAGTTGCTATCCAAACAGTTGGAAGCTAAGGACCAAGAAGCTAAAACCAGACCTAGATGCTATCCAAACAGTCGGAAGCTAAGGACTAAGAAGCTAAAACCAGACCTAGATGCTACCCAAACAGTCGTAAGCTAAGGACCAAGAAGCTAAAACCAGACCTAGATGCTATCCAAACAATCGGAAGCTAAGGACTCAGAAGCTAAAACCAGACCTAGATGCTATCCAAACAGTCGGAAGCTAAGGACCAAGAAGCTAAAACCAGACCTAGATGCTATCTAAACAATCGGAAGCTAAAACCAGACCCAGATGCTATCCAAACAGTCGGAAGCTAAGGACCAAGAAGCTAAAACCAGACCTAGTTGCTATCCAAACAGTTGGAAGCTAAGGACCAAGAAGCTAAAACCAGACCTAGATGCTATCCAAACAGTCGGAAGCTAAGGACTAAGAAGCTAAAACCAGACCTAGATGCTACCCAAACAGTCGTAAGCTAAGGACCAAGAAGCTAAAACCAGACCTAGATGCTATCCAAACAATCGGAAGCTAAGGACTCAGAAGCTAAAACCAGACCTAGATGCTATCCAAACAGTCGGAAGCTAAGGACCAAGAAGCTAAAACCAGACCTAGATGCTATCTAAACAATCGGAAGCTAAAACCAGACCCAGATGCTATCCAAACAGTCGGAAGCTAAGGACCAAGAAGCTAAAACCAGACCTAGTTGCTATCCAAACAGTTGGAAGCTAAGGACCAAGAAGCTAAAACCAGACCTAGATGCTATCCAAACAGTCGGAAGCTAAGGACTAAGAAGCTAAAACCAGACCTAGATGCTACCCAAACAGTCGGAAGCTAAGGACCAAGAAGCTAAAACCAGACCCAGATGCTATCCAAACAATGGGAAGCTAAAACCAGACCTAGATGCTACCCAAACAGTCGGAAGCTAAGGACCAAGAAGCTAAGAGTGGGCGGCCTAGGACGTGTCCAAATCCTCCAGTCCTCGCTGGGTCATCAAGCGCTGGAGTCGCACTCTTGGCGGCGGTGGCATCATCTGTGCCGACAGCTGCGGCGTCGGCTTTGAAACGCTGGCATCTGCTCTCCCCCTTCTTCCTCCACGCCAGGGGAGCCCCCGCAGCCCCCGCTGGGGGCGGCCATCGGGCGGGGAGGTGGCTGCGGTCTTGCAGCAGCATGTCCTCACCTGGTGTTTTCACAATTACGGTGGAAGGTAAAAAATAACTGAGGCCCGCATCGACACCTAGCAGGTACCCAAGCTAATGCAATTGCTCCTCAATTATTCAGAACGCGGTCCCAGGGCAGCTGCTGACGGGGGGCGGGGGGTGGGGGGCGCTCCATCTGCTCCAGCGGGGGTATGGAAATGTTTATGTTAGACATTTACTGTTGATTTGCATCCTTTGTTTAGACAGCTTAGCATCAAACTAGACGAAGTGATCGGCCATTTTCATTCTTAGGATTCTTAGTGCAATGCATTCTGGGAAGTTCTAGAAGATGTGTTGTCAGGTTACGCTCTACCGCGGCGTCCGATGACGGTCGTTCAGATCCATTGGCGTGGTTAACGATGATCACATGGTGGTAGTGCCGCAGACCCCTCCCTCTGTTCCAAGATGGCTTCTCAACCGTAACGTAGACGTCCTATCTAGTCTGACTAAAACCGGACCTAGATGCTATCCAAACAATCAGAAGCTAAGGACTATGAAGCTAAAACCGGACCTAGATGCTATCCAAACAATCGGAAGCTAAGGACCAAGAAGCTAAAACCAGACCCAGATGCTATCCAAACAATCGGAAGCTAAAACCAGACCTAGATGCTATCCAAACAATCAGAAGCTAAGGACTAAGAAGCTAAAACCAGACCCAGATGCTATCCAAACAATCAGAAGCTAAGGACTATGAAGCTAAAACCAGACCCAGATGCTATCCAAACAATGGGAAGCTAAGGACCAAGAAGCTAAAACCAGACCTAGATGCTATACAAACAATCTGAAGCTAAAACCAGACCTAGATGCTATCCAAACAATCAGAAGCTAAGGACTAAGAAGCTAAAATCAGACCCAGATGCTATCCAAACAATCAGAAGCTAAGGACTATGAAGCTAAAACCAGACCTAGGTGCTATCCAAACAATCGGAAGCTAAAACCAGACCTAGATGCTGTCCAAAAAATCGGAAGCTAAGGACCAAGAAGCTAAAACCAGACCTAGATGCTATCCAAACAATCATAAGCTAAAACCAGACCCAGATGCTATCCAAACAATCGGAAGCTAAGGCCAAAGAAGCTAAAACCAGACCTAGATGCTGTCCAAACAATCGGAAGCTAAGGACCAAGAAGCTAAAACCAGACCTAGATGCTATCCAAACAATCGGAAGCTAAGGACTAAGAAGCTAAAACCAGACCTAGACGCTATCCAAACAAACGGAAGCTAAGGACTACATATGAAGCTAAAACCAGACCCAGATGCTATCCCAACAATCGGAAGCTAAGGACCAAGAAGCTAAAACCAGACCTAGATGCTATCCAAACAATCGGAAGCTAAAACCAGACCCAGATGCTATCAAACAATCGGAAGCTAAGGGCTAAGAAGCTAAAACCAGACCTAGATGCTATCCAAACAATCAGAAGCTAAGGACCAAGAAGCTAAAATCAGACCTATATGCTATCCAAACAATCTGAAGCTAAAACCAGACCTACACGCTATCCAAACAATCAGAAGCTAAAACCAGACCTAGATGCTATCCAAACAATCGGAAGCTAACACTGGACCCAGATGCTATCCAAACAATCGGAAGCTAAGGACCAAGAAGCTAAAACCAGACTTAGATGCGATCCAAACAATCTGAAGCTAAAACCAGACCTAGTTGCTATCCAAACAATCAGAAGCTAAGGACCAAGAAGCTAAAACCAGACCCTGATGCTACCGTGACACCAAGTCACTCCAGAATTCCTGCCATCTGCGCCCCAGAGTGCATCCAAGTCAGTCCAAACGTTAGCAACATCTGCAGCATTCAAGAAGGTCTCATCAGGAGCATCCCAGCTGTCAGCAGAGCTTCCTCCCGTCCGTCGGAAGTGGCGGAATGACGACTCTCGGATGCTGAGCGACGGGACTCGCATATGCTCCGCTGTGAATTATTCAGCCTTCCTGATTTTTCCCATCTTTTACGGGAACTTTGAAGTCCATTAGCGTGCCCCTCGTCAGGCGGTCCAGATGTAGAGCATCACCGGAGCTTAGCGTCACCCCGGGGCCCGGCTTTTTGACGCATGTGCCGTCGTCCCACCCAGCGAGTCTTGCGTGGTTTTTTGACAGATCCCTCGACTCGGTCCACGCGCTCAAACGCAACCTTCGACCCGTCGGAACAGCTGCAGTTTTCCTTCCTGGCAAGGATCCGTTTCAATTATTTATCCCCGTCTCTTTCTGTAAACTTGTTTCTTCGGTTCTTCCAGCTGGTGTACGGTATTCCCACCCTGGAACTCCTGACTGGCGTACTCTGAAAAAGTACGACATGGCCGCCGATTGACCCAAGAACGTCTTGGAACGTTGAACTGAACGATGCTACGTTCTTTGCTAAGGAACAATCATAGTCCTTACTGATTATGATTGGGACGCGGTGCATTAAGGATGTCCGGTTGTGTCAGAATCCTGGGCGGGGGGGGCGGGGGCGGGGGGTTGGGCGACTCGCTTGGAAGACTTCCTCCTCCTCTTCCTCCTCTTCATCCCGCCTGATTAATAACCTGCCCGCCATCGTCAGCCATTAAGCTTAAATCGTCTGAATTAGCTTCTGCTGTCAGGTAGCGTACATTCAAGGACCCCGAGAGTCCTTCTTATTTGGCGTCCATACGCGTTTTAGCGTTTGATATTAAATATGTCGTGGAAATACATAAATGTATGAAATTTGATTTTATTTGATCAGTGGTATAAAATATGATGGAACGCCCCCCCCCCCCGATAATTCGAAATTAGAATGATAAAATAATTACTAGTACTTATTATTATTATTATTAATATTATTATTATACAATAATATTATAATAATTATTTGAAACAAATATTACTGTTATTATACAATTTTTTTTATTGTTGTTATTTTATATATTATATTTTTATATATTTTTATATATATATATTTTTTATATATTATTTATTATATAATAGTAATGGTACTAATTCTTATTTATAATTCTAATTATTATTTTTACATAAATATATATATATAATTAATATACATCTTATTCTTTATTATTACTTAATTTGATTAAAGTACAATAATAATTATTGTTATATTTTTTGTTTACATGATGATACTGTATATACTATATTATATACTATAGTTTATACATATATATATTTGTATATTATTTATTATATGATAGTAATGGTACTAATGATACTAATTCTTATTTATACTAATTTTTATAATTAAAATTTTTATTTTTACATAAATATATACAAATAATATAATAATATATGTCAATCTTATTCCTGTTAATTTGATTAAAGTATAATAATAATTGTTGTTGTTGTATTTTTTTTACATGATGATACTGTATATACTATATTATATATTTTTTATATAGATATAATTTTTTAAATATATATTATATATATATATATTTATATATTATTTAGTATATAATAGTAATGGTACTAATTCTTATTTATAATTCTAATTATTATTTTTACATAAATATATATATAATTAATATACATCTTATTCTTTATTATTACTTAATTTGATTAAAGTATAATAATAATTATTGTTATATTTTTGTTTACATGATGATACTGTATATACTATTATTACTATATACTATTGTATACTATGATATGATAGTAATGGTACTAATTCTTATTTATACAAATTTTTATAATTCACATTTTTATTTTTACATAAATATATACAAATAATATAATAATATATGTCAATCTTATTCCTGTTTATTCTGATTAAAGTATAATAATAATTATTGTTGTTGTATTTTTTTGTTTACATGATGATACTGTATATACTATATTATATATATATATATATATATATATATATATATATATATATATATATATATATATATATATATATATATATATATATATATATATATATATATATATATATATATATATATATATATATATATATTAGAAATTAGAATGATAAAATAATTACTAGTACTTATTATTATTACATTATTATTATACAATAATATTGTAATAATTATTTGGAACAAATATTACTGTTATTATACAATAATTCTTTTATTGTTATTTTATATATTATATTTGATATATTTTTTAATATATTTTTAATATGTTATTTATTATATTATAGTGATGGTACTAATTCTTATTTATACTAATTCTTATTTATAATTGTAATTCTTATTTTTTACATAAATATATATAAATAATATACAGTTTTTCCTGTTAATTTGATTAACGTATAATAATAATTATTGTTGTTGTAATTTTTTTTGTTGACACGATGATATTGTATATACTATATATTTTATTTAGTTGCTTTTTATTTATACTTTTAGCGGTAAAATTGCAAATGGGCAAAATTGATGACATTTAAAAACGTGTGCATATTTATTTTTGTCAAATAACAGCATTACAAGTATAACATTTTATACCATATTTTTTTATTATCATCATTTGTCGACTAATATTTCTGATGGTATTTTAAACAAAATATACATAATAATATTTGATTTATTTCAGCGTGTGAGTCTTTTCTCTTCTGTGTCTGCGGCCTCATTTGCATAAAGGAGTTGCGCACAAACGAACAAAAAAAAAAAAAGAGACGGCATAGAAAGAGAGGAAGTGCTCATTACCGGCGCCGTCAGCGTCGGCGTGCGGCGAGGACGTTAACCCGCGGCGCGGTAACAAGCCTCATGAACCCCTATGACTTATTTAGAGGGGTCCAAACGCTGACGCCATAATGGGCGCAATTAAAACACTAATGATGAACGGCACCGCAATTTCCATATGTCTATTATGCCCCGTCCAATTACCGCTGCTTTAATGAGAATTCCGGATACGGAGTACCGCCGAAACGCTTCAAATCCTCCGCTCGGGAAAAAAAAAAAGAATAGAAGAAAAGTGTGTGTGTGTGTGTGTGTGTGGCGTGCGGAATAATAACAAGAAAAGGTCTCTTTGCTTTGGATTTGGGCCCCAGGCGGCGCCCTGGGCCCGCCGATCCTCCCGTGGATCGGAACAGATGAGCGAGCAGACCGGGCGGCCATTACTCGAAATCCCGCCTTCCTTTTTATTTAGTACTCGCTTAAATATTCCGACGCCACTTTTGCACTTTGACCCAACTTGTTGATGCCCGCCGCTCTCTCTCTCTCTCGCTCGCCATCGTCGTGTGTTTAAAACCCGCAACCCCGCCCCGGGTCGGGTCGTGTTCCTCGAGGGGACAAAAACAAAACAACCGTCTCGTTTCACTTTTTCCTTCACGAGTTGCATCACAAACAAAAAAAGGCTGCCATTGTTGTACTCCGGGATCCGGTTGCCATGACAACAGACGCCGCCTCCCGAGTTCGGGCGCGTCTTCGCCCGTTCGGCCCACTGATGGCCGACTGTCATTCGTCGGCTCACGGGAGGTTATTATGGATGATTGGCGGTTATGTGCGGTCTTGTGTTTCTACGGGGGGGGAAGTCCTTCCGGGAATGGAATATGTTCCCTCGGCCATGAACAAGCCTTCAACGGAGGGAGCATATTCCATTCCTGACGGAACGATTGGTGTTCTGTCGGGAATGGAATATGACAGAACGATTGGTGTTCTGTCGGGAATGGAATATGTTCCCTCTGTTGAAGGCTTGTTCATGGCCGAGGGAACATATTCCATTCCCGAAAGGACTTCCCCCACAGATTGGCGGTTATGTGCAGTCTTTGTTTCTGCGGGGGAAGTCCTTCCGGGAATGGAATATGTTCCCTCGGCCATGAACAAGCCTTCAACAGAGGGAGCATATTCCATTCCTGACGGAACGATTGGTGTTCTGTCGGGAATGGAATATGACAGAACGATTGGTGTTCTGTCGGGAATGGAATATGTTCCCTCATTTGAAGGCTTGTTAATGGCAGAGACAGCATATTCCATTCCTGACGGAACAATTGGTGTTCTCTCGGGAATGGAAGATGTTCCCTCTGTTGAAGGCTTGTTCATAGCAGAGTGAGCATATTCCATTCCTGATGGAACGATTGGTGTTCTGTCGGGAATGGAATATGTTCCCTCTGTTTAAGACTTGTTCATGGCAGAGACAGCATATTCCATTCCTGACGGAACAATTGGTGTTCTCTCGGGAATGGAATATGTTCCCTCTGTTGAAGACTTGTTAATAGCAGAAGGAGCATATTCCATTCCGCAACCCCGCCCCGGGTCGGGTTCCTCGAGGGGACAAAAACAAAACAACCGTCTCGTTTCACATTTTTCCTTCACGAGTTGCATCACAAACAAAAAAAGGCTGCCATTGTTGTACTCCGGGATCCGGTTGCCATGACAACAGACGCCGCCTCCCGAGTTCGGGCGCGTCTTCGCCCGTTCGGCCCACTGATGGCCGACTGTCATTCGTCGGCTCACGGGAGGTTATTATGGATGGTTGGCGGTTATGTGCGGTCTTGTGTTTCTACGGGGGGGGAAGTCCTTCCGGGAATGGAATATGTTCCCTCGGCCATGAACAAGCCTTCAACAGAGGGAGCATATTCCATTCCTGACGGAACGATTGGTGTTCTGTCGGGAATGGAATATGTTCCCTCTGTTGAAGACTTGTTAATAGCAGAGGGAACATATTCCATTCCTGACGGAACGATTGGTGTTCTGTCGGGAATGGAATATGACAGAACGATTGGTGTTCTGTCGGGAATGGAATATGTTCCCTCTGTTGAAGACTTGTTAATAGCAGAGGGAGCATATTCCATTCCTGACAGAACAATTGGTGTTCTGTCGGGAATGGAATATGACAGAACGATTGGTGTTCTGTCGGGAATGGAATATGTTCCCTCTGTTTAAGACTTGTTCATGGCAGAGACAGCATATTCCATTCCTGACGGAACAATTGGTGTTCTCTCGGGAATGGAATATGTTCCCTCATTTGAAGGCTTGTTAATGGCAGAGAGAGCATATTCCATTCCTGACAGAACGATTGGTGTTCTGTCGGGAATGGAATATGTTCCCTCTGTTGAAGGCTTGTTAATGGCAGAGACAGCATATTCCATTCCTGACGGAATAATTGGTGTTCTCTCGGGAATGGAATATGTTCCCTCTGTTGAAGGCTTGTTCATGGCAGAGGGAGCATATTCCATTCCTGACGGAGCGATTGGTGTTCTGTTCGGAATGGAAGATGTTCCCTCTGTTGAAAACTTGTTTATGGCTGAGGGAGCATATAACATTCCTGACAGAATAATTGGTGTTTTGTCAGGAATGGAATATGTTCCCTCTGTTGAAGACATGTAGTTCCATTTCTAACGGAACAATTGGTGTTCTGGTTTTATGGGGATATTTTCCGTCTGTTGCTGAATGCTTGAGGTTTAGCAGAGGGAACATGTTGCATTCCCAAGAGACCCAAAGTCCCCCTGAAAACGAGTGGAATAGAATATTTTCCTTATGCTGAATGCTTGTCGATAGGGGAGGGTAATATTACGAATGGAACGTATTCCCTCTGCTCTGAACAAGACATGTTGAAGGCTTCTTGGTAGCAGAGGGAACATATTCCATTCCTGACGGAACGATTGGTGTTCTGTCGGGAATGGAATATGACAGAACGATTGGTGTTCTGTCGGGAATGGAATATGTTCCCTCTGTTGAAGGCTTGTTAATGACAGAGAGAGCATATTCCATTCCTGACGGAACGATTGGTGTTTTGTCAGGAATGGAATATGTTCCCTCTGTTGAAGACTTGTTCATAGCAGAGGGAGCATATTCCATTCCTGATGGAACGATTGGTGTTCTTTCAGGAATGGAATATGTTCCCTCTGTTGAAGACTTGTTCATAGCAGAGGGAGCATATTCCATTCCTGACAGTACGATTGGTGTTCTGTCGGGAATGGAATATGTTCTTCCTGTTGAAGGCTTGTTCATGGCAGAGGGAGTATATTCCATTCCTGACAGAAGGAACATATTCCATTCCTAACAGAACACCAATTGTTGGGCCCACCCCCGCAATACCCCCAATTCCCAGATGCTTTAAGAGACTTCCAATGGTGTTTCGTGAAGGTGTTAGGAATGCCATATTTTCCCTCTGCTTTGAACAATGTGGAGTGAATGTTGTGTTTCCTGTGCCATAATGAAGGCCTGATGCAAACGTTTTCCCTTCCTGACAGGACCATGGACGTTCTCATCAGCCTGAACAACGGCAAGTCGTTCATCAGCAGCGCCTACACCATCACGGCGTCCACGTGTGTGAGTGTGTTTCCTTCGCCGCTTCTTTGGAAAACAGCAGCCATGACATGTTGGTGGTGCCTTCGCAGTCGGACGGCCTGGCGGTGGGCATCGTCATCCTGGTGCTGCTGGCGCTGGTGGCTCTGGCCCTCACGTGGTGGTTCTGGCCCCTCTGCTGCACCGTGGTGAGTCTGGCCTGCGTGGCGAGCGACCGTGTTCCGTGCGTACGAGCGCCTTGGTTGGCAAAGGCGGGTTCCCGCTTCATCTGTCGGCAAATGTAGCAAAGTTTGGGAGGGAGGAACAGATGGCGGCAGGACGACAAAACTATGACGACAATATGCGACGCAGACTTAAACCAACACAAGGAGCTCTGGTGGTTTACTGGAAATCAACAACATTTTTATTTTTTTATGGAAAAAAATTCTGCTGAATTCCTGTCCGTCATTTATTTTCCCAGAGGGAACCCTGGAAACGGGAATAATAATTAATTATAATAATTTAATAATTTAATAATCACGAAAAAATAATTTTAAAAAATTCTGCTGAATTCCTATCCATCATTTATTTTCCCAGAGAAAACGGGAATAATATAATAATATAATAATATAATAATATAATAATATAATAATATAATAATATAATAATATAATAATATAATAATATAATAATATAATAATATAATAATATAATAATATAATAATATAATAATATAATAATATAATAATATAATAATCATGAAAAAAATAATTAAAAAAAATATTTGAAAAAAATTCTGCTGATTTCCTGTCCATCATTTATTTTCCCAGAGGAAACCGTGGAAACGGGAATAATAATTTAATAATTTAATAATTTAATAATTTAATAATTTAATAATTTAATAATTTAATAATTTAATAATTTAATAATTTAATAATTTAATAATTTAATAATTTAATAATTTAATAATAACAAAAAAATAATTTAAAAAAATTCTGCTGAATTCCTATCCATCATTTATTTTCCCAGAGAAAACGGGAATGATATAATATAATAATATAATAATATAATAATATAATAATATAATAATATAATAATATAATAATATAATAATATAATAATATAATAATATAATAATATAATAATATAATAATATAATAATCATGAAAAAATATTTGAAAAAAATTCTGCTGAATTCCTATCCATCATTTATTTTCCCAGAGAAAACGGGAATAATATAATAATATAATAATATAATAATATAATAATATAATAATATAATAATATAATAATATAATAATATAATAATATAATAATATAATAATATAATAATATAATAATATAATAATATAATAATCATGAAAAAAATATTTTAAAAAAATTCTGCTGAATTCCTATCCATCATTTATTTTCCCAGAGGAAACCATGGAAGCGGGAATAATAATATAATGATATAATCATACAATAATATAATATATAAAATAATAATATAATAACAATATAATAATACAAATATATAGAATAATAATAATCACGGAAAAAATAATTGAAAAAAATTCTGCTGAATTCCTATCCATCATTTATTTTCCCAGAGATAATGGGAATAATATAATAATATAATAATATAATAATATAATAATATAATAATATAATAATATAATAATATAATAATATAATAATATAATAATATAATAATATAATAATATAATAATATAATAATATAATAATATAATAATTATATTATTATATTATTTCTGACATGTCGTACAAACACCAGAAATGGAAGGCCAGATCAGGAAGAGACCTGATTGGCTCAAACATCAATGGGGGCGGGGCTTCCAATAGAGCAAACAATCCCATTTTCAAAGTAAAAAATCAGCCTTCCGTTGTGACATGTTGTGAATGTGTTAAGACCACAGACCATTTGCCCCCCCCCCCCACGGCGCTTCCATCACCTAGCAACACCCAGCAAAGAAGCCGAAACAGGAAGTGAGTGTGATCTCACAAAGTCACTCGACAAAAAGATGGCAGCGATTAGCGTACGACAGATTGCACGGAAGCGAACAAAATCTTTTATTTGTGTTGGGGGGGGGGGGCGGGGGCGGCGTCGGCGTTACCTGGGGGAGCCGTGCGATTAATAGTAAGCGCGGAGATTGTTTGCACTTTTTGTCGGATTTGGATGTGCCGCGCTCGCCGCCAGCGCTCCAACTTTGATGTTGTTGCTGTGTTTTGGCTACAAGCGGAAAAATCGTCTGCTAAGCCAGTGGAAAAAATATAAATATTATAAATATTAAATTATAAATTATATTATAATATATAACAATAATATTTTAATATTTTTTGACAATATATCATATAATAATAATATTGTTATTATATATTATATTAAAATATTTAACATTATATTCTGAACTGTATATAGTGTATATTTAATCCCAGCTTTGTATTACAAATATTGTATTATAATATAATTATATTATATAATATATAATTATATAATTATAATATTGTATTATAAATATTCCAATATTTTTTTAATATTATTTTCAATATTTTTCAATATTTTTTATTCCAATATATTTTTTATTTTATTTCATTTAAAAAATTACATTATTATTTTTATTATTTTTCCAAGATAAATGAATGTCCGTGATATCGGATACAAAAATTAATAAATATTCACAAATAATATACTAATATAATAATAATCACGAAAAAAGTAATTGAAAAAAATTCTGATGAATTCCTATCCATCATTTATTTTCCCAGAAGAAACCGTGGAAACGGGAATAATAATAATATAATAATATAATAATATAATAATATAATAATATAATAATATAATAATATAATAATATAATAATATAATAATATAATAATATAATAATATAATAATATAATAATATAATAATATAATAATATAATACAAATATACGTATATACTAATATAATAATAATCCCGAAAAAAATAATAGAAAAAAAATCTGCTGAATTCCTATCCATCATTTATTTTCCCAGAGGAAACTGTGGAAACGGGAATAATAATAATAATAATATAATAATATTATAATACAAATATATACATTAATAATATAATAATACAAATATATATAATGATATAATAATAATCACGCAAGTGTCAACTTTATTGTTCTTTATTTTGTCATATTACAACTTTCTTCTTTCCATATTTTAGTAAAATGACTGCAGATTTTGTCCATTTTCATAATATTATAATTAGAATGTGCCGCGGGCCAATTAAAAAGCGCTTTGGACCCCCCCCCCTCCCATCTCACCCCCCCCCCCATCTCAGGCCTGGCATAGCCTATAGTTCTTTGTGGAAGACTAAACTCTCTCTGCCCTCGGGCCCTTTGGAAAACAGTCGCAGCCACTTTAGAAAAATCCACAACAGATTATGATGTGGGGGGGGGGGGGCACAGATGGCGGTCTTTTCCTGTGTCGATGATTTTTCTTTTTTTTTTTTTTTTTGGTTGTTTTTTGTGATAAACGCAAACGCGCCCTCCGCCGGTGCCGCCGCCGCCGCCCCCTCCCCCTCCCCCTCCCGGTCGTGATAGACGTCACCTGGCGTTGTGGACCTGAAGGGACGGGCATCCAGGATGCGATGGAAGCATATTTTGGAAAACCAACAAAGGCATTAAAATGTAAACCCCCTGCAGCATGTCTGGCCGCCGCCGTGTTTGTCTTGGTGGAGGGAGCTGCTGTTGCCTTCCACCGAGGGACGCGGCACAAGAGGAGGGCCATGTGTGCCTTGTTAATATTTAAACCCCCAGTCTGCCAGGATACGCCGGTCGGGACGAGGCCACGCTTCCCGGCTCGTTCTCTTTCACCCCCCCACACCCCCCCTCCCTCCTCTCCTCGTGTGGCTCCACGCCAGTCGAGAGGTCGCGCAAGCTGTGTGGAGCGGTAATTTCTTTGTTTGTCGTTCATTTGGAAATTAAACACAAAACGGCACGGCACTCGGACCGAATCAAAGGCGAACGCGGCCTGGAAGCACATGACTGCCGCGTCCAAATTACAAACCATTCCCGGCGAAATTGGATGCACTTTTGGACGCGCCCCCCCCCCCCTCCTTGATGTGCTAATCATGAGTCACGTTGTCAAAATAAAAGTGCGCTGGACTCCGGTGGCACCCGTTTTTGAATTCTGGTGCGGTCAGTCCAAGTCCAAGTCCAACAGATATCTCTCAGACCGATGGAAGTCCATTTTGATCTATGATTAATCACTTATTCAACTTAACTTGCTAATATGTTAATATGCTAACATGCTAACATGCTAATATGCTAATATGCTAATATGCTAATATGCTAATATGCTAATATGCTAATATGCTAATATGCTAATATGCTAATGCTAATATGCTAGTGCTAATATGCTAGTGCTAATATGCTAATATGCTAATATGACGGCATTCTGTCATTTATCTTTCGCTTCATGAAAAACGGTAACACACAGTTACAAATGGTGATTAATCCTGATTAATTTGATAAAAATCTTGACTTCCTTCATCAGTAGGAATTGGATGCACTTTTGGACGCCCCCCCCCCCCCTCCTTGATGTGCTAATCATGAGTCACGCTGTCAAAATAAAAGTGTGCTGGACTCCGGTGGCACCCGTTTTTGAATTCTGGTGCGGTCAGTCCAAGTCCAACAGATATCTCTCAGACCGATGGAAGTCCATCTTGCTCAAGCTAATTCAAGATTTATCATTGAAGGCTGTCAAAGTAGCTCGTTAATAGCACAAAGTCATTTTATTCATCACTCATCAATGAATTTGATCTATGATTAATCACTTAATCAACTTAACTTGCTAATATGCTAACATGTTAGCATATTAACATGCTAATATGCTAACATGCTAATATGCTAATATGCTAACATGCTAATATGCTAACATGCTAATATGCTAATATGCTAATATACTAATATGCTAATATGCTAATATGCTAATATGCTAATGCAAATATGTTAGTGCTAATATGCTAATATATTAATATGCTAGTATGCTAGTATGCTAGTATGCTAGTATGCTAGTATGCTAGTATGCTAGTATGCTAATATACTAATATGCTAATATGCTAATGCTAATATGCTGATATGCTAATGCTAATATGCTAGTGCTAATATGCTAATATGCTAATGCTAATATGACGGCATTCTGTCATTTATCTTTCGCTTCATGAAAAACGGCAACACACAGTTACAAATGGTGATTATTCCTGATTAATTGGATAAAAATCTGTTCTCGTTCTAAAAGTTGCTAAAGTCAAACTTTGCTACGACTTCCTTCATCAGTAGGAATTGGATGCACTTTTGGACGCCCCCCCCCCCCCTCCTTGATGTGCTAATCATGAGTCACGCTGTCAAAATAAAAGTGCGCTGGACTCCGGTGGCACCCGTTTTTGAATTCTGGTGCGGTCAGTCCAAGTCCAACAGATATCTCTCAGACCGATGGAAGTCCATCTTGCTCAAGCTAATTCAAGATTTATCATTGAAGGCTGTCAAAGTAGCTCGTTAATAGCACAAAGTCATTTTATTCATCACTCATCAATGAATTTGATCTATGATTAATCACTTAATCAACTTAACTTGCTAATATGCTAACATGTTAGCATATTAACATGCTAATATGCTAACATGCTAATATGCTAATATGCTAACATGCTAATATGCTAACATGCTAATATGCTAATATGCTAATATACTAATATGCTAATATGCTAATATGCTAATATGCTAATGCAAATATGTTAGTGCTAATATGCTAATATATTAATATGCTAGTATGCTAGTATGCTAGTATGCTAGTATGCTAGTATGCTAGTATGCTAATATACTAATATGCTAATATGCTAATGCTAATATGCTGATATGCTAATGCTAATATGCTAGTGCTAATATGCTAATATGCTAATGCTAATATGACGGCATTCTGTCATTTATCTTTCGCTTCATGAAAAACGGCAACACACAGTTACAAATGGTGATTATTCCTGATTAATTGGATAAAAATCTGTTCTCGTTCTAAAAGTTGCTAAAGTCAAACTTTGCTACGACTTCCTTCATCAGTAGGAATTGGATGCACTTTTGGATACATAAATGGTGATTAATCCTGATTAATTTGAAAACTGTGATTAATTTGATAAAAAAATCTGTTCTTGTTGCTAAAGTCAAACTTTGCTATGACTTCCTTCATTGATCATTGATTAATCACTTAATTAACTTAACTTGTTAATATGCTAATATGCTAATATGCTAATATTCTGTCATTTATCTTTCGCTTCATAAAAAACGATAACACACAGTTACAAATGGTGATTAATCCTGATTAATTTGATAAAAATCTGTTCTTGTTCTAAAAGTTGCTAAAGTCAAACTTTGCTGCGACTTCCTTCATCAGTAGGAATTGGATGCACTTTTGGACATAAATGGTGATTAATCCTGATTAATTTGAAAACTGTGATTAATTTGATTTAAAAAATCTGTTCTTGTTGTAAAAGTTGCTAAAGTCAAACTTTGCTATGACTTCCTTCATTGATCATTGATTAATCACTTAATTAACTTAACTTGTTAATATGCTAATATGTTAATATGCTAATATGCTGTCATTTATCTTTCGCTTCATGAAAAACGGTAACACACAGTTACAAATGGTGATTAATCCTGATTAATTTGAAAACTGTGATTAATTTGATAAGAAATGAAACCAGTTGGGAACCAGTTCTACAAACCTTCCACTGATTGGGTGAAATATACGTAAACGTACAAAAACCAATGACTAAGGATTATCGAAACCAGTTGGGAACCAGTTCCACAAACCTTCCACGTGACCTATGGTTTTGAACAGATCGGGCCAAGAAAGCCTTCTACGGTATCCCGGTGTCTGACCTTAGACCCTTGGACGACCATCACGTTATCCCACCCACCCGTGTGCAGGTCATGGACGTTCCCACGTGGCCCCGTCCGTTCCCCCCCCCGTGTTGTCATGTGGTTTTAGTCGTTAGTCGGATTTTAATTACGCATCAAAGTACCGCTCCACACATCTGTCCATCAGGTAGCCGGGAAAGAGCATTTGTGCGATGCCGTATTTATCCCACAATATGTCCCGAAAATCTGCTCGGTAATTACTGGGCAAGCGGGGGAGGGGTGGTAGGGGGGTAATCCTGCGAGCGTAAGGTGTGGTGGGAATGATGTTGGGCAGCGTATGGAAAGGTCGCCGTTGCCCGGATTTGCTTTACAAGCGCCCGCGTGTCAAAGAGGAATTAATTAACCCTAATTGATTATTTTTCATCATTCTAATGACGACGGCGTGTGATGGCGTCCCGACGTTTTACGGTGTGGGAAACAGCTGTTAGGATCTATGATATGCTCTTTCCACCCCCCCCCCACTCGCACCCCCCCCCCCCCCCCCCCACCACCGCTCCGCAAAAGCAATTTAGCAAATGCATAAGCAGCCACCACACGCTTTCTTGGATGACTTATGGACAAAAGGTCCTTTCCCCTTTTGCTGAGTAGTATTATGGAAATGGGGAGCATTGAACTCGTTCAATAGCGGCCATTTTTCAAAAGACAACCACTCACTAGCGGCCATTTTTAGACGACTGTGACTCCTCCTTCAAGGCACACCGAATATTTTGTTAAGATTTGACTCCTGTGTTTCATTGTTGAGTTTACCGTTTTTTTTTAGTAACCAGCAGTAAAAACATATAGGTCACTTTCAGGAAAATATCAGTTCCTAACTAAAAAAAAACCAAAAAAAAAGTAGAACTGTACCAATATATTTATTCACAAAAATAATACCTTGGGCTGCACGGTGGTCGAGTGGTTAGTGACCCGAGTTCAATTCCATCCTCAGCTATCTCTGTGTGGAGTTTTCTCCGGGGACTCCCAGTTTCCTCACACATAATTGTCCTCTCCAAATTGTCCATAGGTATGAATGTGCCCTGTGATTGGCTGATTGGCCACCAGTCCCGGGTGGACCCCACCTCTCGCCCCAAGACAGCTGGGATAGGCTCCAGCACCCCCAGTGACTGACTGAATGAATGAATGAATAATACCTTGAACTATTTAAAAATTTTGCATTTGGACAAGTGGTTAGCATGTTAGCATGTTAGCATGTTAGCCACACAGTCAGGAGATGGCGAAGACCTGGGTTCGAATCTCTGCGGAGTTTACTCGTACTCCGGTTTCCTTCCAATTCAAAAAAAAACATGCTAGGTTAATTAGCGACTCCAAATTGTCCATAGGTATGAATGTGAGTGTGAATGGTTGTTTGTCTATATGTGCCATGTGATTGGCTGTCAGTCCCGAGTGGACCCCGCCCCCTCGCTGGAAGACAGTAAATAAATGTCTTTGTCTTCCTATTGGAAGGAATCAGGCCTAAACTCAACCAAAGTGTCCAATAAGACTACTTTTTCAATCCGTCTGCAGGGAGTGGGGAGGGGACGGGGGGACGGGGGGACGGGGGCGATTATCTGGATCCAGTTGAAACTAATATCCCCAACATCTCTTCTTCTTGCGGGCTCAGCTTCTAAAACCTGCAGCTCATCGTCCGTATATTCAGGCTCAAAAAGATAAAACCGCCGATCCTCATTTGGCCAAACGTGGTCTCACGAAGGCTGCCATGATTAGCGGCGGCAAGCTAGGAGTTCAGTTTGGACTTTTTTGTAGATGGCACATTTTTTTTCTCTTCATATTTTGACTTCATTCTTGCAATATGACAACTGATTTTTTTCATTTTTGCGGTTTTAGTTTTCCAGTTTTTAGTTTTTTGTTTTATGTGCCAGAGCCAATAAAAAAAGAGTCGTGGGCCGCACATAGGCCCCGGTACGCACTTTGGAAAACAAATGTGTTAAATAATAGGCCTGAAAATAATAAAAAAAAAATGGATATAACTTAAATCCAAGCAAAATTCAATATCAAAATTAAAATAATAAAAATGTCTTAAACGTGTAAAAAAATAAACTAAAAATTACTTAATAGTGTAAAAAATATTAAAAATAGAAATGATGTAAAAGTGTTTAAAATTATTAAAAGTACAAATGTGGTAAATAATAGTGTAAAAAAATAATTTAAACAATAATAATGACTTAAATAAAAGTGTAAAAAATAATTTAAACAATAATAATGACTTAAATAAAAGTGTAAAAAATAGGTTTCATTTAACTTAATTACCAGTGTAAAAATAACGAAATTAAAATCAGAAAAATGTCTCAAAAGTGTAAAAAAAATAAAATAAAAATGACTTAATAGTCTAGAAATGGCGTAAAAGTGTTTAAAATTATTAAAAGTAAAAATGTGTTAAATAATAGTGTTGAAAATAATTTAAAAAAATGCATATAACTTAAATCCAAGCAAAATTCAATATCAAAATTAAAATAATAAAAATGTCTTAAACGTGAAAAAAATAAACTAAAAATTACTTAATAGTGTAAAAAATATTAAAAGTAGAAATGACGTAAAAGTGTTTAAAATTATTAAAAGTACAAATGTGGTAAATAATAGTGTAAAAATTATTTAAACAATACTAATGACTTAAATAAAAGTGTAAAAAATAATTTAAACAATAATAATGACTTAAATAAAAGTGTAAAAATAACGAAATTAAAATAAGAAAAATGTCTCAAAAGTGTAAAATAAAAATGACTTAATAGTCTAGAAATGGCGTAAAAGTGTTTAAAATTATTAAAAATAAAAATGTGTTAAATAATAGTGTTGAAAATAATTAAAAAAAAGGTCTTAATAGTGTAAAAAATAAAAATTGAAATTACTTAAAAGTTCTTAAAATATTATTATAAAAAATAATTAAAATAGAAACGAAAAGCGTAAAAGTGTTTAAAATGATTAAAATGAAAAATGTCTTAAATAATAATATAGCAAATAATACACAATAGATATAATTTAGGGGGTCACCACAGCAAATCAATCTCTTCAATATCAAAATTAAAATAATAAAAATGTGTTAAAAAAATTAATTTTAAAAAATGGATATAACTTAAATAGAAGCAAAATTTATCTTCTTTCTCTTTGGGCTTTTCCCTTCAGGGGTCGCCACAGCAAATTAATCTCCTCAGTATCAAAATTAAAATAATAAAAATGTGTAAAAAAAAAAATAAAAATGTCTTAATAGTGTAAAAAATAAAAATTGAAATGACTTAAAAGTTTGTAAAAAATTATTAAAAGTAATCAATCTCCTCAATATCAAAATGAAAATAATAAAATGTCTTAAAAATGTAAAAAAAATAAATAAAAATGTCTTAAAAATGTAAAAAAATAAATAAAAATGTCTTAATAGTGTAAAAAAATATATTGAAATGAAAAAAAAATATTATTATAAAAAATAATTGAAATAGAAACAAAAAACGTAAAAGTGTTTAAAATGATTAAAACTAAAAATGTGTTAAATAATACACAATAGATATAATTTAATGAAAGTGAAAATAAAAAAAATGGATATAACAAATAGAAGCGAAATTCATCTTCTTTCTCTTTGGGCTTTTCCTTTCAGGGGTCACCACAGCAAATCCATCTCTCAAAATTAAATATAAAATTAAAATAATAAAAATGTCTTAAAAGTGTAAAAAAAAATAAATTAAAATGACTTAATAATCTAAAAAAATACTAAAAATAGAAATGACATAAAAGTGATTTAAAAAAATTCTGTGTTGTATGGAATGTAGCATAAAGAATGATCTCGGAGACGCCACGTATGTTTCGGCGGGGGAAAGGTTGTGTGACATGTGACAAATGTCGGTGTCAGACTCGCCCGGCGTGCTCGGATGCGCACGTCGTCAAAATAAAAGTCCGGCAGAGGCATCCTGTCCGGGAGCGGGATGGCGTTGTTGGCGAGCTGCCACTCACGCCTCGTAAAACAAGCGTAAAATAATGAATAAAAATGACTTAAAAGTTAAAAAAATAACAGAAATAGAAATGACATAAAAGTAAAAATGTGTTAAATAATAGTGTAAAAAAATAGCTAAATAAAAATGTCTTAAAAGTGTAAAACAATAAATACAAATGACTCAATTGTGGAAAAAAAATACTAAAAATAAAAACGACATAAAAGCGGTTAAAATGGTTAAAAGTAAAAATGTGTTAAATAATAGTGTAGAAAATAATTTAAAAAAATAGTAATGACTTAAATAAAAGTGTAAAAAAATAGGTATAAATTAACTTAAATACCAGCTTAAAAATAACTAAATTAAAATAATAAAAATGTCTTAAAAGTGTAAAACAATAAATAAAAATAATATAGTAGTGTAAAAAATAATACAAATAGAAATGACGTAAAAGTGTTGAAAATGATTAAAAGTAAAAATGTGTTAAATAATTAAAAAAATAATACTGACTTAAATAAAAGTAAAAAAAAAGGTATAACTTAACTTAAATACCAGTGTAAAAACAGCAAAATTAAAATAATAAAAATGTCTTAAAATTGTAAAAATAAATAAAAATGACTTAATAGTCTAAAAAATAACAAAAATAGAAATGATGTAAAAGTGTTTAAAATTATTAAAAGTAAAAATGTGTTAAATAAGCGTTGTTGGCGAGCTGCCACTCACGCCTCGTCAAAGGAAAGACGTCGGCGTCTGTGACTGACTGCCTACGTGCTCCCCCTCAGACTGGGGCTGGATGGCCGCCCGGGGGACGCCGCCCCCCCCCCTTTTTCACCATCTTATTGGAGCTAATTAACTCCTTAGGACTTTGTGATTGAGGTAGCGGGGAGCGGGAAGGGGGGGGAGGCATGGGAGCACTGAACCCCGTCCAATTAATTAAGAGCCAAACGGGACGCCCCCCCCCCAGCCCCCACCCCGTCAACAAGTTGATTTTCAGCTTTCCTTTATATTTACACGAGGGGGCGGGGGGGTGATGTTGGTTTACAATCCTTGTAATCAGTAGTCAGCAAAGGAGGGGGTGGGGGGCGTGGGGGGCGTGGGGGGCGTGGGGGCGGGGGGGGCGGTTCCTATTTTTGACTCAGTCGCCCGTCACCTGTCAGCCTCTCGTCACGACACCGTGCCTTCGCCGACATCTCCTGATGGACTCGTTGCTGACACGCTCCTCTCTTTATCCAGGTCATCAAAGACCCGCCGCCACCGCCCCCCACCTTCACGACCCCCGCCACCCGTGAGTACCGCTGCCGTGAATATCACCGCCGCATAGCAAGTTGAGCCAATATTCGATTTCAGGAGCCCGAGCCGCTGGCCAAGAAGAAATGGCCGACGGTTGACGCCTCCTACTACGGAGGAAGAGGAGCTGGAGGCATCAAGCGCATGGAGGTGAGCGTTCCCTCGTGGGGATGGGGACCCTTCCCCAACCCATGGGAACCCATCAGGGGCCCAGACCCCCCTACTGGAGTATTGACCAGCATAAATACACATCACTATAAGAAATACAGACATGAATGAATACATTAATGATACAATAAAATGACTATTCATCACTTCAATAAAAGTAGAAAATATATAAAGAACCATTTATTGAAATGGTTAAAAATGACTATAATAGTACTAAATTACTTTTTTTAAATTAAATTATTTAAATGCAGTAAAAGTATAAAATATGTAAGTAAAATTACATACATAAATAAAGTATTTCAATAAGTGTACAAATGTGTAAATATAAAAGGAAGTGTAAAAAAAACTACTTATAAAATGTAAATACTGTAAAATAAATAAATACATGGATGAAGGAAAAAAACATTTAAAAAAATTCATAAAAATTTAAAAAACAATCATGACTTAATAAAAGTGTAAAAAAATGAATAAAAAAGACTTAAAAGTGTAAAAAATAACAGAAATGACATAAAAGTAAAAATGTGTTAAATAATAGTGTAAAAAATAATTCAAAAAATAATAATGACTTAAATAAAAGTGTAAAAAATAGATATAACTTAAATACCAGTGTAAAAATAGCTAAATTAAAATAATAAAAATGTAGTAAGTGTAAAACAATAAATAAAAATGATTCAATAGTGTAAAAAAAAAAACATAAAAATGACGTAAAAGTGGTTAAAATGGTTAAAAGTAAAAATGTGTTAAATAATAGTGTAGAAAATAATTTAAAAAAATAATAATGACTTAAATAAAAGTGTAAAAAAATAGGTATAAATGAACTTAAATACCAGCTTAAAAATAACTAAATTAAAATAATAAAAATGTCTTAAAAGGGTAAAACAATAAATAAAAATGACTTAATAGTGTAAAAAAATAATAAAAAATAGAAATGACGTAAAAGTGGTTAAAACGATTATAAGCAAAAATGTGTTAAATAA
Source organism: Doryrhamphus excisus (assembly GCF_030265055.1). NCBI lineage: Eukaryota > Metazoa > Chordata > Actinopteri > Syngnathiformes > Syngnathidae > Doryrhamphus > Doryrhamphus excisus. The sequence goes on along the minus strand of NC_080469.1, from coordinate 25,178,515 downwards.
TATTGTTGAAAATAATACCAACAGGATATATAAAGTAAAAATGTGTTAAATAATAGTGTAGAAAATAATTTAAAAAATAATAATGACTTAAATAAAAGTGTAAAAAAAATAAGTATACTAACAACTACCAGTGTAAAAATGGCGAAATTAAAATAAAAAATCTTAAAATTAATAAAAAAATAAATAAAAATGACTTAATAGTCTAAAAAAATAACAAAAATAGAAATGATGTAAAAGTGTTTAAAATGATGATAAGTAAAAATGTGTTAAATAATAGTGTAGAAAATCATTTAAAAAAATAATAATGACTTAAATAAAAGTGTAAAAAATAGGTATAAATTAACTTAAATACCTGTTTGAAAATAGCTAAATTAAAATAATAAAAATGTCTTAAAAGGGTAAAACAATAAATAAAAATTACTTAATAGTGTAAAAAAAATAATAAAAATAGAAATAACGTAAAAGTGTTTAAAATTGTTAAAAGTAAAAATGTGTTAAATAATAGTGTAGAAAATAATTTAAAAAATAATAATGACTTAAATAAAAGTGTAAAAGAAATAGGTATAACTTAACTTAAATACCAGTGTAAAAACAGCAAAATTAAAATAATAAAAATGTCTTAAAATTGTAAAAAAAAATAAAAATAGAAATGACTTAATAGTCTAGAAATGAGGTAAAAGTGTTTACAATTATTAAAAGTAAATATGTGTTAAATGAGAGTGTTGAAAATAATACAAAAGGATATAACTTAAATACAAGCAAAATTCTTTCTCTTTGGGCTTTTCCCTTCAGAATTAAAATAATAAAAATTATGTAAAAATGTAGAAAATATAAATAATAATAATATATAATATATAATAATATATTATAAATATAATAATATATAAAATAATATACAATATAATATATATTATTACATAATATAATAAATATAATATACAATATAAAAAATTATATAATATATAAAAAATATACTAAAAATAAATGACTGAAATAAGTGTGAAAATATTAAAAAAGACTATAAATGGCGATGATGTGATGACATGTGCTGCCCAAACAACTGTACGCCAAAAAAACACACCACTCTGAACGCGAGTGGCGTACCACCACCAGTGGGGTCGGGCGGGTGGGGGGCTGGTTGGTGGGCGGCTTGGCGTTGGAGTCATGTGTGTCAACTTGAAGCGGGTCAAGACAAAAGCAAAGCGCTGATGCTCGGCCTTTTCTCCGCTGCCAGAAGTTTGTCGAGTTCGCCGACCATTCGCTCGCCCGTCCGCCCGTCCGTCCGTCCGTCTCGATGTTGACGACTTTGACATGACAGGCTGTCTTTCGCCGTCCAGTCCCCATCGCGTCACGTCATCGCCGCCATGACGGATTGAGGCGCCGTCAAGATGACATCTCCATAGCCCCTCCCCCCCACCATCACTTCCTGTGAGCTCATATGAATCCATAGCAGGGATTTCCCAGCATCCTCGGGGAGCTTCTACTTTGTAGTTCTTCCCGTGGAGCTTCCATACCTTCTCTCTCTTCTTCGTGTTGCTGCTTGATCGACATCCACCTGTCGTCACGCGCGGGCAAAACGTCTTCCGCCGCCGCCGCCAGCAATCCAAAGAAGGCGTTGAGAAGATCTTTTATTCATGACGAAACGATGGAGGCTCCTTGATGATGGCGGAAAGCTGTTGTCGATTGTCACGGCGTAACCTGCAGCTCGGAAGGGGCGGCGCTAATTACTCACCTCTTCGTCTTCCGAAGCGCCTCCTCGCAGCAGATGTGATGCGTTGCGTTTGAACCCGGCGTTCGCACCCCCCCCCCCCGTGTGAGTGTGATTAGCGCTCCGTTGTCTCCCTGGAGACTCGGTTCGTCCTCACGCTGCTGGGAAGGAGGGACCCGTGGGTCCGCCGCCTGCAGCAGATCCAGACGTGACTGACCTGTTTGGGACCAGAAACCTGCACCTCGTACGCGAACCTCCAGTCGTCGGGGCTGCCCAAATGTACCAATTTGGTGCTTTACTTTAGTAAATGTTAGAAATGGTGGAAAATACAGCTAAAAAGGACTTAAAAGTGTACTTAAAATGAATACAAATGACTATAAAAATGTGTATGAAATATAATATAATAATAATAATAATAATATAATAATAAATAAATAAGATGTCAAATATAAATAAATCTAAGAAAATATATAATATATTTATAAAAGGATAAAAGTGACTACAATCAAAACATTAAAATATATAAAAATAACTGACTTAAGTAAAAGTGGGAAAAAAAATTATAAAAATAAAATGACTTCAATAAAAGTAAAAAAATAAAAATTACCTAAGTATAAAAATAATACAAATAATGAAAAAAATTATTAATAAAAAGTGTTCACAATTCTAAAAATAAAAATGAGTTAAATAAAAGTGTAAAAATAATACAAATAAATACGCCTTAAATAAAATTGTAAAAATTAAAAAAACAATAAAAGCTTAAAAATAATACACTACTATAAATGATTTAAATACAATTATAAAATATATAAATACATAATGCAATAAATAACAATTAAACGACATACAAATCTACAAATACAAATAAATATGATATAAATGTAAGAAAATATACAATATAAAAATATATATTTATAAAAGGATAAAAGTGACTTAAATTAATATATATATATATATATATATATATATAAATAACTACTTAAGTAAAAGTGAAAAAAAATTATAAAAGTAAAATGACTTCAATAAAAGTAAAAAAAAATTAATGAAAATTACATAAAACTGTCCACAATTTTTAAAATAAAAATGAATTAAATAATAGTGTAAAAATATTACAAATAAAAACGGCTATAAAATAAAATAAAAAGGTTAAAAAAGCAATAAAAGCATAAAAATAATACAAATGACTTAAAATGATTTAAAATGACTTCAATAAAGTTAAAAGAAATATTGAAAATTATGTAAAACTGTAATAATAAAAATAAAATAAAAATGAGTTAAATAATAGTGTAAAAATAAAAAAGCAATAAAAGCATAAAAATAATACAAATGGCTTTAAATGATTTAAATACAATGATAAAATATTTAAATACATATGCAATAAATAAGAATGAAATCAATAGTTTCAATAATGAATAACTTCAAAAAAAAGTAACAAATATATAAATATAATAATTCCAAATGAGAAATAAATAAGTGGGTTGCAATTGAATGACCTTTTGTAAATGTACCCCCCCCCCCCCCCCCCCAAAATGGCGTCTCACCGGGCAACGCTACACATGCAGGTGCGCTGGGGCGAGAGGGGCTCCACGGAAGAAGGGGCCCGCCTGGAGAAAGCCAAGAACGCGGTGGTGTCCATGCCCGAGGACGCGGAGGAGCCCATGGTGAAGCGGCCCGCCTCCAAGCCCCCCCGCACCTACCACCGGGCCGAGAACAAGTGGTACACGCCCATCAAGGTGCGGACTGCTTTAGGAAAATCCATTTTCTTTGCTTGGTCCTAAAACCAAGGTCGCTCTCCTTCCCTCAGGGTCGTTTGGACGCCTTGTGGGCTTTGATGCGACGGCAGTACGACCGCGTGTCCCTCATGCGACCCACCTCGGCGGACCAGGTATGTTGGAGAAACCTTTCTAGGTTTTGGAAATCCAAGTAAATACATCTGGAATAGGTGCAGATTCTGGTAGATCTAGAAAGCTTTGTGTGTCGGTTATTGTGTGTAGCTGCTCTATAGGAGTGCACGACTCAACACAAAGGGCCGAAAAATTTGCATAATATGTCCCGTGTTTAATATTTAAAGTATTATTTTACCTCAGAAGTTTATTCTTAAAAAATGTAAACTTTCTTCATAATAATAACAATAATAATAATAATAATACATTTTATTTATTTATTTATTTTATGCATTTTATGTAACTTTTCAAAATACTCAAAGACACTTTTCTAACGTAAATGTATTTGTATTTTTTTCCCTAAGCAAATTTTCTAAGAAAAAGTTACAACTTTATTTGGGTATTTTTCTGGTAATATTTACAATTTTTCTTTGATAATTCAACTCTATGCTGGTAATGACATTTTTTTCATGTAAAAATTTCAACTTTCTTCATAAATGTATTTGTATTTTTTTTTTTTCAAAATTTCAATTCCCCAAACTAATTTTCTAAAAAAAAAGTTACAACTTTATTTTGGTATTTTTCTGGTAATATTTACGATTTTTTCTTTGATAATTCAACTCTATGCTGGTAATGACATTTTTTCTTGTAAAAATTTCAACTTTCTTCATAAATGTATTTGTATTTTTTTTTTTCAAAATTTCAATTCCCCAAGCTAATTTTCTTAAAAAACAGTTACAACTTTATTTTGGTATTTTTCTGGTAATTTTTCTGGTAATATGATTTTTTTTTCTTTGATAATTCAACTCTATGCTGGTAATGACATTTTTTTCTTGTAAAAATGTCAACTTTTTTCATAAATGCATTTGTATTTTTTTTTCTAAATTTAAATTCCCCAAGCTACTTTTCTAAAAAAAAAAAAAAAAAAAAAAGTTACAACTTTATTTGGGTATTTTTCTGGTAATATTTACAATTTTTCTTTGATAATTCAACTCTATGCTGGTAATGACATTTTTTTCTTGTAAAAATGTCAACTTTTTTCATAAATGCATTTGTATTTTTTTTCTAAATTTAAATTCCCCAAACTAATTTTCTTTAAAAAAAAAGTTACAACTTTATTTTGGTATTTTTCTGGTAATATTTAATTTTTTTTCTTTGATAATTCAACTCTATGCTGGTAATGACATTTTTTTCCCTTATGATATTATAAGTTTATTTTCAGAGAATTGCAACTTCTGGTTAAAATTTAACCCCCCCCCCCCAAAAAAAAAAATTTTTTCCATAATATTTTGACTTTATTCTGGTAAGGTGATAACTTTATCCTTAGTTTTTACGAATATCAAAGACTTTTATCCGTTATGTTTGACAGAAACAACAACTTATTTTTTTAGATTATATTTTTCGAATGTGCCGCCGGCTGCAAATGGGCCCCAGGCCGCATGTTGGACACCCCATACTGAATGACATCCTGTGGGATGCATAGATTAGACTCCCGTGTTTCATCAGAAAGCAACAGTTTGTTTTTATCTTTTTCCGTTCTTTAGTAATGAGCAGTAGAACATCGGTAAGTTTCAGGGAAATATCCGTTCCCAACTACAATCGCTTTGACGCCATATGATGCTATAAAATAACAATTGGAGTCCCTGAAGTTGAAAGTGTGAGGAACGGTGTATGTGGATGTCACATGACATGGAAGGGGGGGGTGCATCACAGTGAGGTGGTGGTGGTGGGGGGGGGGGGGTGGGGGGGGGGGGGGGGTGGGGCGGCTTTGATGGCGGACAGGAACCCTCCCGGGTCATGAATGTTTCAACGCGCCTCATCCGCCGAGGTCCCGGGACTCGTACAGGTGTAAGGAAGCAGGTTGTCAGCGACATCTGTTCGGCACGGGTCGCCGCCCTCCATCTTTCCCACGGGCACCCCCCCCCCCCCCCAAACCCCCCCCCCCCCCCCCCCCCCCAAGCCAAAACTCTCACACAGTCCAAAGCCACTGTTGGATTTCCAGCACATGCAGAAAAGAGAGACAGAGATGTTTTTTTGGTCCCCCTCCGCCCCCACGTTTAGAGCCCGGGGGCCTTGGACACCAAAGGTAGAGTGGGGGTGGACACAGCTGCAGTGGCGAAGTGGCCCCGGGCGCAAATAAAGACATGTAATGTGCTTTGACTGCGTTGTCGGTGAGCGCCGGGACCCGGGGAGGCACTTCAGAGCCAACTTAACATCTGCCGCCAAGTTTTGCCCCCGTCGACTGGGGACAGCAGGTAGGGGAGGATGGAGGGACGGGGGGGGCACGGATGGATGGAGGGATGGATGGAGGTTGGCCTTATTTTGGCGGGGACTTTTTTCCCCCAGAATTCTCCCTGCTTTGATTTAAATAATAATAATAATACTAATAATACTAATAATAATAATAATAAAATAATAAAAAAAAAAAAATAATAATAATAATAAAATAATACTAAAAATAATAATAATACATTTTATTTGTATAGCGCTTTTCATACTACTCAAAGACACTTAAGAGTGAAGAAAAAAGAAATAAAAATTTATATGACTGTATCCCAATAATATTTTAACTTTATTTTGCAAACATTAAAAAAATATTTTCATTTCTTTACTTTTTTTTTTTTTTTTTTTACAATTGTTTGCATTTTTTTTTTTTACAAAATTTACAATTTTATCCATTTCTGTTTTATTATTTTCCAAGTGTGCAACTTTCTTCCTGTAAATGTTATTCTTATAATAATAATAATAATAATAATAATAATAATAATAATAATAATAATAATAATAATAATAAATTTTATTTTGCAAACATTAAAATTTTTACAAATTTTTACTTTTTTTTGTACAATTTTCTGCAATGAAAGTTTCAAAAAAAAGACAATTTTGTTGTTTTGGCTCTCCTATAATATTACAAAAAATATATAAATATAATATAATATTTTGTATTTATTATATATAATAAAAATATTTTGTATTCCATCTTGATGAGTAATTTTTTATGTTAAAATTTAGTTTGTTTTTAAAATCCAACTTCCCAGAATTCTCCCTGCTTTGATTTTAAAAATAATAATAATAATAAAATAATTTTTAAAATAATAATTAAAAAAAAATAATAATACATTGTACTTGTATAGCGCTTTTCAGACTACTCAAAGACACTTAACAGTGAAAAATAAAGAAATTAAAATATATATGACTGCATCCAAATAATATTTTGACTTTATTAAAATTTTTAAAAATTATTATTATTTTTTTTTTTTTTTACAATTTTCTGCAATGAAAGTTTCCAAAAAAAGACCATTTTGTTGTTTTGGGTTTTTCCTAATATTACAAATGAGAAATTTCCTTGTAATATTATGATGCCATAGTTGTAAAATTATGACTTTTTTTCTCAATATTTTGACTTTATTCTTGAAAAATGACTGCATATTTTTTTTTTATTATTTTCATTGAAATTTATTTAAAATGTATTTAAAATAAATGTGTTTAAATGATATTAAATGATAAGTCGTTTCTGGGAGGTAGGCATTGTACTCCAGTCCCATAGGGGGCAGTAACTGCATCACAAAGATCACTACCGCACTCGGCCCCGGTGCAAGCAGACTGTAACGGACTTTTTTCCCCCAGAATTCTTAAAAAATAATAATAAAAAAAAACCAGCTGTGTGCGATGCATCCAAACATGGCGGCCAAAAAGCAAACAAGCTCTGCTCTTCGCACACACACACACACACACACACGCCGCCCGACAGGAAGCTGTGCGCGAGTAGGCGAGCTGCGACGGACGGCACAGGCGGCGGACTGGTCGCTCTGGTTGTGTGTGTGGGCTTCCAGTTGGATTTCCATTTGTTCCTCTCGCTTCGCATCTGTTCCTCACCAGGGGGACGTGTGGGCCGGGTGCTGCTGGAGGTTGGTTAGCGCTATTAGCGCTATTAGCTGCCGGACCTCGCCGCTCTACGCTACAATATCTCCTTTCTTTCACGCCGCCGTGGCCTTTCTTCTTCTTGGCTTTATGTAATTGTCCTTTCACTGGACGACTTCCGTGCAGGGAATATTTAGTCATCCTTTCATGCTGGGAATTTTTTTTCTCTCTCATTTTCCACTTTGTTACATTTTATTCAGCAGCATTTGCCACAGGACCGCAATCTATTTGTGGTGGCGGCGGGTTGTGATCACGTAGACCGGGGGTGTTCAAACCACACATGAAAATTTGTGAAAACATTTGATTTTTATTCATAATAATAATAATAATAATAATAATAATAATAATAATAATAATAATAATAATAATAATATAATTAAATTATTATAAATTATATATAGCATAATATAAATAATAATAAAAATATGAAATCATCTTTGTAAATTTATTCCGACATTTTCTCCCCATCCCATTTTCCTAAAACAAAAACAATTTGTCGTTTTTTTTACTTAAAAAATATATTACTACAAATTTTATATGTTTCTCATAAAATTGCACAATATTTCCTCATAATATTATATAAAGATTTTTTTAATGGAAAATTGCTACTTTTTTCTTGTAATATTTTCAATTTATTATTGTAAAATTAGCTCTTTTTCAAATTGTTTTTTTTACTTTTATATATAAATATTTAAAATACATTTAATAATATTTTATATTTTATTATTAATATAATAATATATATTAATATAATAATATTTAATATTTAAAATGTTCCATGTTTCTCATAAAAGTCTATTTTTCTTGAATATCTCAACTCTATGCTAATAAAATGACATAATATTTCCTCATAATATTATATAAAGATTTTTTTATGGAAAATTGCTACTTTTTTCTTGTAATAATTTTCTATTTATTATTGTAAAATTAGCTGTTTTTCAAATTGTTGTTTTTTTACTTATATATATAAATATTTAAAATATATTTAATAATATTTAATATTTTATTATTAATATAATACTATATATTAATATAATAATATTTAAAATTTTCCATGTTTCTCATAAAAGTCTATTTTTCTTGAATATCTCAACTCTATGCTAATAAAATTGCACAATATTTCCTCATAATATTATATAAATATTTTTTAATGGAAAATTGCTACTTTTTTCTTATAATAGTTTCAATTTATTCTTGTAAAATTAGCTGTTTTTCAAATTGTTGTTTTTTTTACTTATATATATAAATATTTAAAATATATTTAATAATATTTAATATTTTATTATTAATATAATATAATATATTATATAATATACTTTTTGCTACTTTTTTTACTCATTTTGTGATGACTTTTTTCTTGTAATATTTTTAATTTATTTATTTTAATTTTTATTTATTTATAATATTATATAAAGATTTTTTTAATGGAAAATTGCTACTTTTTTCTTGTAATAATTTTCAATTTATTATTGTAAAATTAGCTGTTTTTCAATTTTTTTTACTTTTTAAAAAAATATTTAAAATATATGTAATAATATTTAATATTTTATTATTAATATAATATAATATATAATGTACTTTTTGCTACTTTTTTTACTCATTTTGTGATGACTTTTTTCTTGTAATATTTTTAATTTATTGTTGTAAAATTAGCTTTCTTCCTGTAAATGGTATGCTTAATAATAATAATAATAATAATAATAATAATAATAATAATAATAATAATAATAATTTTTATTTGTATAGCACTTTTTTCAAAGACACTTTACATTGAAGAAAAAACATAAAAAAATATATGACTGCATCCCAATAATATTTTGACTTTATTTTGCAAACATAAAAATTTTATACAAATTAAAAAAAAAAAATTACAATTTTTTGCAATGAAAGTTTCCAAAAAAAGACAATTTTATTGTTTTGAGTCTTTCCTAATTTTACAAATGAGAAATTTCCATGTAATATTTTGATGCCATACTCGTAAAATGATGTCTTTTTCTCTCAATATTTTGACTTTATTTTTGAAAAATAACTGCATATTTTTCTATTATTTTCATTTCTTGTTAAACAAAGTCATTTCTGGGAGGTAGGCATTGTACTCCGGTCCCGTAGGGGGCAATAACCGCATCACAAAAATCACCGCTGCACTCGGCCCCGGTGCAAGCAGACCGTAACGGGCGTGGGTGGGCGGCGTCGGTAACGGGTGTCGGTCCAGCGAAGAGAAGCGTCGTCGTCGTCGTCGTCGTCGCGGCGAGGCAGATGGCGGCTGGCTGATAAACAGGCGGACGTTAAAGGGAGCTGTATGTTAGCGGGCGTGTTTACATTCAAACTAAGACCATAATCCGCCCGCACGGCAGCCCGAGATCCGAGATCCGAGATCCTCGTGCGAGACTTCTGTTCTCTCCCGGAAAAATATGTCCCATCTTCCATCCGCAGACAAGCTGTCGCCGTAGTTTTGTCATCTGTTCAGGGCGATGGAGGAGGGGGGGGGGGGGGGGGTAAATGACGCGTTGGTGCCCAAGCGGAGATGAGGAATTGTATGTACGTGGATACGACAGAAAGAGGCCTTCGTTTTCATCACCGACATCATTTTTTCGATACTTTGATAATATCAATAAAACCCCAATGTCAACTTCTAAGTCTTTTTTTTTGCTTTTTCTTTTTATTTAATTCAATATTGTTTTAGTCAATATTCAGACAAAAATCAGAAATTTTTATTTTTTTTTTACATTTTTTTTACATTTTTTACATTTTTTTTACATTTTTTTTTTTACATTTTTTTTACTTTTTTTAACATTTTCTTTTACATTTTTTACATTTTTTTACATTTTTTTTTTACAAAATTTAGAATTTTATCCATTTTCTTTCCAAGTGTGCAACTTTCTTCCTGTAAATGTTATTCTTATAATAATAATAATAATGATAATAATAATTAATAATAAATTTTATTTTGCAAACATTAAAATTTATACATTTTTTTTACATTTTTTTTACAATTTTTACATTTTTTTTACATTTTTTACATTTTTTTACAAAATTTAGAATTTTATCCATTTTCTTTCCAAGTGTGCAACTTTCTTCCTGTAAATGTTATTCTTATAATAATAATAATAATAATGATAATAATAATTAATAATAAATTTTATTTTGCAAACATTAAAATTTTTACATTTTTTTTTACATTTTTTTACATTTTTTTTTTTACAAAATTTAGAATTTTATCCATTTTCTTTCCAAGTGTGCAACTTTCTTCCTGTAAATGTTATTCTTATAATAATAATAATAATAATAATAATGATAATAATAATTAATAATAAATTTTATTTTGCAAACATCAAAATTTTTACAATTTTTTTTTTTACAATTTTCTGCAATGAAAGTTTCCAAAAAAAAGACAATTTTGTTGTTTTGGCTCTCCTATAATATTACAAAAAATATATAAATATAATATATAAAAATGAAATATTTTGTATTCCACCTTGATGAGTCATTTTTTATGTTAAAATTAGAACTTAGTTTGTTTTTAAAATCCATCTTCCCGGAATTCTCCCTGCTTTGATTTCAAAAATAATAATAATAATAATAATAAAATAATTAAAAAAAAAATAAAAATAATAATTGACAAAATTGACAAAAATGACACTGATTCAAAATCAGAAATATCTCTTATATAAAATATCTTTTGCACAAAACTGTGTTTAATATGTCAACTCCACACCACTAAAATATTAATTCTACCTTTAGAATTTGCCTCCCCCCACACAAATTTACAACCTAGTTTGCTTGTTTTGTTTTTTAAATTTTTTTTTAAATGTATTTTTATTTTAATATGTTAATTATCTTTTTTTAAAAACTTTTTCTCTCTTAATATTTTGACTTTATTTTAGTAAAAATTCTTGCTGTTTTTGTGTTGCATTTTTGCTGTGGTGTTCTTGTTAAATTCTACCTTTAGAATTTGCCCCCCCCCACACACACAAAAAATTACAACTCAATTTGCTTGTTTTGTTTTTCTAAAAATTTTTAAAATACATTTTATTTATTTATTTTTTTAATACATTTTTTCTCTTAATATTTTAACTTTATTTTGGTAAAAATTCTTGCTGTTTTTGTGTTGCATTTTTTTGTGTTGCCCCCCCCCCCCCCCCCCCCCCGAGTAGCTTGGTCTCTCCCATGTAGAGGTCATTGAACTCCTCACTAGCATCATGGCACATTTAGCTAACCGAAGAAAGCTTTTGCATCAAAGCCAAAGAAAAAGCAAACGCCACACAAATGCCGCAGAGGTCGGGGTTCGATTCCAGACATTCCAGAGGCGTGTGGGAAGGAGAGTATGTTTCCCAGTCGCAGCTTGACGGGGACGCGGCTCTAGCGGCTCTAGCGGTTCTAGCGTCTGTAGAACAATGGTGCTAATAATGCTAGTATAACAGTGCTAATAATAGTGCACAGCAGCACCTTTTATGCAAATGTTTTGCACCTTCTCCCTCCTCGTACAACAAAAGCAAACATTTGTTATTGTTAGCAAGAAGCCGCGCTAACAGATGCACGCGTACTCATCCTTTCACGCCTCGCGTCGTCCCTGCGCGGCGGCGTACTCCTTTGTTCCCGAAACCGCCACGCGTCCTTGCGTGTTTTTATTCTTCACCGTCGGCCCACGTCCTCCAGCTAGCGAGCTACGGGTCCGATGAGACAATATGCTAATGCGGCGCTAATGTATGCGCTAATGCAGAATAAACACAAGGGTTTTTTAAAGTGACGCGGGGACGAGGCCGGGCGCCGACGCTGATTTCACAATAAGAGCCTTTAATGGAAAGTAAACAACCTGGCAAATGACATTACGATGAAACGAGCCTCCAGATCAGAGAGCATGAGATCGGCTAATTAACACGGCTAATTGGAACTTAACCGCGGCGTCACAGCTAATGAAGCGTTGGGAGAAGAGGCCGGGTTCCGATTGGGGGGGGGGGGGGGGACGCTGGAGTGGAACGCCACTTTGGAAGTAGAAAAGTAGAACCGCTGCTCCACTGCAGTGACAGGAACCGAATGAGGTGGTTCGGGTATCTGGTCAGGGTTCCTCCTGGACCCTTAGAGATAAGGTGAAACTGATCGGTAGTAGGCCGGGGAAGACCAAAGAACCCTGGAGTAGAACAGCTGCTCCTCTGCAGTGAGAGGAACCGGATGAGGTGGTTCGGGTATCTGGTCAGGGTTCCTCCTGGACCCTTAGAGATCAGGTGAAACTGATCGGTAGTAGGCCGGGGAAGACCAAAGAACCCTGGAGTAGAACAGCTGCTCCTCTGCAGTGAGAGGAACCAGATGAGGTGGTTCAGGTATCTGGTCAGGGTTCCTCCTGGACCCTTAGAGATAAGGTGAAACTGATCGGTAGTAGGCCGGGGAAGACCAAAGAACCCTGGAGTAGAACAGCTGCTCCTCTGCAGTGAGAGGAACCAGATGAGGTGGTTCGGGTATCTGGTCAGGGTTCCTCCTGGACCCTTAGAGATCAGGTGAAACTGATCGGTAGTAGGCCGGGGAAGACCAAAGAACCCTGGAGTAGAACAGCTGCTCCTCTGCAGTGAGAGGAACCAGATGAGGTGGTTCGGGTATCTGGTCAGGGTTCCTCCTGGACCCTTAGAGATCAGGTGAAACTGCTCTTCCACGTTTAGGGGAGGTGTTCAGGGGACGTCCGTCCGGTACTAGGCCGGGAAAGACCAAAGAACCTTGGAGTAGAACCACTGCTCCTCTGCAGTGAGAGGAGCCAGATGAAGTTGTGCAGGCATCTGGTTAGGGTGCCTCCTGGACCTTTAGAGATCAAGTGAAACTGATCGGTCGTAGGCCGGGAAAGACCTAAGACCTTGGACTAGTACCACTGCTCCTCTGTGCTGAGGAGGTGTTCAGGGCCCGTCCGTCCGGTAGTAGGCCAGGGAAGACCTAGGACACTTCGAGTAGAACCCAGACGAGGTTGTGCGGGAATCTGGTCAGGGTCACTCCTGAACCCTTAGAGATCAGGTGAAACTGCTCCTCCATGTTTAGAGGATGCAGATGAGGTGGCACCTCCATGGGGAGGTGTTCAGGACACCTCCGACCGGTAGTAGGCTGGGAAAGACCCAAGAACCTCAGACTAGAACCACTGCTCCTCTGTGCTGAGGAAGTGTTCAGGGCCCGTCTGTCCGGTAGTAGGCCGGGGAAGACCTAGGACACTTAGAACCATGGAGTAGAACCCAGACGAGGTTGTGCGGGCATCTGGTCAGGGTATCTCCTGGACCCTTAGAGGATGCAGATGAGGTGGCACCACCCTGAGGAGGTGTTCAGGGCCCGTCCGTCCGGTAGTAGGCCAGGGAAAGACCTAGGACACTGAGTACCAGGAGCCAGATTCGGTGCCTCGGGGTATCTCCTGGACCCTTAGAGATCAGGTGAATCTGCTCTTCCACGTTTAGAGGATGCAGATGAGGTGGCACCTCCATGGGGATGTGTTCAGGGCACGTCCGTCCGGTAGTAGGCCGGGAAAGACCAAAGAACCTTGGAGTAGAACCACTGCTCCTCTTCAGTGAGAGGAACCAGATGAGGTTGTGCGGGCATCTGGTCAGGATATCTCCTGGATCCTTAGAGGATGCAGATGAGGTGGCACCACCCTGAGGAGGTATTCAGGGCACGTACGACCGGTAGTAGGCCGGGAAAGACCAAAGAACCTTGGAGTAGAACCACTGCTCCTCTTCAGTGAGAGGAACCAGATGAGGTGGTCCTGGACCGTTAGGAGGAAGAACCGGGTCTTCCCAAGAAGAAAAGTACTCTAGTGCCCCAGTGGGGCGACAGGACCCCTTAAGCAAGGCATCGAAACCTTGCTAGTTTTTGTTGTTGTTGTTTTTAGCAGTCATGCTGTGAAGCGTCCCTAATTCAAATCAACTTTATTTGTCAAAACAAAGCCAACGTGTGAGCCGTGTAATCCCATAATTCTTCCGCACCTTTTCCCGTGCCTTCACTTCCTCCTCTCGTTGCCACCAAATAATCCACGTTGACCCAAAGGGGGCGGAGCGACAAGCACCAGCGGCGCCGGCTAGCGTGGACGGACGGCGTAGCGGCGAGCCGTGGGCCTCATTAGTTCTATCAGCGGACGGCCTTGTTAGCCCTAACAAGTAGCCAGCTGACAGCTCCATTCGGCGACCACCCACCCCCCCACACCCACCCACCCACGCCGCCCACACACACGGGAGAAGTGACAGCTTTAACGATGGCGGACGGCGAGCACGGGCCATTTACGAGCGGCGCTCTCTTAACCAGATTAGTTCTTTTTACGTGAACCCGGGAAAAGTAGGGCAGATGTCTGTATGACTGGTTGTAAATTTGATAATGACCGCCATGTTAATCCCCCGCCACCCCCCGCTTCCTCCCCCGCCCGGCCCCGTCACGCCGCCCCGGACCTGGCTGGTAACAGGATTAACCACGGGGAGGGTCTTTCTTCAAGCGGGGGGGGACCTTGTTGTTTTTACGGAATGTAGCTTGTTTGCTAAATACAAGGATGAAGAGTCTTGAACCAGTCATGATATCATGCTAATATATCACTGTATATGCTACATCATGCTAAGTGTTGGCATGCTAAAATTAGCATATTGGATTTTTGCTACTTTCAAAGGTTAGCACGCTCAAAGATAGCATTTAAATTTTTTTTTTGGGTATAAACTTACACAAACCCAAAGCGTTATCATGCTAAGTGTTGGCATGCTAAAATTAGCATATTGGATTTTTGCTATTTTCAACGATTAGCACGCTCAAAGATAGCATTTAAATAATTTTCTTAGGTATAAACTCACACAAACCCAAAGCGTTATCATGCTAAGTGTTAGCATGCTAAAATTAGCATATTAGATTTTTGCAATTTTCGAAGTGTTATAAACTTACATAGACACTTAGCTGACACTTAGCATGCTCAAAGATAGCATTTAAATAATTTTCTTGGGTATAAACTTACACAAACCCAAAGCGTTGTCATGCTAAGTGTTGGCATGCTAAAATTAGCATATTGGATTTTTGCTATTTTCAAAGGTTAGCACGCTCAAAGATAGCATTTAAATAGCATTTAAATTGTATTATTTATTATTATTTATCATTTTATTATTTATTCTTATTTTATTATTATTTAGTTTTTATTATTATTTAGTTATTTTATTATTATTTATTTTTATTTTATTATTTAGTTATTTTATTAGTTATTGTTTTATTTTTATTTAGTTATTTTATTATTTTTTATTATTTTATTATTATTATTATTTAGTTATTTTATTATTATTTGTTATTATTTTATTGTTATTAAATATTTTATTATCATTTATTATTATTTTATTATTATTTAGTTATTCTATTATTTATTATTATTTTATTATTTACTAATATTCTATTATTATTATTTAGTTATTTTATTATTTTTACTTATATTTTTACTTAGAAATAATAAATAAGGTAAATTCCTAAGAATGTCCACCAGTATTGTTTTCCAGGTTGCTAGCATAGGTTGCTAGCATAGGTTGCTAACGTAAACAAAAGTTAACATGCGTGCAGATTTAATGTCATTTATTAGCAAAGCTCCTGATCCCATCTTATTCCGTTTAGGATTACTTCCTTGTTTTCATTTAGGAATACATCAAAATATGTTTTGGGATTCTTGGCTCATGTTGTTGTTGTTTTTGGGTCCAGACCATACCAGACCCAGACTAGACTAGACTAGACCCCCTCCTTAGCCGGTGAGATCTCGTGTTTCCTCTCCATTAGCTGATGGTTCTTGTTGTATCTGGGTGGCCTGGGCTGGTACCTGCACTCGGACAAAGGATGGTGGGCAGTGCGTGTGGAAGGGTGGAAGGGAAGGGGTGGGGGGGGTATAGTTTGGCGCCCCCCGGCCTGATCCGATCTGACCTGATGTTCCGCCAGCGCCTGGCTTTCCCCGGAACCCCTCAGACCTCGGTCCTCGGCGCGGCTCCTTTTCTTCACGGCGTATTAAAATCAAAGGATCTTGGCTTTAATTAAATGACATTATTGTTAACGTCAGCGTCGCAAGGGGGCCGGGGTCTGTCGCGTGCGCTCGGCCCCCTGACAGACATATAGAGATGGGGGGGGGGGGGGGCATACATGCGGTAATGTATTCTAATGCTCCCCTCCTCACCCTGCGCTGATTTGAATTTTTAAAAGGATGGAAGCGGGGAGCCATGTTATGCATGGAATATGTTCACAGTGAATATTCAATCAGCGCGCTCTTATTTTGTATACATGAATGTAACAAGGTGGCGCCGGCGCCTAATATGGACTGAAGGGCCCCGGTGTGCGCCGGGGAAGCGCCGTTTGATGGCGGGCCGTGCGCCATCGCGTACACGTGCGGACGTCGAGTCGACATGTTGGCACGTTTACGTTTACGAGTCGCTTTATTTTGAAAGGATCGCTGAAGTGAAATAATACCCCAATTCAGGCGACTCTGGGGTCCTGGAGCTTCTTTTTCTACACCCACTTCCTGTTGTGACGCCCAGCATGTCACATGACTTGTGGACCCCCTCCCCTTGCAGTTATTCCTCATGGGTCTCCAAACGGAACCCTCGTATGACTTTGGAACGCCCCACAGGAAGTTCTGCACTGAAACTGACTCTTATGTCTAGTACCCGGGTAACACTCCCAGCAAGGTTCTTAAGGGTGCAGGGGACTTTGCCCAATAAGTCGGCATGTGGTTTGTGGACTCGGAGAAGGTTCCTTCAGGAGTACTCCAGGAGTATCAGTTATCGGACCACCTAAAGTTGGACTCCCTTCCTCTAATGGATGGACACTGCCAGGACTTTATGGACCGGCAGCCATGGCATTGTGGGGTTCTGGTTTGGTGGCTGCAGGATCGGGTCTTGGTTTTTGCAGCTTATGTGGTCCTCCCGGCTTTATACTTTTTTATGAGATTTTTATGAGATGAGTTTTTTATGATGAGATTTTTATGAGATGAGATTTTTTATGAGATTTGTATGGGATTTGTATGAGATTTTTAATGAGATGAGATTTTTATGAGATTAGATTTTTATGGGACTTGTATGAGATTTTAAGGAGATGAGATTTTTAATGAGATTTTCATGAGATTTTCATGAGATTTTCATGAGATTTTTATGAGATTTTTATGAGATTTTTATGAGATTTTTATGAGATTTTAAGTCTCAATATTACGAGAATAATATAATATTACAAGGAAATATCGATACAGTATCGTGGAACAAAGTATGGACCGGCAGCCATGCCGTTGTGGGGTTCTGGTTTGGTGGCGGCAGGATCAGGTCTTGGTTTTTGCAGCTTATGTGGTCCTCCCGGCTTTATACTTTAACTCCCCGTTGGCAGCATGATACTAGGCTCACGATTACGATATATCACAAAAAAACAAAAAAAACTTAAACTGTATGATGGAAAGCAGGAAGTGAACAAATGTAACAGTTACTGAATGTAAAAGTACCAGATGGAGGGGTAGGATTTAATAAGCTTTGCTTCTGGAAAAAACGGTAGTGATTTTATGAGATTTTTATGAGATTTGTATGGGATTTTTATGAGATTTGTATGGGATTTTTATGAGATTTGTATGGGATTTGTATGAGATTTGTATGAAATTTTTATGAGATTAGATTTTTATGGGATTTGTATGAGATTTTTATGAGATGAGATTTTAATGAGATTAGTTTTTTATGATGAGATTTTTATGAGATGAGATTTTTATGAGATTTTTATGAGATTTGTATGGGATTTTTATGAGATTTTTATGAGATTTTTATGAGATGAGATTTTAATGAGATGAGATTTTAATGAGATGAGTTTTTTATGATGAGATTTTTATGAGATGAGATTATTATGAGATTTTTATGAGATTTGTATGGGATTTGTATGAGATTTGTATGAGATTTTTAATGAGATGAGATTTTTATGAGATTAGATTTTTATGGGATTTGTATGAGATTTTAATGAGATGAGATTTTAATGAGATGAGATTTTCATGAGATGAGATTTTCATGAGATTTTCATGAGATTTTTATGAGATTTTTATGAGATTTTTATGAGATTTTTATGAGATTTTTATGAGATTTTTATGAGATTTTAAGTCGCAATATTACGAGAATAATATAATATTACAAGGAAATATCGATACAGTATCGTGGAACAAAGTATTGCGATATAAACACGTGGGTACAAACAACCAAGATGAGTTTCCTCCATGACGTGGTTGGGATCTGACCGGTAGTAGGACTCAGGGAAGACCCCATGTCGGAGAGTCGTGGTCTCTCCGTGTCCGGGGAACTCCAGCACCGCCCCGACTGGTTGGTCGCCTTATTTCCAGCAAACGTCCCTCATCCGTGACTTGCGAGTGCAGCAGATGTCGTCTTTAAGGACGCTTCTCCTCTTCCGGGCGTATGAATAAATCAGCGCCTTTCATAATTGATGGAGTCAAAGAGTTGCAGATGTGACAATAGTTGGCAAAACGCTGCAGCCGCTAATTGAAAACATCCCTTGGAGTGTTGCCAGATGTGCGTGTCGTCTTGCTGCTTTGTGGCCGCGCCGCGTTCAGGACTGGCTTGAAACGTTACATTTTTAGGCTAAAAAAAATGGAGTTATTTTTACTTCTAATATTATGACTTTACTCTTGGAAAATTGATTTTTTTTTTTAATATTTAAATAATATTTTTAATATTTAACTAAATGCTCTTGTGATGGTTTTTTGTCATTAGATTTTAACTTTTTTCAATTTTTTGCTGTTTTATTTTTGTTTCTTTTAATTTTACCAGTCTAAAAAAATGACATCATCCTTTTTTTAATATGTAATATTTAATATTTCACTTTATGCTGCCAAAGTGATTTTTTAAACATTTTTTTTACTATTAGTTTAATTTCAGAAATTTTTTTTGACCGTCTTAACATTCTTATTGTAAATTGTACTCTCGTAATTATGAATTTTGTCAGATATTTTTGACCTTGTTTTTGGACTTTCTTTATTGTGTTGTTTGCTTTTCAAAATATTACCACATTAAAACATTTTTTTATTTTAATATTTCAACAAAAATTATGATTTTTTTCTAATTAGATTGCTACTTTTTTCTCTTAATATTTAGACTTTATTATTTTTAAATGTAAAAAATTTAAAAATATTTTTCCATTTTTGCATTTAGTAATAAATAGCAATAATAATAAATAGTAATAAAAATAATAAAGTCCAAACAAAAAGTTGTATTCTAACAAGGGAAAAAGTCACTTTTGTGACAATAAACTTAAATATTGACAAATAAACACTGAATAAGTAATACATAAGTGTAAAGGTGACTATAGGGGTGTTATTTAATGTCCAGAGGGCTCTAATAATGTTGAAAATGCATTTAAAATGTAGTAAAGAGGTTTCATACGTCATATTTTCTCCTATTTTGTCGACTATATAGGGTAATAGGAGTGTAAAGATGAATATAGGGGTGTTATTTAAAGCCTAGAGGGCTCTAATAGTTTTAATAATATCATTTACAAGGCCGTAAGCAGGTTTTCTTTGTCATATTTTCTCATATTTTGTCGACTATATTGGGTAATAGGAGTGTAAAGGTGACTATAGGGGTGTTATTTCATGTCTAGAGGTCTCTAATTATGTTGAAATCAATGCAACACGGTTAACACGCCGATGGATGCGTCTTTGCCCCGCGTAATAAAGCGGCTTATTAACCTTAATGACAATGTGATCTTTTACAGTTGATAGCTTGTCTCGCCCCTAATTAAAGAGGAACCGTGAACACTTTTAATTAATGCCCAAGTGCGCTGATGGCTGTCGTCATGGCGACATCGCCGCCGATTCCTCTGGAGTAGGAAACCCGGCGATTCATTTAAGTTAAGTAAGACGAAAATGACACTGAACAAATGACGCGATGTCTGTGAACACAACCCTCATAATAACAATAACAATTCCAATGTTGTACTGCTATCCGAGAGTAGTATAGTTTAGTTGTTTGCGGGGATTAATCAGGATTAATTAGTTCAAGAGCTTTGATTCGATTGATCTGATTAAAATTTGTAATCGTTTGACAGCCCTAATAAATATATTACATATGTACTATTTAGTACTTTATTTTTTACTTGATACATTTGTATACCTTAATTAATTTCAATTATACCTTTATAATTAAGTATACCTTTAATTCATTAAAAATTAAAAAAATTAAAGTTTAAGTCTAAAATTTAAAAAAAGCCAACAGCACAAGAACAAAATGGAAAAAACGGTAGTGATTTTATGAGATTTCTATGAGATGTCATGAGATTTTTTTGAGATTTTTATATTTTATGAGATTTCTATGAGATGTCATGAGATTTTTATGAGATGTTATGAGATTTCTATGAGATGTCATCAGATTTTTATGATATTTTTATGATATTTTTATGAGATTTTTGAGATTTCTATGAGATGTCATGAGATTCTTATGAGATGTCATGAGATTTTTTTGAGATTTTTATGATATTTTATGAGATTTCTATGAGATGTCATGAGATTTTTATGAGATGTTATGAGATTTCTATGAGATGTCATCAGATTTTTATGAGATTTTTATGAGATTTTAGAGATTTCTATGAGATGTCATGAGATTCTTATGAGATGTTATGAGATTTTATGAGATTTCTATGAGATGTCATGAGATTTTTTGTTAGATTTTTATGATATTTTATGAGATTTCTATGAGATGTCATGAGATTTTTATGAGATGTTATGAGATTTCTATGAGATGTCATCAGATTTTAATGAGATTTTTGAGATTTCTATGAGATGTCATCAGATTTTTATGAGATTTTTATGAGATTTTGTGAGATTCTATGAGATATCATGAGATTTTAATGAGATTTTAATGAGATTTTAATGAGATTTTATGAGCTTTTATAAGAAATAAAAGTTCATGACAAAAAGTCAAGTCGTAATATTACGAGAATAACAAAATATTACGAGGAAAGATAACGTCACTTTAGCACAATAGCTAGTTGAAATATTTCCCCCGATCCCGACCTAATTTTCCCTAAATTACAAATTTATTTATTTTTTCTATTTTTTCTTTGATATTTTAATATTATGCAACAAAATATGATTCTTTTCTGGTAGTTTTCTTTTGAAGGTATATTTTTTGAATGTGCCACAGGCTTGTAAAAAACGGCCCCCGAGCCACACATTGGATTCTCCTGCTTTAATGCTAAAATGAATAAGTTCTGATTTAAAAATGTCCGTCTTTGTCTTCCTTGCCATCTTTGACATGGCCGCCGTCTCTCACGTCCGTCTTCGCATTGGGCCAACGGGGGTGGGGATGGGGGGGCGGGGTTTCCGGTGGCGGTGGCAGCCTTGCTGGCCGGTGACAGTGCGTCTAATTAGGACTTAAACGTGCGGGCAGCAGGTTTGTGAAGGTTACGCTGTCGGTGCGGCAGGAAGTGATAAAGAATGGAGGCGCTGATGACATGTGACGTTTCCACCGGGGGATGATGCAAACCGCCGCTAATGAAGCCGCCATTGGGGGGGTCACATGGGGCCAATGGGGCCAAGCAGGTTTTCTATGTCATATTTTCTCTTATTATGTCTACTATATTGGGTAATAGGAGTGTAAAGGTGACTATAGGGGTGTTATTTCGTGTCTAGAGGGCTCTAATAATGTTCAAAATGAATTTAAAATGTCGTAAACAGGTTTCATATGTCGTATTTTCTTTTATTATGTCTACTATATTGGGTAATAGGAGTGTAAAGGTGACTATAGGGGTGTTAGTTCATGTCCAGAGGGCTCTAATGATCTTAAAAATGCATCTAAAAGGTTGTAAACAGGTTTCATATGTCATATTTTCTCTAATTTTGTCTACTATATTGGGTAATAGGACAGTAAAGCTGACTATAGGGGTGTTATTTTATGTCTAGAGGGCTCTAGTAATGTTCAAAATGCATTTAAAATGTTGCAAAGAGGTTTAATATGTCATATTTTCTCTTATTTTGTCGACTATATTGGTTAATAGGAGTGTAATGGTGACTGTAGGGGTGTTAGTTCATGTCTAGAGGGCTCTAAAAATGTTACTATAACATTTACAAGGTTGTAAGCAGGTTTTCTATGTCATATTTTCTCTTATTATGTCTACTATATTGGGTAATAGGGGTGTAAAGGTGACTATAGGGGTGTTATTTCATGTCTAGAGGGCTCTAATAATGTTAAAAACACATTTAAAAGGTCGGAAACAGGTTTCATATGTCTTATTCTCTCCAATTATATCGACTATATTGGGTAATAGGAATGTAACTGTGACTATAGGGGTGCTATTTCATGTCTAGAGGGCTCTAATAATGTTAAAAAATAATTTAAAAGGTCATAAGCAGGTTTCATATGTCTTATTTTCTCCAATTATATCTACTACATTGGGTAATAGGAGTGTAAAGGTGACTATAGGGGTGTTATTTCATGTCGAGAGGGCTCTAATCATTTTAAAAATGCATCTTAAAGGCCTTAAGAGGTTTTATATGTCTTATTTTGTCTACTTTATTGGGTAATAGGAATGTAACGGTGACTATAGGGGTGCTATTTCATGTCGAGCGGGCTCTAATAATTTTAAAAATGCATCTTAGAGGCCGTAAAGAGGTTTTATATGTTTTATTTTGTCTACTATATTGGGTAATGGGAATGTAACGGTGACTATAGGGGTGCTATTTCATGTCGAGAGGGCTCTAATCATGTTAAAAATGCATGTAAAAGGTAGTAAAGAAGTTTCATATGTTATATTTTCTCTTATTGTGTCGACTATATTGGGTAATAGGAATGTAACTGTGACTGTAGGGGTGCTATTTCATGTCTAGAGGGCTCCAATAATGTTAAAAATAATTTAAAAGGTCATAAGCAGGTTTCATATGTCTTATTTTCTCCAATTATATCTACTACATTGGGTAATAGGAGTGTAAAGGTGACTATAGGGGTGTTATTTCATGTCTAGAGGTCTCTAATAATGTTAAAAACACATTTAAAAGGTCGGAAACAGGTTTCATATGTCTTATTCTCTCCAATTATATCGACTATATTGGGTAATAGGAGTGTAAAGGTGACTATAGGGGTGTTATTTCATGTCGAGAGGGCTCTAATAATTTTAAAAATGCATCTTAGAGGCCGTAAAGAGGTTTTATATGTTTTATTTTGTCTACTATATTGGGTAATAGGAATGTAACTGTGACTATAGGGGTGCTATTTCATGTCTAGAGGGCTCTAATAATGTTAAAAATAATTTAAAAGGTCATAAGCAGGTTTTCTATGTCATATTTTCCCTTATTTTGTCTACTATATTGGGTAATGGGAGTGTAAAGATGAGTATAGGGGTGTTATTTCATGTCTAGAGGGCTCTAATAATGTTGAAACCCATATTTGGAAAGTCATAACCAGGCTTTCTATATGTTATGTGTCCTATTTTGTGTAGTAGGAGTGTAACTGTGACTATAGGGGTACATCGTGTACTTTGTGTACACTTGTACGTGTACACACACACAGTCAATGTGTGAGTGGCCATCTTGGGGCGGGGTGTTGCTGTTTCACGACCAGCATCACATCCTCGCCGGCGTGGATGATCAGCATGCGGCCTGATAAGCATATTCTCATATTGGGCCTCAGCTAACGAGACGCTTCATCAGCACGGACGACCTCGCCGTACTTTACTGCCTCGTAAATAACAACTTTATTTGCTCCTCGCTCACAGATTTAAAGCTGACGCTAACATCACTTTGAAGTTTGGAGGGACGACGGTTGATACCCGACCACATGGTAGACTACTTCATAAGAATGTAGGAATATTATGAAAAATAAATCAAATAGTGGTCATTTATGGAAAATTTTATCGCAGAAAAAGTTAAAATGCGATGACATTAAAGTCCAAATATTATGGGCATCAAATGCTAAGAAAATTTTACGAGCATAAAGTTGAAATATTACAGAAAAAATATGACATATTTAGTAATTAATTAATTAATTTATTTATTATTTATTTATGAATTAAAAAAAAAATAATGCCACAGTTTTTGGCCAATTTTTAAATAAAAATTGCCACCACATTCCTGCTTTTTGTCACTTTTCAATTGTATTTTTTTAATGCTACAGTCCACCAAATTATTATTCATTTAAAAATGCTTTTATTAATTTTAATATTTTCTATTTATTTTTATAAATTTAATGATGACATTAAAGTCCAAATGTTATGGGCATCAAATTTTAAGAAAATTTATTTGATAACAGTTTAAATATTCTGGGGCAAAATACAATAAAGTCCAAATATGAAGAAAAAAAACTATATTCTATATAAAAAATATTCTCAAGTTGCAATTATACATAAAGTCTTAATATTATGAGGAAAGCTAATGTGATTTTACAAGCATAAAGTTGAAATATTACAGAAAAAATATGACAAATAAAACAACAAAATTACTGATGTTTTTATTGGACTTTGAATTTATTTATGTATTTTTTTTCGAATGTGCTGAGGGCCATTTTTTTTAAATGCCACAACCCGTCAAATTAGTGCTTTTTTTTCCCCATTTTTGTTTTATTTATTATTATTTATTTATTAATTGTTATTTTTTTAATGCCATAGTTTTGGCCAATTTTTATATAAAAATTGCCACCACATTCCTGCTTTTTTTCACTTTTCATTTGGTTTTTTAATGTCACATCCATCAAATTATTATTCGTTAGAAATGCTTTTATTAATTTAATTTTTTCTATTTATTTATATAAATTTAATTGTGTTTTTGACCAATTTTTACATAAAAATTGCCACCACATTCCTGCTTTTTTTCCACTTTTCCTTTGTATTTTTTTTAATGCCACAGTCCACCAAATTATTATTAATTAAAAATACTCTTTTTAATTTAATTTTTTCCATTTATTTATATACATTTAATTGTGTTTTTTGGCCAATTTTTAAATACAAATTGCCACCACATTCCTGCTTTTTTTCCACTTTTCCTTTGTATTTTTTTTAATGCCACAGTCCACCAAATTATTATTAATTAAAAATACTCTTATTAATTTAATTTTTTCCATTTATTTATATACATTTAATTGTGTTTTTTGGCCAATTTTTAAATACAAATTGCCACCACATTCCTGCTTTTTTCCCACTTTTAATTTGTATCTTTTTAATGTCACAGTCCACCAAATTATTATTCATTAAAAATGCTTTTATAAATTTTAATACTTTCTATTTATTTATATAAATTTATTTGTGTTTTTTGGCCAATTTTTACATACAAATTACCACCACATTCCTGCTTTTTTTCACTTTTAATTTGTATTTTTTTAATGCCACAGTCCACCAAATTATTATTAATTAAAAAATGCTTTTATTAATTAATTTTTTTCCATTTATTTATATAAATTTATTTGTGTTTTTCGGCCAATTTTTACATAAAAATTGCCACCACATTTCTGCTTTTTTCCACTTTTCATTTGTATTTTTTTTAATGCCACAGTCCACCGAATTATTATTCATTTAAAATGCTTTTATTAATCTTATTTTTTTTCTATTTATTTATATAAATTTATTTGTGTTTTTTGGCCAATTTTTACATAAAAATTACCACCTTATTCCTGTTTTTTTCACTTTTACTTTTGTTTTGCAAATTATTGAGTTAAATATTAGTTTATTATTTCATCACAATTAAAGTTGAATCAGTGAGCAGCAAATTACACACACACACACACACACACACACACACGCACACACACACACTAATCATGCTCTTTGTGGCTGTGATGAGAGAATTAGCTATTAATGCTTTTGTTCGCAATCGGGCTTAATCACGCCGACGGCAGGCGAGCCTCGTTAGTCTTAGAAGGCGCTGATTGAAGCCCAACGCTTTCCTAACGACCATCCCAATATTCAGTCCGATTCCATTCTCCGATGACGTCAGCCTCTCTTGTCGCATGGCCTGCCTTTCTTCTGCACGGGGATCACATGCGACCTTGTGTTGCATGCCGCTGGTGGGGGGGGTTGGGGGGGGTTTGGACCATTGACTCGTACACACACACTATCATTATCACATTTTAATGTTTTATTATTTCATATTTTAATATTTAATAATATTTTAATAATATTTAAAAATACATAATATATTTTCCATATACTTGAAAATCATTATCATAATATTAAAAATAATCATAATAATGTATTCCAGTATTTTTATATTATATAATATATTTTATAAATATAAAAATATTTTATAAAATTTTATTATATAATATTAATATTTTATTATTATATTCGTACACACACACTATTATTATCACATTTACATCTTAGCTTTTTGTGGCATTAAACACTCCAGTACTGCATTCAAAAAGATATTCAGATATTTTTAATATCTTATATACTTTAATTATTTCATATTTTAATATTTAATAATATTTTAATAATATTTAAAAATACATGACACATTTTCCATATACTTAAAAATCATCATCATCATAATAAAAATAATCATAATGTATTCCAGTATTTTTATATTGTATTTTATATTTTATAAATATAAAAATAAAATATAATATTTTACAATATAATATTAATAATATTTCATTATTATATTCGTACACACACACTATTATTATCACATTTACATCTTATCTTTTTTTGGCATTAAACACTCTAGTACTGCATTCAAAAAGATATTCAGATATTTTTAATATCTTATATACTTTAATTATTTCATATTTTAATATTTAATAATATTTTAATAATATTAAAAAATACATGGCACATTTCCATATACTTAAAAATCATCATCATAATAATAAAAATAATCATAATAATGTATTCCAGTATTTTTTATATTATATAATATATTTTATAAATATAAAAATACAAATATTTTATAATATTTTATAATATAATATTAATAATATTTTATTATTATATTCGTACACACACACTATTATTATCACATTTACATCTTAGCTTTTTTTGGCATTAAACACTCTAGTACTGCATTTAAAAAGATATTCAGATATTTTTAACATCTTATATATTTTAATTATTTCATATTTTAATATTTAATATTATTTAATAATATTTAAAAATACATAACATATTTTCCATATACTTAAAAATCATCATAATAATAAAAACAATCATAATAATGTATTCCAGTATTTTTTTATATTATATATTTTATATTTTATAAATATAAATATAAAAATATTTTATAATATAATATCAACAAGATTTTACATTTATGTCATTATTTTATTTTATTATTTTATTTTAAATAATAATAATTTAATTCAATTATTTAATTTTAAACTAGTTCCATTGAAATTTCTCTTTTTATTTTAAACTTTTTCTCCATCTTTAATTTTAAATTTTGTATCTGTAATTTTTTTTTATTTTATTTTAAATCTTATGATCCAGTCGTGTTTTTTTTTTCCAACAAATATAGTAGCTGAGTCTCGACTAAAACGACCGCGTTTCTTCGGGCGAAACATCGAAAAAAAAAAAAAAAAAACAGTAAATTAAAACTGCCATCCTTTATTGTGAAGCCTACTTTGCACTGAACAGGAAGTGTGTTGCGTATCGATAATGAGCTGATCGTGGCGGCGTTAACGGAGGTGAAGGTCATAGAAAGAAGGATGTTGCCGTGTGTGTAAAAGCCAAAGAAAAAGCCCAACGAAAGTCGTACTACGCAGGAAGTACACCGCGTCTTTGGCTTCCGAGGCGCGTGCTAACACTTCCTGTGTCTTTGACGGACAGTCGGTTAGCGACAAAGCTCCTGAACAATCCCTCCTCTGTCCGACGGCGCTGGCGTGGCTCCACGCCGCTGATGATGATTTCATCATCTTCATCGGCGTGGCACGGGGCCCCCGCTAGGAGAGCAGAACGTTCACACTACAGCTATTTGGACGGCGATGGCGGCGGCGGTGATGGCGGCGGCGGTGATGGCGGCGGCGGCGGCTCCGTCCGGGTCCCTCGGTTGGATGGTGCTCGTCCATTAGTGCCATCTGTGCCGTCTGCGAGGGGGCCCCCGTCCCCGCCAAAACGATTGGCATTTCCCTGGAACAGGCGGCGGCACGGCGGCGCCCACAGCTTTTTTTCCGCATGCCAAGGATACGCGCTTGGCCCCGCCTCCAAACCGCGCAGAGGCTCGGGCGGGTAGAAATTGAGAGCCCAGCGGGGGAAACATCTGCCGGGGGACCTGACTGACTGTGACGGAAAGACACCCGCAAGGCATGCAGGGGAGTTACCCAGCATGCCTTGCGGGTTATAAACGTCCATATAATTAGTGTTGCGACATGCCAGTGGGTGTCGGCTCCGCAAATGAGTTCGTTAAATCCGTGCAGACGACGAAGGTCGCCGACGCGCCGACGACAGCCTGCGCTCCATATGTTGACGCACGCTCGCCGAACTTTTTCGCACAAGCTGGGTCCCGGGTCTCGGGCCTTCAGAACCACCCGTCCGCCCCCCCACACTTCCCCCATTCCCCCCGTCAACGCTCACTATGATTTTTACATTATTAGAGCCCTCTATTCAATACGTAGCACCCCTATAGTCACATTTGCACTCCTATTACCCAATATAGTAGACATAATAAGAAAAAATAAGACACAGGAAGCCTTTTTATGACCTTTTAAATACGTTTTTTTAACATTATTGGAGCCCTCTATACAATAAGTAGCACCCCTATATTCACCTTTGCACTCCTATTACCCAATATAGTAGACATAATAAGAAAAAATAAGACACAGGGAGCCTTTTTATGACCTTTTAAATACGGTTTTTAACATTATTAGAGTCCTCTATACAATAAGTAGCACCCCTATAGTCCCCTTTACACTCCTATTACCCAATATAGTAGACATAATAAGAAAAAATAAGACACAGGAAGCCTTTTTATGACCTTTTAAATACGGTTTTTAACATTATTAGAGTCCTCTATACAAGAAGTAGCACCCCTATATTCACCTTTGCACTCCTATTACCCAATATAGTAGACATAATAAGAAAAAATAAGACACAGGAAGCCTTTTTATGACCTTTTAAATACGGTTTTTAACATTATTAGAGTCCTCTATACAATAAGTAGCACCCCTATATTCGCCTTTGCACTCCTATAGCCTCCATCAGAGGAGTGTGCTTGTGTTCTGGGCGTACGTGGTAGAGCTAGCTAAGGACGGCTTCAACACCGGCTGCACACTGACTGCTCTGGTGTATATCAGAAGATGGAGATATTGTACGCCCGTGGTTCATGCGCTGCCACAATCTGAGAAATGTCCGAGTCGTCGGTGTTCATCAACGCCTTTGGCCGAGTCTCAGGTGGCTGTGATTTCCCAGCAGGCCAGATGGCAGCACTGTGTGGGTAGTGTGTGTGTGTGTGTGTGTGTGTGTGTTAGCTGGGGCTAGCTGGCGTCAAGATGGCCAACAGTCTTGCTCACACACACACACACACACACACACACACACTCCTCCTCGTGGCCGTGCAGCTGTGCTTCTACCTCCACATTCTACCGCTGACGTACGTTCTTTGGAGCGCTTCATTACTTGGAGATGACGATCCTGCTTTGGTTGTTCTCTTTTGGGCAATTTTATCGGAATCTTTGTGATCCTTTAGCTTGTCAATCAACAATAAGTAGCACCCCTATAGTCACCTTTACACTCCTATTACCCAATATAGTAGACATAATGAGAAAAAATAAGACATAGAGAGCCTGTTTGCGACCTTTTAAATATGATTTTTAACATTGTTAGAGTCCCTGAAACAAGAAGTAGCACCCCTATAGTCACCTTTGCACTCCTATTACCCAATACAGTCGATCTAATAAGAAAAAATAAGACATAGAAAAATCTGTTTCTGACCTTCTAAATATGATTTTTAACATTGTTAGAGCCCTCTACACAATAAGTAGCACCCCTATAGTCAACTTTGCACTCCTATTACCCAATATAGTTGACATAATAACAAAAAACAAGACATAGAAAAATCTGTTTACGACCTTATAAATACGATTTTAACATTATTAGAGTCCTCTACACAATAAGTAGCACCCCTATAGTCACCTTTGCACTCGTATTGCCCAATATAGTTGACATAAGGAGAAAAAATAAGACACAGAAAGCCTGTTTCTGACCTTTTAAATATGATTTTTAACATGATTAGAGTCCCTGACACAAGAAGTAGCACCCCTATAGTCACCTTTACACTCCTATTACCCAATATAGTTGACATAATGAGAAAAAATAAGACATAGAGAGCCTGTTTGCGACCTTTTAAATCTGATTTTAACATTATTAGAGTCCCTGAAACAAGAAGTAGCACCCCTATAGTCACCTTTGCACTCCTATTACCCAATATAGTAGACATAATAAGAAAAAATAAGACACAGAAAGCCTGTTTACGACCTTTTAAATACGGTTTTTAACATTATTAGAGTCCTCTACACAATAAGTAGCACCCCTATAGTCAACTTTGCCTTCCTATTACCCAATATAGTAGACATAATAAGAAAAAATAAGACACAGAAAGCCTGTTTACGACCTTTTAAATACGGTTTTTAACATTATTAGAGTCCTCTACACAATAAGTAGCACCCCTATAGTCAACTTTGCCCTCCTATTACCCAATATAGTAGACATAATAAGAAAAAATAAGACACAGAAAGCCTGTTTATGACCTTTTAAATAAGTTTTTTAACATTATTAGAGTCCTCTATACAATAAGTAGCACCCCTATAGTCACCTTTGCACTCCTATTACCCAATAGAGTACACATAATAAGAAAGAATAACACATATAAAGCCTGTTTATATGTTTCTGATCTTCTAAATGTGATTTTTTTACATTAGAGCCCTCTATTCAATACGTAGCACCCCTATAGTCACATTTGCACTCCTATTACCCAATATAGTAGACATAAGAAAAAATAAGACACAGAAAGCCTGTTTATGACCTTTTAAATAAGTTTTTTAACATTATTAGAGTCCTCTATACAATAAGTAGCACCCCTATATTCACCTTTGCACTCCTATAGCCTCCATCAGAGGAGTGTGCTTATGTTCTGGGCGTACGTGGTAAAGCTAGCTAAGGACGGCTTCAAGCGTGGATCCTAAAGATCCGCGGGCGGCACGGAGAGGCGCGGGTGCGCTGTTTGCAAAGAGGGCCGGCGTTAAGACGTAGCGACTTTAGCGTGTCGCACTTGGAGGAAGTAAAGAGGCGGATTAGCAAAGATTCTTTGTCAAAAGTGCTAGCCGAGTCTTGCTAAGCCGGCAGCTTATCGCTGCGGAATAAGCATCTTGCTACTCAATTACGAGTCTGACGCTCGCTAGAGTTAGCGCGCCGCCCGTCCAGATGGACCCCGGTTTTGGTGACCCAAATAAATAGTCGGGTGGGGGGGATTGGGGGGCTTGGTCGCTCGAAGTTTTGGGCCCTCTCACTTTGTACTTTTTGTACTCGGAAAGTCCTACTGGTCATTTTCATGATGGCCTCCATAGCTAGCTTACTGTTGTGATGGCTAATCACGCCCTCGTGGGGACCGTCCTGCTGTCGCCCTCGTGGGGACCGTCCTGCTGTCGCCCTCGTGTCGCCGCCGCTGTCCAATTTCCCGTCCTGACTCATCAGTTGGCGTCTCTGCGCTCTCGTCATATCCCGACGTCAGTCCCAAAGTCCACGTGTCCCCCTGGTCCCCGTGGTCCCCCCCGGTCCCCCATCGGTCCAACAGTAAAAGCCACCCAAATCCGCCGCAGTGACGGCTTTGTCCAAAACAGCATCTGATGCGCCTTATTTGTTTGACGGAGAGATTAGCTGCAGAGGGTCGGCGTCGGAGGGGCTTACGGCGCCGGCATGCGCAGCCCCGCCCCTCCGGCACTTGCCAAATAGTGAGCCTCGGAAGATTCCGCCGACCCCGGCAAAGTCTGGAGTCCAGATATGTGATCAGGATGTCTTTAGAAGACGACTCCAAAACCTGCTAACCTTCCACTTTGCGTCAACATTTGCAATAAATATTGTGGATGGTAGTCACATGACAGGAAGGAGGAAGTGTGAGAGCGTGTTTAGTTCCGACTGTCATAAAAGCGTCTCTGGTTTTCTCCCTTTTTTTAGTTGGGAACTGATATTTCCCTGAAACTTGCCTATGAAAGTACAGTAGCCAGTAGATAAAGGTACACAACACAACATTCTGTGGGTTTTTTAACATTGTTAGAGCCCTCTACACAATAAGTAGTACCCCTATAGTCACCTTTGCACTCCTATTACCCAATATAGTAGACAAAATGAGAAAAAATAAGACATAGAAAGCCTGTTTATGACCTTATAAATATGTTTTTTAACATTATTAGAGTCCTCTAGACAAGAAGTAGCACCCCTATAGTCACCTTTGCACTCCTATTACCCAATATAGTTGGCATAATAAGAAAAAAAAGACATTGAAAAATCTCTTTCTGACCTTCTAAATATGATTTTTTTTACATTGTCAGAGCCCTCTTCACAATAAGTAGCACCCCTATAGTCACCTTTGCATTCCTATTACTCAATATAGTTGACATAATAAGAAAAAATAAGACATAGAAAGCCTGTTTACAAACGTTTAAATACATTTTTAACATTATTAGAGTCCTCCAGATAAGAAGTAGCACCCCTATAGTCATCTTTGCACTTCTATTACCCAATATAGTAGATATAATGTGAAAAAATAACACTTAGAAAGCCTGTTTACGGCCTTTTACATGTGTTTTTTTTTTAACATTATTAGAGTCTTCTAGACGAGTAGCACCCCTATAGTCACCTTTGCACTCCTACTACCCAATATAGTTGACATAATATGAAAAAAATAACACATGGAAAGCCTGTTTACAACCTTTTAAATATGATTTTTAACATTACTAGAGTCCCCTAGACAAGAAGTAGCACCCCTATAGTCACCTTTGCACTCCTATTACACAATACAGTTGACATAATAAGAAAAAATAAGACATAGTAAGCCTGTTTATGACCTTATAAATATGATTTTAACATTATTAGAGTCCCCTAGACAATAAGTAGCACCCCTATAGTCACGTTTGCACTCCTATTACCCAATATAGTAGACATAATGAGAAAAAATAAGACATAGAAAGCCTGTTTGCAACCTTTTAAATATGATTTTTAACATTATTAGAGTCCCCTAGACATGAAGTAGCACCCCTATAGTCACCTTTGCACTCCTATTACCCAATATAGTTGACATGATGAGAAAATATAACACATAGAAAGTCTGTTTACGACCTTTTAAATACAAATTTTAACATTATTAGAGTCCTCTAGACAATAAGTAGCACCCCTATAGTCACCTTTGCACTCCTATTACCCAATATAGTAGATATAAGAGAAAATAAGACATAGACAAATCTGTTTCTGACCTTCTAAATATGATTTTTTAACATTGTTAGAGCCCTCTACACAATAAGTAGCACCCCTATAGTCACCTTTGCATTCCTATGACTCAATATAGTTGACATAATAAGAAAAAATAAGACATAGAAAGCCTGTTTACGAACTTTTAAATACAATTTTTAACATTACTAGAGTCCCCTAAACAAGAAGTAGCACCCCTATAGTCACCTTTACACTCCCATTACCCAATATAGTTGACATAAGAAAAAAATAAGACACAGAAAGCCTGTTAACGACCTTTCTTAGCAGTTGAATGGGCTAAGTGTTTTTTCCTGCTAACTAGCCAGCAAACAGGAAGTCACTCCATGGCGAGCACGCCCTCCGCCAAGGCTATGAGCCGTCTATCATTCAATGCTAACCAAATGAAGCGTTTGTGTGTGTGTGCGTGTGTGTGTGTGCGTGTGTGTGTGTGCGCGCAAGCTAGCGGACCGTCGGCGTATTCGCTGTGTGAGAGCTCCCTCTTGGTGTCGGCCGGCTAACTGTTAGCGAGCGGCTGCTGCTCTGAGACGCTCTCTCACACACACACACACACACACACACACACACACACACACACACACACACATGTGCACACGCACACCACGTACCTAAGATGCTGGTTGTTTATTTCCAGCTTAAATACATTTAGTGTCATTTCTTTCAAACCGGTTAGCATGTAGCTAGTGTTGACGTTTATGGTTATTATTTTCTTATTCCTGTATTTTCCTTTCAATTTGTATTTGTTTATTGATTTTTTATATATTTTATTTATTATATATATTGTTATATATGTAATATTAATATCTATTATCTATTTTTAATTTGATATTTAGAGTGCTGTGTAAATATGTATAATTATTATATATATTATGAGTATGTGTCATCTATTTTTTTAATGATTATTTATTTGATTATTTTATTTATTATATATGTTTTTATATATGTAATATTAATATCTATAGTCTATTTTTATGTTGATATTTAGTGCTTCTTAAATATGTAGAATTATTATATATATTATGAGTATGTGTCTTCTATTTTTTTAATTTATTTTATTATTTTGTTTATTATATATATTTTTACATATGTAATATTAATATCTATAGTCTATTTTTATATTGATATTTAGAGTGTTGTGTTAAATATGTAGAATTATTATATATATTATGAGTATGTTTCTATTTTTTAAATTATTATTTAGTTGATTATTTAAAAAAATATTCAAAAACCAACAAGATTCTGCTTTCAATATTTATATTAATATATTGATATCAATATGCATGTATGATGTGAATTTATTTTATTATTTTTTCATTATTTCTATGTATTATTATTAATTTCTGTGATGTGAAATGGACCAAATTGCTGCTTTAATATTTGTAGTGTTTATAGATTATAATTTTTAATATGTAGAATTAATGCTAACATTTTTTTATTTAAATTAATTATTTATTATATGATTATTTTTATTAATTTAATGTATTATTTCTAATATATTCCAGTCCTAATTGAGTATAATTCATAGAATAATATTTGAACATGTAGTATTTTGCACGTATTATACTAAAATGATGATTTTTTGCTCTGTGTTGCTTTCAGGGACGCTGTGTCAATTTCAACCGCGTGCAACGTCGCTAAAAGAAGACGAAGACGCCGAGGACGCCGCCGCCGCCATGTGCTCAATTTCACACTTTGCTCCGCTTCCTCACTAAGTTATTTCTACTTCCTTGCTTTCATTTTTATGCGGAAAAACACGCCGACCCTGAACGCATCGCATATTCCGACCATATTGACAAAGGGAGACAAAAAGGGTGGCGTTTGTCAGAAGAGCCCCGGCGGGGCGGGGCGGGGCGGGACCCCACCGGAGTCCAAGCGGGTTCACCCGTCGGCGACGTCTCGTCAGCGAGCGGCGCCGATGAACCTCGTATGCCCGGCGGCCGCCCTTTTTTTTTTTTTTTTTTGACGTCCCGATGTGTTCATGTGCTCACTGAGGAGTGCACACGCATGACGGGCCGCGGACAGGACGCCCCAAGGTTGGGGCCGGTTGTAGACTTTGCCCTTCCCGGGACACCTTCCCGTCATCAGGAAATTAATAGAGCGTTATTCCACCGCGGGTCAAGCGGGGGCCCGGTTGGCGTTTTGAGGGATGGATGCCTCGCAGACCTTGACACGGCGTTTGGCGTTTTCCCACAGTCTGCTGTGCGCTCGGCAAGGCATGAAACGGGACTTGGGACTCGGGTGGACGCCTGGACGCTCCGCGTCGCACGGCACCGACGTTAAAATTATATTTTAATTAAAAATAATTAAAAGCAACAGCGAGCAGCCGCCTGTGAAGACACGCCCCCTTTTTGTCATTTTTTTTTTTTTTTTTTGGACATCGGGAAAGGAGGACACCCGGTCCACCCGGTCCCTGGACGTCCGGAACGCAAACCCAAAGCAACGGATGCGACGAACGGATAAGTATTGTTCATTCCCAGAAAATGAGGTCCCCGCCCGGCCGGGGCCGCCCCCGCCCCTGCCCCGCCCCCCAAAAAAGCAACCTATTTCTATATATCGAGCGGGCGGGGGGGGCGACGGAGAACTGGGGGGGGGGGGCGTGGGCTTGAAGAAAAAGGCTCGAATGATCCAGTCACTTCGGATTCGGGACTTGAGATGGCGAGTGGAGATTGGAGTGGAAACCTGACAAAGCGCGGCGCCCTTGACGGGAAGCGGTATGGACAATGACCAGTGGCGGGGTCAGTGGCGCGTCTGCGCGCACGCGGGGGGGGGGAGCTTATCACATGACACTAAAAATAAGTCCAAGCAACGTCAACTTTCAACCGTCCCAGGGGAACGCCAACGCCCCGGCTAATTATTATTCCTTTGTTCCCGCCTCCACCTTGCACCGCGCGAGCGCCACGTCCCCGACAACAAAGAATTTTTTATTTTTTTTTTTTTTTACGTTTTTTTTTTGCGTCTTCGCCTCAACACGTATAAAAAAGTATTTCCCGATAGCATGTTTTTAAAAAAAAAACATCACCGAATTCACGTGCATTTTTTTTTAACGCGGTGAACAATACCTTCCTATTGTTTTTATATTATTGTATTTTTACACTCAATACAGACTGTATAAAAAAAAAAAAAAAAACATGTGTGTGTATGGTGTGTGTTTTTGTCCGCGCCAACACGCGTGTGCCGGTACTGGTGAACACGCTAAAGGGGATCTTTAATTGGGCCCGTATAGATTTATACGGGCCGACAGGGACCGCCATTATACACTCGCACTACATGTGTGTGTGTGTGTGTGTGTGTTTGGACAGGGTGGACAGTGGGCAACTTCTCCCCCTGTGAAGTCACCGGAGGCGTGACAAACACACACACACACACACACACACACCATCCCTCCGAGGTCTTCATCGCCCCAAAAATGAGGTCTTGTGTTTAGTAAAAAAATATGCACTCGTGCACCTTCTGCTTTCTCCATATTTGTGTGTGTGTGTGTGTGTGTGTTTGTGTGTGTTTTCCCGTGCTAAACAAACCAAAGATGACCCATAAAGAACACCAAAATACTCCCGTTAACGGTGTTATAGTAATAAAGTTTTTTTTTTCAAATAGAATATCCTATACTATAAATAATAATAATAATAAAAAAAATAGTACACGTGTACTAGTAATGTGAGGATGGATGATGAAGTATGGATATTTACATGGATACTCAAATACCAACATGGATAAGTTTGATATTGAAATCAAAAAAACTTTATTTGTAGAGTACTTTTCATACAGGAAATGTAGCACAAAGTGCTTTATATGTTAAAAAAAAAAAAAAAAAAATCCTGATAATGATATTTATCAAAAGGTTTATCCTTTGAAAGGACTAAATATTTTCATTTTATTTATTATTTTTTTTATTTGTAATATTTTTTTATTTTATTTCACTTTTTTTGTCATTTAAAAAAAAGTTTTTTTTATTTATCATATTTTTATTTTATTTCACTTTTTTGTCATTTAAAAAAAATGTTGCGCATATTTTTCTATATTTTTATTTTACTACATTGTAAATCGCATCACTACCTCAACATAATTCAATAAATTATGTATTTATTATTATTTTTTATTTATCATATTTTTTTAATATCGCTTTTCTTTTTTGTCGTTTAAAAACAGTATTTCACATATTTTTCCTACTCACATCACTACCTCAACGTACTTCAATAAATTATGTATTTATTTTAATTTATTTTAATTATTTTTTTTATCTATTTTTTTTATCATATTTTTTTAAATTTTGTTTCACTTTTCTTTTTTGTGGTTTAAAAAAGGTCAGGTGTTGGGTCAGGGTTATGGGTTAGGGTTGGGTTCAAGGTCAAGGATTAGATCAGGGTTATGGGTTAGGGTTGGGTTCAAGGTCAAGGATTAGATCAGGGTTATGGGTTAGGGTTGGGTTCAAGGTCAGGTTTTAGATCAGGGTTATGGGTTAGGGTTGGGTTCAAGGTCAGGTATTAGATCAGAGTTATGGGTTAGGGTTGGGTTCAAGGTCAGGTATTGGATCAAGGTTATGGGTTAGGGTTGGGTTAAAGGTCAAGGATTAGATCAGGGTTATGGGTTAGGGTTGGGTTCAAGGTCAGGTTTTAGATCAGGGTTATGGGTTAGGGTTGGGTTCAAGGTCAGGTATTAGATCAGAGTTATGGGTTAGGGTTGGGTTCAAGGTCAGGTATTGGATCAAGGTTATGGGTTAGGGTTGGGTTCAAGGTCAGGTGTTGGATCGGGGTTATGGGTTAGGGTTGGGTTCAAGGACAAGGATTAGATCAGGTTTATGGGTTAGCGTTGGGTTCAAGGTCAGGTATTAGATCAGGGTTATGGGTTAGGGTTCAAGGTCAGGTATTGGGTTAGGGTTATGGGTTAGGGTTGGGTTCAAGGTCAGGTATTGGATCAAGGTTATGGGTTAGGGTTGGGTTCAAGGTCAGGTATTGGATCAAGGTTATGGGTTAGGGTTGGGTTCAAGGTCAGGTTTTAGATCAGGGTTATGGGTTAGGGTTGGGTTCAAGGTCAGGTATTACATCAGGGTTATGGGTAAGGATCAGTTTTAGGTTAGGATCAGGATTAGAGGTCAAGTCAGGGATTAGGGTCGGAGCAAGGGGCTAAGATCATGATTCAGGTCAGGGTTTTAGGGGTGGGATCAGGTTTGGAGTTCTGTTTTCAACTGGTTTCAATGGTAGGAGGTTTGAGGTTCCGCATTGGATATTTCCGATGGAACCTGAAAGCACCGTGACACTTGTTGCTCAGTAGAGATCCTGACTGAAACTATCGAGTACGGACTTTTCCAGACCACATTCCGGTTTTTGGGTTTGGTTTTTCCTGGCAGATGGTCGTGTCGTGGTCCACACGACTGCTTTCTAGCAAAGACTCGGTTCTAGTGCCTCACCCGGACCGCCGGATGTGGGCGGCGGCCACAGAGGCGATTCTTCAAGAGAACTTTTTCCGTGAAGAAGATTCCGGAGCTCGTGTTTGCCCGATTGGAAAGCGAGCGGCACATGAGGCCGACGCCATGCGAAGGTCTTTGCCTCCGTCTATTTTCAAGTCAAGGTTGGCAGCGCAGGGAGGCGCACAGCTAGCCGCTAAATCCGCCCTGAGCTTTGCCACAAGGTTCTGTTTTCCCAACTCTTAGCCGCCGTCGTCTCAACCTTCGCTCCCCCCCCCCCGATCAACTTTTCCCCGGCAGGCGGCGGGCGGCCCCAGCGGCTGTTGGCCCCCGCTGAGCCCGTCTGGCTCGCCACGTTGCCCCCATTTGAACAGTTGTTGTCTGCGCAAAATTTGGCGAGTGGCGCGATCCGGGCGTTCCAGCTCGTTAAGAGAGGTTCTCGTTAAGAGCGGCGAAATCTGCCTCTCGTTGGATGTGCGGCCGGCTGCGGGAATGCAGGTGGGCGGGATTAAGAGGGATTGACTGACTTTAAATTGACGTTTGTTCACGCTAGCGCCCAACACGCTGCTCCTTTAAGAGGATCTCAGCAGGTCCTTGAAGAGAATCACGCCTATTCTGATCTTTCCAGGCACAAAGAGTATTATTACGTTCTAGTTCTAGAACCATGGAACCTACCAATAGGAAGGCTAGTCTCCTGTCTTTTATTGGGAAAAAAAAGTTTGTTTCTACCTTTTACCGTTCTTTAGTAATCTGCAGTAGAACATAAGTAAGTTTCAGGGAAATATCAGTTCCCAACTAAAATTTTTTTTTTTTTATATCTCAAAATATTATGTTGGGATCGGTGTTTGGGATTACAGATTTCGTATTGAATAATTTAATATCATTTTTTTAGTTCTTTTAACTTATTTTAGTAATTTTTTGGGTCCAGAAAATAAAATCCAAATATTTATTTGGATTATTTCTTTCCACAAAATTTAATTTTTTCCGAAATCTGCAGTAGAACACAAGTAAGTTTCAGGGAAATATCAGTTCCCAACTAAAAAAAAAAATTGAAACATACCATTTTTTTAATATCTCAAAATACTTTGTTGGGATCGATGTTTGGGATTACAGATTTCATATTGAATAATTTAATATCATTTTTTTTTAGTTCTTTTAACTTATTTCAGTAATTTTTTGGTCCAAAAAATCTAATCCAAATATTTATTTGTATTATTTCTTTCCACAAAATGTTATTTTTTCCAAAATCTGCAGTAGAACATAAGTAAGTTTCAGGGAAATATGAGTTCCCAACTAAAAAATTCAAGCATAACATTTTTTTTATATCTCAAAATATTATGTTGGGATCGGTGTTTGGGATTACAGATTTCGTATTGAATAATTTAATATCAATTTTTTTTTAGTTCTTTTAACTTATTTTAGTAATTTTTGGGGTCCAGAAAATAAAATCCAAATATTTATTTGTATTATTTCTTTCCACAAAATGTATTTTTTTTCTTCGAAATCTGCAGTAGAACATAAGTAAGTTTCAGGGAAATATCAGTTCCCAACTAAAAAGGATTTCAAGTATAACGTTTTTTTTATATCTCAAAATACTTTGTTGGGATCGGTGTTTGGGATTACAGATTTCATGTTGAATCATTTAATATTGATTTTTATAGTTCTTTTAACTTATTTTAGTAATTTTTTGGGTCCAGAAAATAAAATCCAAATATTTATTTGTATTATTTCTTTCCACAAAATTTAATTTTTTTCCGAAATCTGCAGTAGAACATAAGTAAGTTTCAGGGAAATATCAGTTCCCAACTAAAGAAGATTTCAAGCATAATTTTTTTTATATCTCAAAATATCTCAAAAATAATATCAACTTTTTTTTAGTATTTTTTTTTTACTTATTTTAGTAATTTTTGGGGTCCAAAAAAGCAAATCCAAATATTTATTTGTATTATTTCTTTCCACAAAATGTTATTTATTTTTTTTTCGTATTGAATAATTTAATATAAATTTCGGGCTTTTTTTTAAAAAAAAATGTATTTTTCCAAATATTTCAACTTTCTTTGTAATTTTTCTTTTCTAACCATGATGTCAAAATGCCATTTTAGGATACAAAATATTTATTCCTAGTTATTGATTAGGACATTCTTAAGTTTTTTTTTTAGGTCATTCTTAAAATATATTTTTTAGTACTTTTAACTTTTTTTTAGTAATTTTTTTTAAGTCCAAATATTTATTTGTATTATTTCTTTTTCCATAAAATGTTATTTTTTCCAAAGCAGGCATTACGGATTATAATTATTATAAATATTATATTTATAATTCAATAATTTGACTTTGGTCCTTTTTTTAAAATAATTTTTTCCAAATATTTAAACTTTTTTGTCATTTTTCTTCTCGTTTTATTTTGACGTTATTCCCATATTAAAACTTGATTTTTAAGTACAACTTTGTTTAATATTTTGACTTTATTCTTGCATAATATTCCATTTTTTGTTGAGTTTTCTTGTTAAAGGATACATAAAGAATGTGCCTCGGGCTACGAGTGGCCCCCAGGGTACATTTTGGACACCCCGGATGAGATGAAAGTACATTGTGGTCTTGGATTTGGAGGTGAGAAATGTAAGTTTTACTTTGAAAAACGGCCTTTCCGCCGAACCCCAGCGACCCCAGCAGGTGTGTGACGGACAGGCCCGTGAGCCGGCGCTTGTGGGATGCTGCGCCGACGGAGCGGGGTCACCTTGCCTTGGGCGGCGCGCTTTCATGAAGGCAGAGGACAAGCGCGGCCCGGGGGGCGTTTAGCGCACCACGGCGTCACATCAGACGGCACCGGAAGCGCCGCATCGCTTCTGACTCGTCCAGCAGATGTTTGGAAATAGCGCTAATGTGCCGGACGCCGCCTCCACGAGCGGCGGGAAAGTCAACGGGACCGAACGTGAAGTGGAACAACCCCCGGAATGTTAGCACCCACTGTGCTAATATGAAATTAATCAAATTAAATTTATATAGATCATTTTATATGATAACAATTTTAATGTGTACATTTTTATTTATCCTAAAATGAAAGTTGAAAAATCTTTTTATGACAGAAACGGTTAAAATTGGCTAAAATTTTGGTTTGGTTAAAATTTTTTAATATAAACTACAAGGAAATCATTTTAAGTCAAATTATCATTTTTTTTATAATTTTATATTTTTATATATTTTTATAATTTCAAATTATTTTTATTGATTTTGTTATTTTTTTTATTGATTTTTACTTTTTACTTTAGATTTAGATTTTTTTTAGTAGTTTATTTTAAATATTTTTATTTTATTTTTAGGTAAAAAAAAATAAAATCCAAAATGTGCATTGTTATATTTATTTTCATAAAAAATTTTCATACACAATAACCATTATGTTGAAATGTCATTTTAGGATACATAAATATTTATTCCTAGTTATTGATTAGGACATTCTTAAGTTTGTTTTTAACGAACATTTGCCTCATTTTAGAATCTAGTTTTGTTTTTTGTTAGGTCATTCTTAAAATATATATATATTTTAACTTATTTTAGTAAATTTTTGGGTCCAAAAAAATTTAATACAAATATTTATTTATATTATTTCTTTCCACAAAATGTTATTTTTTCTGACGCAGGCAGGATATTTAATGTATTTTCATTCCTGAGTGATGGAGGTTCCACTTGGACCATAATTAGAATTTTAAATGTGAAAAAAATAAATTAAATTAAATATATATTTTTTTGTACTTTTAACTTATTTTAGTAATTTTTTTAGTCCAAAAAATTTCATCCAAATATTTTTTAAAATTATTTCTTTCCACAAAATGTTTTTTTTTTTTTTTTTTTTTTTTTACCATAATTACTGTAGAAGTGAAAATATTGACGGAGGACGAATCAACAGGATTGTGGGACTAATACGCTCTGATCCTTTAATCCTGTTCTTTTATTTAAGAATAGAAATCATATTCCATCATTTATTCCATCATTTATTCCATCATTTATTCCATCATTTATTCCATCATTTATTCCATCATTTATTCCATCATTTATTCCATCATTTATTCCATCATTTATTCCATCATTTATTCCATCGTTTCACACCTCTGGACAATAAACATGTTTTTGTTTGCTAACATGCTGTCGTGTATTGCTAGCGGGTGGAGCTAACGGCTAACATCGCTCGACACTTTCGCTTTCCGGGGACCAATCGGAGGGCAGCCTTAGCCCCCCCCCCCCCCCCCCCATTCCCCGAGGATCAAGGCTGAATAATCCAAGCAAAACCAGCTTGGGCCCATCAGCAAATTGCGTTCACATATGGAACATCTAACGCCCCCGCCGCCCCCCCGCCTGGTCCCCACGTAAACATCCGTAGTCCTGGTGGGACGATACTTCCAACATTCCATGCAACTTTCCCGCCCGAAGGTCACCTGATTGTAAAACTTGCTGATTTGACTTTTACGCGTTGATGTTTCATTTCTTTAGCGCGGCGGCGTGGTCGGCGCTAGCCCCGCCGTAAGTCAAAGCCGGCGCTTTTTAATTGAGTGCTCTTTTTTTTAACGAGCTCTTTAACGCGCTCGGACATCGGCGTTTTCATTTGCCGGAATGTCGGCCATCAATCTGACGCCGACGACTTCATCAAGTCTTTTGACGGCGATCGCCGCTTAAATGCGAGGACGCCGACGCCCTGAGTTGATTAGCGAGAAGCGAAATCGCCTCGTTAAGGGGACCGTTTGACTTTGTCAACGTGGGCTTCCCCAAAATGGCTTCCGAATGGCAGGAAATGTGTTTTTTTTTCTCATAATATTGCAACTTTTTCTCATACATTTGCCACTTCTCATCATATTAAATTTTTTTTCTCATAAACTGATGACTTTTTTCTCATAAATTTGTCATTTTAGTCTCAAAATATTCAAACTTTTTTCAGCATCACTTTATAACTTTTTTTTCTCATAGATTTGACACATTTATTTCTCATCAATTTGTTTTTTCATAATATTAAAACTTTTTTCTCATACATTTGCCACTTCTCATAATATTAAAATTTTTTTCTCGTTAACTGAATACTTTTTTTTTAATAAATTTGCCATTTTATTCTCAAAAAATTACAACTTTTTTGGCACGACTTCATGACTTTTTTTCTCATAAATTTACCATTTTATTCTCATCATATTACAACTTTTTTCTCATAAATTTGTCATTTTAGTCTCAAAATATTCCAACTTTTTTCAGCATCACTTTTTTTTCTCATAGATTTGACACATTTATTCCTCATCAATTTGTTTTTTCATAATATTAAAACTTTTTTCTCTCATAGATTTGACACATTTATTTCTCATCAATTTGTTTTTTCATAATATTAAAACTTTTTTCTCATACATTTGCCACTTCTCATAATATTAAAAAAAATTTTCTCGTTAACTGAATACTTTTTTTTAAATAAATTTGCCATTTTATTCTCAAAAAATTACAACTTTTTTGGCACGACTTTATGACTTTTTTTTCTCATAAATTTACTATTTTATTCTCATCATATTACAACTTTTTTCTCTTAAACTCATGACTTCTTTCTCATAAA
Organism: Doryrhamphus excisus; assembly: GCF_030265055.1. Lineage (NCBI taxonomy): Eukaryota > Metazoa > Chordata > Actinopteri > Syngnathiformes > Syngnathidae > Doryrhamphus > Doryrhamphus excisus. The sequence continues at coordinate 25,133,642 of NC_080469.1, read as the reverse complement.
TTTGTCATTTTAGTCTCTTTTTTTTTCATCATCACTTCATAACTTTTTTTCTCATAGATTTGACACATTTATTCCCATATGAGTTTTTTTCTCATAAATTTGTTTTTTTCCACAATATTACAACTTTTTTAGATTTATGAGTTTTTTACTCATAAATTTGCCATTTTATTCTCATAATATTACAACTTTTTGGCACGACTTTATGACCTTTTTTTCCTCATAAATTTGTGACATTTATTCCCATATGAGTTTTTTTCTCATCAATTTGTTTTTTCATAATATTAAAAAAAAATTCTCATAGATTTGCCACTTCTCATAATATTACAATTTTTTTCTCATAAACTGATTACTTTTTTTTATAAATTTGCCATTTTATTTTCATAAAATTACAACTTTTTTGGCATGACTTTTTTTTCTCATAAATTTACCATTTTATTCTCATCATATTACAACTTTTTTTCTCATAAACTGATGACTTCTTTCTCATAAATTTGTCATTTTAGTCTCAAAATATTCCAACTTTTTTCAGCATCACTTTTTTTCTCATAGATTTGAGAAAAAATGTGAGTTTTTTTCTCATAAATTTGTTTTTTTTCCACAATATTACAACTTTTTTTTCTGTGATTTTTCCATGTTTTTATTTATTTTATTTATATAGTTTCTATGAGTTTTTTACTCATAAATTTGCCATTTTATTCTCATAATATTGCAACTTTTTGGCACAACTTTATGACTTTTTTTCTCATAAATTTGTGACATTTATTCCCATATGAGTTTTTTTCTCATAAATTAGTTTTTTTTCCACAATATTAGAACTTTTTTTCTGGCATGACTATGAGTTTTTTACTCATAAATTTGCCATTTTATTCTCATAATATTACAACTATTTGGCACGACTTTATGACTTTTTTTTCCTCATAAATTTGTGACATTTATTCCCATATGAGTTTTTTTCTCATCAATTTCATAATATTAAAACTTTTTTCTCATACATTTGCCACTTCTCATAATATTACATTTTTTTTCTCGTAAACTGATTACTTTTTTTGATAAATTTGCAAATTTATTCTCATAAAATTAGAACTTTTTTGGAATGACTTTATGACTTTTTTTTCCTCATAAATTTGCGACATTTATTCCCATATGAGTTTTTTTTCTCACCAATTTGTTTTTTTTTCATAATATTAAAACTTTTTTCTCATACATTTGCCACTTTTCATAATATAAATTTTTTTTTCTCATAAACTGATTACTTTTTTGATAAATTTGCCATTTTATTCTCATAATATTACAATTTTTTTGGCACGACTTTATGACTTTTTTGTAAATTTGCCACTGTATTCTCCTATTCCTACTTTTTTCTCAAACTTGCTATTTTATTCTCATATTGTGATTTTTTTCTCATAAATGTATTATATTTTTCTCATATATTTGCCACTTTTTGTCATATTATGACTTTTTCTCATGATTTTTTTGTCATAAATGTAAGAGAATTAAAGTCATACAACAGGGAGCAACACGCCAGCAGCGAACAAAAATAACGAGATTGGATTCGACTTCGGGGCTAAATCCTGGTCCGCCCTCTCGGCCTTTGCTTGGCCGCTCGTCTGTCGTGTGTTCAAACAATCGTATTTGCTCCATCCTCTCCATAATTGAGATTATCTTCATCCTGTTTTCCAAAAGAAGCTTCCAGAGCTCCGGATTAGCTGGAAGTTTAGCTGGGAAATAGCAACAAAACATCAGCACACAAATAGAAATATTCCAACGGGGTTTTGGTCTTGTTGTTGTCAGGGACTTCATTCTTTTTGACTTTTTTCTCATAAATTTACTTCTTGATTTATTTTTTTTTCACTTTTTTATAGACATTTTAAAATAAACTTTATTCTTGTAAATTTACTATTTTTTCCCTGTAAATTTACCACTTTATTCTCGTAATAGTATGAGTTTTTTCTCGTACATTTTTTACTTTTTTTCTCATAAAATTAAGACCTTTTTCTTGGAAATTCGTATGCATTTTCAACTTTTTAATAGTAAATTTACCACTTTTTTCATCACTTTTTTTCTCATTTTTTTCACTTGTAACTTTTAAAAATAATTTTTCTTTTTTCTTGGAAATTCTTATGCATTTTCAACTTTTTAATAATAAATGTACCATTTTTTTTCATCACTTTTTTATCACTTTTTTTTCAATTTACAACTTTTTTTCCTGTAAATTTACCACTATATTATCGTAATAGTATGATTTTTTTTCATAAATTTCATAAGTTTTTTCTCATTAATTTAAGATCTTTTTCTTGGAAATTTATGACTTTATTCTTGTGCATTTTCAACTTTTTAATAATAAATTTACCACTTTTTTCATCACTTGTTTTCTCATTTTTTTCACTTGTAACTTTTTAAATAATTTTTCTTTTTTCTTGGAAATTCTTATGCATTTTCAACTTTTTAATAATAAATGTACCACTTTTTTTCATCACTTTTTTTATCACTTTTTTTTCAATTTACAACTTTTTTTCCTGTAAATTTACCACTTTATTATCATAATAGTATGATTTTTTTTTCATAAATTTCATAAGTTTTTTCTCATTAATTTAAGATCTTTTTCTTGGAAATTTATGACTTTATTCTTGTGCATTTTCAACTTTTTAATAATAAATTTACCACTTTTTTCATTACTTGTTTTCTCATTTTTTTCACTTGTAACTTTTAAAAATAATTTTTCTTTTTTCTTGGAAATTCTTATGCATTTTCAACTTTTTAATAATAAATGTACCACTTTTTTCATCACTTTTTTATCACTTTTTTTTCAATTTACAACTTTTTTTTCCTGTAAATTTACCACTTTATTATCATAATAGTATGATTTTTTTTTTCATAAATTTCATAAGTTTTTTCTCATTAATTTAAGATCTTTTTCTTGGAAATTTATGACTTTATTCTTGTGCATTTTCAACTTTTTAATAATAAATTTACCACTTTTTTCATTACTTGTTTTCTCATTTTTTTCACTTGTAACTTTTAAAAATAATTTTTCTTTTTTCTTGGAAATTCTTATGCATTTTCAACTTTTTAATAATAAATGTACCACTTTTTTCATCACTTTTTTATCACTTTTTTTTCAATTTACAACTTTTTTTTCCTGTAAATTTACCACTTTATTATCATAATAGTATGATTTTTTTTTTCATAAATTTCATAAGTTTTTTCTCATTAATTTAAGATCTTTTTCTTGGAAATTTATGACTTTATTCTTGTGCATTTTCAACTTTTTAATAATAAATTTACCACTTTTTTCATTACTTGTTTTCTCATTTTTTTCACTTGTAACTTTTAAAAATAATTTTTCTTTTTTCTTGGAAATTCTTATGCATTTTCAACTTTTTAATAATAAATGTACCACTTTTTTTCATCACTTTTTTTATCACTTTTTTTTCAATTTACAACTTTTTTTCCTGTAAATTTACCACTTTATTATCGTAATAGTATGATTTTTTTTCATAAATTTCACAAGTTTTTTTCTCATTAATTTAAGACGTTTTTCTAGGAAATTTATGACTTTATTTTCAACTTTTTCTCCTAAATTTACCACTTAATTTTTTTTTTCACTTGTGACTTTTTTTAAATAAAATTTACAACCTTATTTCCTGTAAATTGACCATTTTATTCTCATAATTGAGTGACTTTTTTGTTGTAAATTTCAGACTTTTTTTTCTCATAAATTTAAGACTTCTTTCTTGTACATTTACGACTTTTACGACTGAACGGCTCTTTGGAATGAACGGCTCTTCAAGGCTTCCTTTAAAGAACCGTAAAGCCCTGCTCCATATTGTTCTATTCTATTGGCTAAAAGTGGATGGATGATGGATGGATGGATGATGGATGGATGGATGTCAGTGTCGGAAGTCCATGATTGTTATTCCAAGGATAATGTAAGATGTGATTGGAGCTTCAAGCGAGTCATTTAAGTGGATAAAAAAAAAAGTGGAAGCTTTGGGCTAAAACAAGCAGCCATTAAAGAGCGTCATTAAAGTCACGTCAGCGTTTTTTCATCAACGCCTCGGGAAGGACAGACCTGGAATTTTAGACCCATCACTCAAATCCGACCACACACACCAACGAGTGTGTGTGTGTGTGTGTGTGTGTGTGTGTGTGTGTGTGATGTAAAGGCCGTCAATTGCCTTTACTGTGACTGCGAGGCTCCTTTAAGGCAAAAAGGAGGGAATGTTACACGCCAATTTATTCTCTTCATGTTTATTTTTACAAAAAACATTTTAAAACTTTTTCTCATTATTCCCATATTATTACTTTTTTTCTTAAAATTTTTTCTTCTCATGAATTTTCCAGTTTTTTTCTTAGAAATTTGTTATTTTTTCTCATAATATTACAACTTTTTTCTCGTATATTTGCCACTTTCTTCTCATTATGACTTTTTTTCTCATAAATTTGCCACTTCTCATTATATTACAACTTTTTTCTCGTAAACTGATTACTTTTTCTAATAAATTTGCAATTTATTCTCATAATATTGCAACTTTTTTGGCATGACTTTAACATGAATTTATGACTTTCTCATAAATTTGCCACTTTTATTCCCATAAGAGTTTTTTTTCTCATATGTTTGGGTTTTTTTTTCATAATATTACTACTTTTTTCTCATAAAATTGCCACTTCTCATAATAATACAACTTTTTTCTCGTGAACTGATTACTTTTTCTAATAAATTTGTCATTTTATTCTTATAATATTGCAACTTTTTTGGCATGACTTTAGGACTTTTTTTCTCATAAATTTGCCACTTTTATTCCCATATGTTTTTTTTTTCCTTATAAGTTTGTTTTTTTTCATAATATTACAACTTTTTTCTCATAAACTTGCCACTTCTCATATTACATTTTTTTTTCTCGTGAACTGATTACTTTTTCTAATAAATTTGTAATTTTATTGTCATAATATTACAACTTTTTGGCATGACTTTATGACATTTTTTGCTCATAAATTTGCCACATTTATTCCCATATGAGTTTTTTTTCTCATAAGTTATTTTTTTCATAATATTACAACTTTTTTCTCATAAACTTGCCACTTCTCATAATAATACAACTTTTTTCTTGTGAACTGATTACTTTTTCTAATAAATTTGCCATTTTATTCTCATAATATCACAACTTTTTGGCATGACTTTATGACATTTTTTCTCATAAATTTGCCACATTTATTCCCATATGAGTTTTTTTTTCTCAAATGTTTGTTTTTTTTCATAATATTACAACTTTCTTCCTCATAAATTTGCCACTTCTTATAATAATACAACTTTTTTCTCGTAAACTGATTACTTTTTCTAATAAATTTGCCATTTTATTCTCATAATATCACAACTTTTTGGCATGACTGACTTTTTTTCTCATAAATTTGCCACATTTATTCTCATGAGTTTTTTTTCTCATAAGTTATTTTTTTCATAATATTACAACTTTTTTCTCATAAATTTGCCACATTTATTCTCATATGAGTTTTTTTCTCATAATTTTTTTCTCATAAACTGCCATTTTATTCTCATAAAATTACAATTTTTTTTGAATGACTTTATGACTTTTTTCTCATAAATTTGCTATTTTATTCTCGTAATACAACAACTTTTTTGGCATGAGTTTATGACTTTTTTTTCTCATAAATTTGCCACGTGAGAGAACGTTTTTCTCATAAAGCCATGACTTTTTTTGTGAATTTTTTTCTCATAAATGTATGACATTTATTCCCATATGAGTTTTTTTCTCATCAATTTGTATTTTTCATAATATTAACATTTTTTCTCATAGATTTGCCACTTCTCATAATATTACAATTTTTTCTCATAAACTGATTGCTTTTTTTTTTATAAATTTGCCATTATATTTTCATAAAATTACAACTTTTTGGCATGACTTTATGACTTTTTTCTCATAAATTTACCATTTTATTCTCAACATATTACAACTTTTTTTTATCATACACTGATGACTCCTTTCTCATAAATTTTTCATTTTAGCCACTTTTATTCCCATATGAGGTTTTTTTTCCTCATAAGTTTGTTTTAAATAAAAAATAAATAAATTTGTCATTTTATTCTCATAATATTACAACTTTTGGCATGACTTTTGACATTTTTTCTCATAAATTTGCCACATTTATTCCCATATAAGTTTTTTTTCTCATAAATGTTTTTTTTCCGTAATATTACAACTTTTTTCTTGTAAACTGCCATTTTATTCTCATAAAATTACAACTTTTTTTGGAATGACTTCATGACTTTTTGTTCTCATAAATTTGCTATTTTATTCTCATAATATTACAACTTTTTTGACTTTTTTTCTCCTAAGTTTGCCACCTGAGAGAACTTTTTTCTCGTAAAGCCATAACTTTTTTTGTGAATATTTTTTCTCATAGATGTAGACTTTTTTTTTCAAACTGGCTATTTTATTCTCATATTGTGATTTTTTTTCTCATTAATGTATTATATTTTTCTCATATATTTGCCACTTTATTCTCTTAAAATGACAACCTTTTTTCTAAATAATTCATGACTTTTTTCTCATTGATTTTTTTTCATAAATGTAAGAGAATTAAAGTCATACATTTGCGAGAAAAAAGTATATTTTTTTATGAATCTAAAGTCTATGACTTTATTGACATTGATGATTTATTGATGATTGATTGTTTATATTTCTCCTCCACGCGTGTCGAGATTTTACTTTGGCTTTGAAGAAGATCTCACACACACACACACACACTTACTCACTGTGTCAATGTCTATGTATTTTTCACCAGGGGGTCCCGGGGGTCCGGACCCGCCTCAGCTGGTATCAGATGTGTGGGCGTGTCTCCTGTGAAGACATATGCTGTCAGCTGACTTATTCATGACGCTCAATAATGCAGGGAGACTTTCAACGGCGTGCAACCACCGCTCACTTTCACTCCCGCCCCCACACCGACCCGTGTCGGCGTCTCGGGGAGTCAACCATCCCCGCTCTGACCCACTGCAAGCGCCGTAGTTTCCCCCATATTGGGACTAGAACCGTAAATATTAGTCTTACATTTATTTTATCTACATTGTTAGCTTGTTAGCAAGGCTAACATTAGCATGCTAACACCTAGCATAAGAGTTTTAAGTCTAGCTATGAAAATGGCTAAAAATGCTGCTATGCTAATGTTAACATGCTAGCAATGCTAACATGCTAACATTAGCATGCTAACCTAACATAATATTTTTTACATCTTTATACAAGTGTCTAGCTATGAAAATGGCTAGAAATGCTGCTATGCTAATGTTAACATGCTAGCAATGCTAACATGCTAACACCTAGCATAACCATTTTAAGTTTTTATACAAGTGTCTAGCTATGAAAATGGTTAGAAATGCTGCTATGCTAATGTTAACATGCTAGCAATGCTAACATGCTAACACCTAGCATAACAGTTTTAAGTTTTTATACAAGTGTCTAGCTATGAAAATGGCTAGAAATGCTGCTATGCTAATGTTAACATGCTAACAATGCTAACATGCTAACATTAGCATGCTAACATGTAGCATAATAGTTTTAAGTCTTTATACAAGTGTCTAGCTATGAAACTGGCTAGAAATGCTGCTATGCTAATGTTAACATGCTAGCAATGCTAACATGCTAACATTAGCTTGCTAACCTAGCGTAACAGTTTTACGTCTTTATACAAGTGTCTAGCTATGAAAATGGCTAAAAATGCTGCTATGCTAATGTTAACATGCTAACAATGCTAACATGCTAACACCTAGCATAACAGTTTTAAGTTTTTATACAAGTGTCTAGCTATGAAAATGGTTAGAAATGCTGCTATGCTAATGTTAACATGCTAGCAAAGCTAACATGCTAACACCTAGCATAAGAGTTTTAAGTTTTTATACAAGTGTCTAGCTATGAAAATGGCTAGAAATGCTGCTATGCTAATGTTAACATGCTAGCAATGCTAACATGCTAACATTACCATGCTAACCTAGCATAACATTTTTACATCTTTATACAAGTGTCTTGCTATGAAAATGGCTAAAAATGCTGCTATGCTAATGTTAACATGCTAGCAATGCTAACATGCTAACACCTAGCATAAGAGTTTCAAGTCTTTATACAAGTGTTTAGCTATGAAAATGGCTAAAAATGCTGCTATGCTAATGTTAACATGCTAGCAATGCTAACATGCTAACACCTAGCATAAGAGTTTTAAGTTTTTATACAAGTGTCTAGCTATGAAAATGGCTAGAAATGCTGCTATGCTAATGTTAACATGCTAGCAATGCTAACATGCTAACATTAGCATGCTAACACGTAGCGTAATAGTTTTAAGTCTTTATACAAGTGTCTAGCTATGAAACTGGCTAGAAATGCTGCTATGCTAATGTTAACATGCTAGCAATGCTAACATGCTAATGCTAACACCCAGCATGATAGTGTACCTGGAGTGTACCTTGAGAATTTGAACACCGGAATGGTCTGAATTGGTTCGGAATTTTGGAAGTAGTTAGAAGCCTTTAGATGAAAGGCATTTTGAATTACGAAAAATGGGAATGCCTCGAGAAGTGGGAATTCCCGGAAAACTGAAAATGCCATGAATGTCGTTAAAGTTGAATACTTTGATGTTGGAACGGTCTGAGGTGGGTCGAGATATGTGGAAGTAACTGGATTTCTTAAGATCAAAAATTTTGGATCGCCCCCAAAATGTCATCAGTTCCGGAATTCCGGAAAACGTCATCCAAATCCATTCACAACTTTGGAAGTTATTTTAAACACAGACAAACGGCGCTTTGGCGGAGGTAACAATGTAAGTCTATAACGTTGCGTTCAAAGACCCGTTAGCGCTAACAACAACCTCCCAAACGACGTAATTAGCACCTCCCCCCCGTGCTGTCACCGGGACCTCGATGAGGACCACCAGGCAGGTCGGGAGCCTCCGCCCACGCCGCCGGCCAAGACAGGATTAATGGAGCGTCGCGTTGCGTCCCCTTCATTCCCGCCAACGTTGATGCGATGATGACACGCCGGCTTAATGTATTCATTCCGCAGATAATTGTCCAATATCCTCGTGTCACTGCTCATCTAGCTCAGCCTGCCCACGCTTTAGCCGCCCACCACGGGGGCCGGGGTTGGGGGCGGGGTGGGCAGCTTTCTTTTTGGCTTTTGTCTTTTCGACATATGGCGGGAATAAGACAAATATCGACGGGGGCGGCGCCTTCGGGAAGTGATCGAGAGAAAAATGTTTTAGTTAGGAACTGATACTTTCCTGAAACTTACTCATGTTCTACTGCTGATTACTAAAGAACAACCATTACCGTTTTTATGCCTTAACAGTTTTTATAGTCAACCCAAATATTCAAGTCCTACAAAGTAGCCTGGGGTTCAGGCTTGAGGGGCTCGATAAAGTTCCATAAGGGGGTCCAAATGTAAGAACTGGGTCCGGTTTCTCATAAATATACCACTTGATTTATTATTTTTTATTATTGTAATAATTTCAATTTTTTTCCTGTAAATTGACCATTTTATTCTCGTAATAGTATTATTTTTTTTCATAAATTTTTTACTTTTTTCAGACTTTTTTCTTGGAAATTTATGACTTTATTCTTGTGCATTTTCAACTTTTTTTCTCCTAAATTTACCACTTGATATATATTTTTTCACTTTTTTAAATAAACTTTATTCTTGTAAATTTACAATTTTTTTTCCTGTAAATTGACCACTTTATTCTAGTAATAGTATGATTTTTTTTCATAATTTTTTTACTTTTTTTCTCATAATTTTCAGACTTTTTTCTTGGAAATTTATGACTTTATTCTTGTGCATTTTCAACTTTTTTTTTCTCCTAAATTTTACCACTTGATTTATTTTTTTGACTGTTTTAAATCAAATTTATTCTTGCAAATGTACAATTTTTTTCTGTAAATTGACCACTTTATTCTCGTAATTGTATGATTTTTTTTCCATATTTATTTTTACTTTTTTTCTCATAAATTTCAGACTTTTTTCTTGGAAATTTATGACTTTATTCTTGTGCATTTCTAACTTTTTTTTCTCCTAAATTTACCACTTGATTTATTTTTTTCCACTTTTTTAAATAAACTTTATTCTTGTAAATTTAAATTTTTTTTCCTGTAAATTGACCACTTTATTCTCGTAATAGTATGATTTTTTTTCATATTTTTTTTTACTTTTTTTCTCATAAATTTCAGACTTTTTTCTTGGAAATTTACGACTTTATTCTTGTGCATTTTCAACTTTTTTTCTCCTAAATTTACCACTTGATTTGCTTGTTTTTCACTTGAGACTTTTTTTAAAATAAACTTTTTCCTGTAAATTTACAATTTTATTCTTGCAATAGTTTTTTGATAGACTTTATTTCCATAATTTTTTTTTACTTTTTTTCTCATAAATTTCAGACCTTTTTCTTAGAAATTTATGACTTTATCCTTGACTTTTTTCTCATTAATTTAAGAACTTTTTCTTGGAAATTTATGATTTTATTCTTGTGCATTTTCAACTTTTTTCTTGTAAATTTACCACTTGATTTTTTTTTCACTTGGAACTTTTTTGATAAACTTTATTCTTGTAAATTTACAACTTTTTTTCCTGTAAATTGACCACTTTATTCTCGTAATAGTATGATTTTTTTTCATAAATTTTTTCTCATAAATTTCAGACTTTTTTTTTAAATTTATGACTTTATTCTTGACTTTTTTCTCATGAATTCAAGACCTTTTTCTTGGAAATTTATGATTTTCATTCTTGTGCATTTTCAACTTTTTTCTCGTAAATTTACCACTTGATTTTTTTTTTACTTGGGACTTTTTTGATAAACTTTATTCTTGTAAATTTACAACTTTTTTCCCAGTAAATTTACAATTTTATTCTTGTAATAGTATGACTTTTTTTCAAATTTTTTTTTTACTTTTTTTCTCATAAATTTCTGACTTTTTTCTTTGAAATTGATGAATTTATTCTTGTGCATTTTCAACTGTTTTCTCCTAAATTTACCACTTGATTTGCTTGTTTTTCACTTGGGACTTTTTTTTAAATAAACTTTATTCTTGTAAATTTACAACTTTTTTTTCCTGTAAATTTATGACTTGTCTGAATTTTTTTCCCCACATATGGGGGTCCAAATGTAAGAACTGGATCCGGTTTCGGGTATTCTCGAACCTGACAATCTTTATTGACATGAAGAATGCTAACAGGAAATCAAACCGGGACATCTGAAGATGATACAAGACTGTTTGTGGGGGGCTTGTCGGGGAAGGGGGCGCAGTCTGGGTCCCCAGATGGGGGCAGACCCTCGATGTTGTGTCTAAGTCCATCACGGTCCTGCCGGTCGGTGGCTCACTCCGACACGCCAACGAGCGTTTTTTTTTATTTTTATTCACGTTGCCATAGAAACAGCGTCCAAACATCAACCAATGACGAGCGAGGACAGACGGACCAATCAGGGCTCACGCTGGATGACCTCAGTTTGACCTCAGATGACAGGAAGCGTTGCGTCCATGTTGGATTGTTTTGCAGCGCGGCCGCACTTGGTCACTTGTGGCAGCCATGCCGCCGCATCAAGGAAACAGATGCTGAAATATCAGCCGCCCTCGCCCCCCTGCCCCCCGTCCCCCACCGTGTCTCCCGCCATCAGTGACACTGCGGCCAGCTGAGCCCTCAAAGAGCGGCAAAGACACGCGCAAGATGGCCGCAGACACGCCACGCCCCCCGCCGCCGGGATGTCTCCGCCCCCCTGCCCCCGTCCCTCCCGCCCCCCAACCGCGCTGTCTTCACAAGTAAACACAACAACACCAAAACAGACCGTCTCGCTCGCAAAGCACAAACTTCCCTTTCCATTTCCTGTCCGTCACGTGTCCACTCGGCGCCAGCTCTGCTGTTGCCATGGAAACAGGCCCCATGTTGTGGTACTAAAGTACGCGTCTTGTGTATTTTTTCCATGTACATCCCACAAAAGTAGCCTTCTCCGTCGCCGCGCCAACGCACACGGCGTCCCCTGCTGGGTCCGTTTTGACATTCAGGCCGTGCGACAAGGCTCGACCCCGGGTGGACGCCCCCGCCCCCCTGCCCCCCGCCCCCCCACTCTCATTTGCAGAGCAGCTGTGGCTGTGAGCATGAAACATTGAAGGAAACATCTGCCATGGATCCTCCGCCATCCTCCATTAACACGCACCGCGCTATGCTATGCTAGCAGAGCTAGCGATGCTAACGACGACGGAAACATCCGCACCGGGACGCCCGCTTTGAAGGCCCTTAGCGGACACCCCAAACACATAACAGGTATCATCGCAGTACAACGTGATACTACCTCACAACTTTGTGTAGAATAAGTACAATAAGTACTACAAGATAGTACACATAGTACATGAAATATGATGTACTAAACCATGAAATCTTATTGACTGTACTTCCAGTATACTATGGTATATTACAGGTACATTCAATAGGATTTCATGGTACACAAATAGTACATTAAATATGAACTACAGGTATATTAAATATCATGTAAATGTGGTACATTAGATGTACTTTAAATATGACATAATGACAGTACATTGGAGTACATAGTGTACATAGCAATATGGTACCTTAAAGGTACACAAAATAAGATATAGTTCTAGTACTTTTGATGTAAATGTGGTACCTTAAAAGTACATGAGGTAAGATATAATTATAGTACATATGACATAAATATGGTACCCTAAAGGTACATGAAGATATAATTATAGTACTTTTGATGTAAATATGGTACCTTAAAAGTACATGAAATAATATATTAGTGTACTCTTGATGTACATATGGTACCTCAAAGGTACATGAAATAAGATATAATTATGGTACATTATAGTACTTTTGATGTAAATATAGTACCCTAAAGGTACATGAAATAAGATATAATTATGGTACTTTTGATGTAAATATGGTATCTGAAAAGTACATAAGATATAATTATAGTACTTTTGATGTAAATATAGTACCTTAAAAGTACATGAAATGAGATTTAATTACAGTACTTTTAATGTAAATATGGTACCTTAAAGGTACATGAAGTAAGATATCATTATAGTACTTTTTATGTAAATGATGGTAACTTAAAGGTACATGAAGTAAGATATAATTATAGTACTTTTGATGTAAATATGGTACCCTAAAGATACATGAAGTAAGATATAATTCTAGTACTTTTGATGTAAATATGGTACCCTAAAGGTACATGAAGTGAGATGTAATTATAGTACTTTTGGTGTAAATATGGTACCCTAAAGGTACATGAAGTAAGATATAATTCTAGTACTTTTGATGTAAATATGGTACCCTAACGGTACATGAAGTAAGATATAATTGTAGTACATTAGAGTACTTTTGATGTAAATATAGTACCCTAAAGGTACATGAAGATATAATTCTAGTACTTTTGATGTAAATATGGTACCCTAAAGGTACATGAAGTAAGATATAATTCTAGTACTTTTGATGTAAATATGGTACCTGAAAAGTACATGAAATAAGATATAATTATATTACTTTTGATGTAAATATGGTATCTGAAAAGTACATAAGATATAATTATAGTACTTTTGATGTAAATATAGTACCTTAAAAGTACATGAAATGAGATTTAATTACAGTACTTTTAATGTAAATATGGTACCTTAAAGGTACATGAAGTAAGATATCATTGTAGTACTTTTTATGTAAATGATGGTAACTTAAAGGTACATGAAGTAAGATATAATTGTAGTACTTTTGATGTAAATATGGTACCCTAAAGGTACATGCAGTGAGATATAATTATAGTACTTTTGATGTAAATATGGTACCCTAAATGGCAGGTTAGTCGGCCATGACGGCAGGTCAGTCGGCCATGACGGCAGGTTAGTCGGCCATGATGGCAGGCTGCGGCGTGTAAAGGATCTCCTCGGAGACGCGTGCTAATTCACTTTAGCTTCAGCACGAGGAAGGAGGGCGGGGGGGCGGGGGGCGTGGGGTTGCATTAAAGGTCATCAGTTATTCCGAGTGACAGGTTGAAAGTGCGCGGAACCAGAAGCTCCGCCGGGGCCCGGACCTCCTGGCGTTCGAGCTCGGCTCGGCGTGTCGCTGACGAGTCCTGTAAATAATTGATCGGCGGCGTGTAGCTGATATTTCTACGTAAACGGAGGCGGTGTTTCTGCCGGCTACTAGCATATATTAGCTAATAGCGTGGAGGACTTCCTGACTCGCCGCCAAGCTAGCGGACAATGAAGGCGTTATTAATTATTCAAGCGTGGAAATAATGGATCGGCGAGGTTGAAGTGGCTGCGCCGCCACTTTCTCGGGGGACAATTAGCGACGCGCTAATTACATTCTCAGCCAATTTGTAAGAGCAGACACTCGCGACAACGTGGAGGCTCGGGTTCAGGAGAGGAGCGGCGGGGGCGGGGTTTGGGGGAGGGGCGGGGCGATGGATCAACAGATGTCAGCTCTTATTGGCTCACCGTACTACGGTTTACTTTCCATGCCCACAACTCCTGTGGAAGGCGCCTTTTATATATTTTTGACCTCAATGCAATTTGATTAGATTAGTAGAGCCCTCTGTACATGAGATAGCACCCCTATAGTCACATTTACACTCCTGTTACCCAATATAGTACACATGAGATTCAACAAGACATAGACAATCTGTTTATGAGCTTGGAAATGCAGTTTTTAACACAATTAGAGCCCTCTAGACATAAAATAACACCCCTATAGTCACCTTTACACTCACATTAACCAACATATTGGACATAACAAACTTCTAAATACACGGTACAACACTGTTAGAGCCCTCTCGACATAAAATAACACCCCTACAGTCACATGTGCCCTCCTATTAACAAATATAGTAGACATAACGACCTTCTAAATATGCTGTTTAACATAATTAGAGCTCTCTAGGCATAAAATAACACCCCTATAGTCACTTTTACACTCACATTACCCAACATATTAGACATAACAACCTTCTAAATACGCTGTGTAACATTATTAGAGCCCTCTAAACATGAAATAACACCCCTATAGTCACCTTTTATAGTCCTATTACCCAATATAGTCGACATAAGATTCTAATAAGACATACTCCACCTGTTTATGATCTTCTTAATACAGTTTTTGACATTATTAGAGCCCTCTTAACATGAAATAACACCCCTATAGTCACATTTGTACTCGTATCACCCATTAAAGTAGACATAATAAGAGAAAATAAGACATAAAAAACCTGTTTTAAAACATTATTAAATACACTGTGCAATATTATTAGAGCCCTCTTAACATGAAATAACACCCCTATAGTCACATTTGTACTCGTATCACCCATTAAAGTAGACATAATAAGAGAAAATAAGACATAAAAAACCTGTTTTAAAACATTCTAAATACACCATGCAACATTATTAGAGCCCTCTTAACATGAAATAACACCCCTATAGTCACATTTGTACTCGTATCACCCATTAAAGTAGACATAATAAGACAAAATAAGACATAAAAAAACGGTTTTAAAACATTATTAAATACACCGTGCAACATTATTAGAGCCCTCTTAACATGAAATAACACCCCTATAGTCACATTTGTACTCCAAACACCCATTAAAGTAGACATAATAAGAGAAAATAAGACATAAAAACCTGTTTTAAAACATTATTAAATACACCGTGCAACATTATTAGAGCCCTCTTAACACGAAATAACACCCCTATAGTCACATTTGTACTCCAAACACCCATTAAAGTAGACATAATAAGAGAAAATAAGACATAAAAACCTGTTTTAAAACATTATTAAATACACCGTGCAACATTATTAGAGCCCTCTTAACACGAAATAACACCCCTATAGTCACATTTGTACTCGTATCACCCATTAAAGTAGACATAATAAGACAAAATAAGACATAAAAAACCTGTTTTAAAACATTCTAAATACACCATGCAACATTATTAGAGCCCTCTTAACATAAAATAACACCCCTATAGTCACATTTGTACTCCTATCACCCATTAAAGTAGACATAATAAGACAAAATAAGACATAAAAAAACGGTTTTAAAACATTATTAAATACACCGTGCAACATTATTAGAGCCCTCTTAACATGAAATAACACCCCTATAGTCACATTTGTACTCCAAACACCCATTAAAGTAGACATAATAAGAGAAAATAAGACATAAAAACCTGTTTTAAAACATTTTAAATACACCGTGCAACGTTATTAGAGCCCTCTTAACACGAATAACACCCCTATAGTCACATTTGTACTCCAAACACCCATTAAAGTAGACATAATAAGAGAAAATAAGACATAAAAAACCTGTTTTAAAACATTCTAAATACACCGTGCAACATTATTAGAGCCCTCTTAACACGAAATAACACCCCTATAGTCACATTTGTACTCGTATCACCCATTAAAGTAGACATAATAAGAGAAAATAAGACATAAAAAACCAGTTTTAAAACATTATTAAATACACCGTGCAACATTATTAGAGCCCTCTTAACATGAAATAACACCCCTATATGACTCTTATCACCCAATATAGTCGACTTATGAAGAGAAAATAAGACATAATGCATAAATAATAATAGCTATAGCTCTAGCTATATACTCCAATGCTAACGTTTCCTCGGACAAGCCGGACGTTTAGCCAAGGTGACACGTGTAGTTAGCGATTCAAGCTAAAGTTTACCTGACACAGGGTGGCCTACTTCTTCCCCCCCGCCCCGCCCCCTTCTTCGCCATCCTCATCTTCATCCCATTTGGAGGAATTAGGAGCGAATCAATCAAGCGCCGTTGCCGTGTCCCGCCTCCATTCCCCGGCCGCCGTCTGTCTGCGAGACGACGGGGACGAGGGAGGAGGATCATGGGACGAGGTCGGGAATGCAAAGTGACGCCGGGTGGGGCTCCGGTGGCCGCCTGGCTCCTCTGGCAAAACCACCGCCAGGGAATTTCACCCCAAAACTGAATGACAAAGGATACATGGGGAAGAAAATCAGACTTCCAAAATAACGTTGTAAATTTATGAGAATTTTTTTTTTATTCTCGTAAAGTTATGAGAAAAAAAGTAATCCATTCTCATAGTAAAAAAAAAAAATTATCGGAAATTTACGAAAAAAAAAATTTTTTTTTATGTTTTTCTCAGTTTTTTTTTTCAATCTTCCCCAAAACAAAAATTATTAGGGCCACATTGAAACAAAAACATCAGAATTTTTTTTGGAAAATAACGTAAATTCAAATTCACGGAATCATACAAACGGGAAGTCGTACATTTACGAGAAAAAAATTCCAAAATATTCTCATAAACTTCTGATTTTTTTTCTCATTAATTTACAGCGGAATTAACACATATCAGTGTGTATGAATGATTATGGATGGTGATATCAGTGTGTATGAATGATTATGGATGGTGATATCAGTGTGTATGAATGATTATGGATGGTGATATCAGTGTGTATGAATGATTATGGATAGTGATATCAGTGTGTATGAATGATTATGGATAGTGATATCAGTGTGTAGAATCATTATGGATGGTGATATCATTGTGTATAAATGATTATGGATGGTGATATCAGTGTGTATAAATGATTATGGATGGTGATATCAGTGTGTAGAATGATTATGGATGATGATATCAGTGTGTAGAATGAGTACGGGTGATGATAACAGTGTGTATAAATGATTATGGATGGTGATATCAGTGTGTATGAATCAGTATGGACGGTGATATCAGTGTGTATAAATGATTATGGTTGGTGATATCAGTGTGTATAAATGATTATGGATGGTGATATCATTGTGTAGAATGAGTACGGGTGGTGATATCAGTGTGTACAAATGATTATGGATGGTGATATCAGTCTTTATACATTAGTATGGACGGTGATATCAGTGTGAATGATTATGGATGGTGATATCAGTGTGTAGAATGAGTACGGGTGGTGATAACAGTGTGTATAAATGATTATGGATGGTGATATCAGTGTGTATGAATCAGTATGGACGGTGATGTCAGTGTGTATAAATGGTTATGGTTGGTGATATCAGTGTGTAGAATGAGTATGGATGGTGATATCAGTGTGTAGAATGAGTATGGGTGGTGATATCAGTGTGCATGAATGAGTATGGGTGGTGATATCATTGTGTAGAATGAGTACGGGTGGTGATATCAGTGTGCATGAATGAGTATGGATGGTGATATCATTGTGTAGAATGAGTACGGGTGGTGATATCAGTGTGTATAAATGAGTATGGATGGTGATATAATTGTGTTGAATGAGTACGGGTGGTGATATCAGTGTGTACAAATGATTATGGATGGTGATATCAGTGTTTATACATTAGTATGGACGGTGATATCAGTGTGTATAAATGATTATGGATGGTGATATCAGTGTGTATGAATGAGTATGGACGGTGATATCAGTGTGTATAAATGATTATGGATGGTGATATCAGTGTGTAGAATGAGTACGGGTGGTGATATCAGTGTGTATAAATGAGTATCGATGGTGATATCATTGTGTTGAATGAGTACGGGTGGTGATATCAGTGTGTATGAATGAGTATGGATGGTGATATCATTGTGTAGAATGAGTACGGGTGGTGATATCAGTGTGTATGAATGAATTAACGAAGTATTCGGGCCACATTGAATAAAAAAAAATTTACGTTGTAAATTTTCGACTCTTTTGTCGCTAATTTGCAAGAAAAAAAGTCGTAAATTTACGCGAAAAAACAAAACAAAACGATACCTGAATTGTCCTCAGTATCGCATCAGTGGTATCGCACATCACTGCCAACTGTGCAATGGAGGGAAGTTCGCGAAAGATAGCAGTGGAGATGCGCATGTCTTGAACGAATCGTTCACAAGTGTTATCCTGACTCCTGACTCACGGGTACCGGTCTCATGGTTGTTTTTGTCAGCGTGATGTGGTGTAGTACCACAGGTGGCCAAAAGAGGGATCTCTCAATCTCTGAGCAGCTGCAGAGGAAGACGGCGTGGACATTTATTGGTTGGGCTGTTGCATCAAATAACAAAGGGGAGGGGGGGGGGGGGGGGGGGGTTAGCATAGTGCTGCCCTTAACCCCGCCCCCTGCATTCCACGCTGCCCGCACATGTAAATATGATGTAATAATAATAATAATTAATAATCTAATCATCTTAATCTATGCCATGGATGGATGGCGGCGCTAATCCACACGTAGCGTAGTTAAACGATGATGATGATGATGATGATGATGATAAATGGATAAATCCACGTGCACGCAGCTGACAAACAATAACACAAATGATATTTGGCATTTCAAATATTCTAATCTCTCATGATGATGATGATGATGATGATGATGATGATGATGATGAGTGCAGTTTAATCTAAAACACTAAGAGGACTTTTGGACTTTACTACTGTGGGGGGGAAAGGGGGGGTACAAGTCACCCCTTCAAAATAACGTGGAAATAAATCAATAACTCAATATAGAAATATAATATGTGGTAGTTATGACATAGAAAACACCTTCTAATAGAGTTGTTAATATCATTAGAGACCTCTAGACATGAAATAACACCCCTATAGTCACCTTTACACGCCTATTACCCAATATAGTAGACATAATGAGACATAAATAAGACTCATACCCGCATGTGTTGGTGTAAATAGGGGAGCTGAGTAAGGGGCGGACAGGAAGTGAGGTTTATCAGGCTTTTTTGAGTATGGATGGTGATATCAGTGTCTAGAATGAGTACAGGTGGTGATATCAGTGTGTATAAATGATTATGGATGGTGATATCAGTGTGTATGAATGAGTATGGATGGTGATATCAGTGTCCATGAGTGAGTACAGACGGTGATATCAGTGTGTATGAATGATTATGGATGGTGATATCAGTGTCCATGAATGAGTACAGACGGTGATATCAGTGTGCATGAATGAGTATGAATGATGATATCAGTGTGTATGAATGATTATGGATGGTGATATCAGTGTGTATGAAGGATTATGGATGGTGATATCAGTGTTTATAAATTAGTATGGGTGGTGATATCAGTGTGTATAAATGATTGTGGATGGTGATATCAGTGTGTATGAATGATTATGGATGGTGATATCAGTGTGTATGAATGATTATGGGTGGTGATATCAGTGTGTATAAATGATTATGGATGGTGATATCAGTGTGTATGAATGATTATGGGTGGTGATATCAGTGTGTATAAATGATTATGGATGGTGATATCAGTGTGTATGAATGAGTACGGATGGTGATATCAGTGTGTATGAATGATTATGGATGGTGATATCAATGTGTATGAATGATTATGTGTGGTGATATCAGTGTGTATGAATGATTATGGACGGTGATATCAATGTGTATGAATGATTATGTACGGTGATATCAGTGTGTATGAATGATTATGTATGGTGATATCAGTGTGTATGAATGATTATGTACGGTGATATCAGTGTTTATAAATTAATATGGATGGTGATATCAGTGTTTATAAATGAATATGGATGGTGATATCAGTGTTTATAAATGAATATGGATGGTGATATCAGTGTGTATGAATGATTATGGATGGTGATATCAGTATGTATGAATGATTACGGACGGTGATATCAGTGAAAGTGGGGTGAGGTGCTGGTGCCAGAAAGGTCAGAAGCTGCGGTTAAGTCGCTTGTCACTCAGCATGCGATCGCGGATAAGCCGGGGGTCGGAACAATGGCCGCCCCGCCCCCCTACCCCCCAGCCCCCCTCCCCACAAAGGCCGGTTTTAAGTGCTTTAAATCGGGATTAGCACGTCTAAAATGGAGGTTATCCTCTGATTGAGGTGAGCGCTGACTCGGTGTGGTTGTTGTAGGCCCCCCGTCCCCGTCCCCGTCCCCCTGCCCCCAACGCCACTTGTTTGTTTGCGAAACAACGGTCACATGACGCCTTCTTTCAGCAATAAAAGCCTATTTGTTTATGTGCTTTTAATGTGTTGGTGTCAGGAAGTGGTACGACGGTTTAACGTTAGCTTTTACATTAGCATTAGTGTTTGGGGGGTGGGGGGCGGGGTGGTGGGGTGGGGGGGGGGGGTTAATTAGCATCTATTTATTATTCCCAACAACGCTCATAAAAGGCTAATGAGCGTTTTGTTTTCATCACAGTAAAAATGCAGCGGAAAATCATTTATATTTGTTAGCGCTCACGGGTCATTATGCTAACGCCATTTGTCAGGGCGGGGCTCGCTCATCCACTTCCTCTTTGTCCTTATCTTCTTGGGGGTGGGGGGTGGGGGCGTGGGGGGGGGTGACTGATGGGGCCCTGATAACTTGCAATTGATTATTTCAACTTTTTTCCCTGATTGGAACTTCCCGAGTTCACCTGCCCCCGCCCCCCTGTCCTCTAACCCCCCCCCCCCCCCCCCCCCCCCCCCCCCCCCCCCCCGTCGTACCCGAGGTGACGGATGGCGGTCATGTGACGCGGTGCAGCCATTAAGCAAATGAGCTGACTCATGGCGAGGATTAGTCTCATTAGCAACTGATTAGCATCCAATTATATGGTGATATCAGTGTTTCTAAATTAGTATGGATGGTGATATCAGTGTGTATAAATTATTATGGACGGTGATATCAGTGAGTATGAATGATTATGGATGGTGATATCAGTGTGTATGAATGATTATGGATGGTGATGTCAGTGTGTATGAATGATTATGGACGGTGATATCAGTGTGTATAAATTATTATGGACGGTGATATCAGTGAGTATGAATGATTATGGATGGTGATATCATCGTGTAGAATCAGTATGAATGGTGATATCAGCGTGTATGAATTATTGTAGATGGTGATATCAGTGTGTTGAATAAGTATGAACGGTGATATCAGTGTGTATGAATGATTATGGCTGGTGATATCAGTGTGTAGAATGAGTACAGTTGGTGATATCAGTGTGTATGAATGATTATGGATGGTGATATCAGTGTGTATAAATGATTATGGATGGTGATATCAGTGTGTAGAATGAGTATGGGTGTGATATCAGTGTGTATGAATGATTATGGATGGTGATATCAGTGTGTATGAATGAGTAAGGATGGTGATATCAGTGTGTGTGAATGATTATGGACGGTGATAGTGTGTATAAATGATTATAGATGGTGATATCAGTGTATAGAATTAGTATGGGTGGTCATATCAGTGTGTATAAATGATTATGGATGTTGATATCAGTGTGTGTGAATGATTATGGAGGGTGATATCAGTGTGTATAAATGATTATGGATGGTGATATCAGTGTGTAGAATGAGTATGGATGGTGATATCAGTGTTCATAAATGATTATGAATGGTGATATCAGTGTGTATGAATGATTATGGATGGTGATATCAGTGAGTATGAATGATTATGGATGGTGATATCAGTGTGTATGAATGATTATGGATGGTGATGTCAGTGTGTATGAATGATTATGGACGGTGATATCAGTGTGTATAAATTATTATGGACGGTGATATCAGTGAGTATGAATGATTATGGATGGTGATATCATCGTGTAGAATCAGTATGAATGGTGATATCAGCGTGTATGAATTATTGTAGATGGTGATATCAGTGTGTTGAATAAGTATGAACGGTGATATCAGTGTGTATGAATGATTATGGCTGGTGATATCAGTGTGTAGAATGAGTACAGTTGGTGATATCAGTGTGTATGAATGATTATGGATGGTGATATCAGTGTGTATAAATGATTATGGATGGTGATATCAGTGTGTAGAATGAGTATGGGTGTGATATCAGTGTGTATGAATGATTATGGATGGTGATATCAGTGTGTATGAATGAGTAAGGATGGTGATATCAGTGTGTGTGAATGATTATGGACGGTGATAGTGTGTATAAATGATTATAGATGGTGATATCAGTGTATAGAATTAGTATGGGTGGTCATATCAGTGTGTATAAATGATTATGGATGTTGATATCAGTGTGTTTGAATGATTATGGAGGGTGATATCAGTGTGTATAAATGATTATGGATGGTGATATCAGTGTGTAGAATGAGTATGGATGGTGATATCAGTGTTCATAAATGATTATGAATGGTGATATCAGTGTGTATGAATGATTATGGATGGTGATATCACTGTGTATGAATGATTATGGGTGGTGATATCAGTGTATATAAATGATTATGGATGGTGATATCAGTGTGTATGAATGATTATGGATGGTGATATCAGTGTGTATGAATGATTATGGAAGGTAATATCAGTGTCTAGAATGAGTACAGGTGGTGATATCAGTGTGTATAAATGATTATAGACGGTGATATCAGTGATATCAGATTAGCATCCAATTAGAAGAACCACTCTTTACCTTCTGATGTCTTCCAGTTGTTGGAACAGCTTGGTGGGATACACACGCCCCCGTCACGGGGGGCGGGGGGCGGGGGCGGGCCCAAAGTCCTGACAGACCTGAGGATGGGAGGGGGGGGCCCGGACTACACCTGGAAGTAGTAAAGTTGAAGGATTGTGTGCGGAGAAGCAGTAAAAGAAGGTAATGTTGATATACTGTGTCAGTACAAGTAATAAAAGAAAGTACTCTTGAAGTATTCCGCATGTGGAAGCAGTAGAATAAAATATTTCTGAAGTATTGTTCATGTAGAATAAGTAAAATGAAGCACGTTTGAAGTATTCTGCGTGCAGAAACAGTAAAATGAAGTAGAGTCGAAGTATTATGTAGAAACTGTAAAATATACGTATTGTGCGTGTAGTAGCAATAACGTGTAGTCAAGTTGAAGTATTGTGCATGTAGCAGCAGTAGTGTGAGTGTGTATAGTGTGTAAAGTGTATACAGTGTGTACAGTGTGTATGGTGTGTAAAGTGTATACAGTGTGTACAGTGTGTATGGTGTGTAAAGTGTATACAGTGTGTACAGTGTGTATGGTGTGTAAAGTGTATACAGTGTATACAGTGTGTATAGTGTGCATAGTGTGCATAGTGTGTAAAGTGTGTATAGTGTGTATAGTGTGTACAGTGTGTATAGTGTGTAAAGTGTGCATGGTGTGCATAGTGTGTATAGTTGTGTATAGTGTGCATAGTGTGCATAATGTGCATAGTGTGTTTTGTGTGTATAGTGTGTATAGTGTATAGTGTGTATAGTGTATAGTGTGCATGGTGTGCATAATGTGCATAGTGTGTATAGTGTGTATAGTGTGCATAGTGTGCATAGTGTGCATAGTGTGCATACCGTGTATCGTGTGCATAGTGTGCATAGTGTGTATAACGTGTATTGTGTGTATAGTGTGTATAGTGTGTATAGTGTGCATAGTGTGCATAGTGTGCATACCGTGTATCGTGTGTATAGTGTACATAGTGTGTATAATGTGTATTGTGTGTATAGTGTGTATAGTGTGCATAGTGTGTATAACGTGTATTGTGTGTATAGTGTATAGTGTGTATAGTGTGCATAGTGTGCATACCGTGTATTGTGTGTATAGTGTGCATAGTGTGCATAGTGTGTATAACATGTATTGTGTGTATAGTGTGTATAGTGTGTATAGTGTATAGTGTGTATAGTGTGCATAGTGTGCATAGTGTGCATAGTGTGTATCGTGTGTATAATGTGCACAGTGTGCACAGTGTGTATAGTGTGCATAGTGTATAGTGTGTATAGTGTGTAGTGTATACAGTGTGCACAGTGTGCACAGTGTGCACAGTGTGCATAGTGTGCATAGTGTGCATAGTGTGTGAGTGTAGGTAATAAAGGAGTGTTTGCAGATGTTCCTTTCATGCAACCTGTTGGCTAAGAGATCATGTGATGAGTACAATAAAGCCATCATGATGGGGGGCGGGGGGGGGGGGGGGGTGTCCGGGTGGGGGGGGGGGGGGTGGCTTTTATCCCGAGATAAGATTTGATAGTAATTCCACAAATGCATATTTAGTCAGCGCTAAGTGGAGTTGCAAAGTCGAACAATAAGCTGCTGTCCTACGAGGGGGGGTGGGGGTGGGGGGGGGCGATGTCAGGGGATTTACTATCATAGCCAGCGAGGACAATTCCTTTTGTCGCTAATGAAAACAATAGCAGCCTACATTTCATTTCATCCTGGCGGGGGCGGGGTGGTGGGGTGTAGGGGGGGGGGATTATCTTCCTGTCCTGGGGGGGGAATATTAAATACAATTCCTGTACAGATGCTGCACACAACAGCGGCGGGATAATGTCAACAGATTTTTCCCGACTTTCTTCATATGGGCGGAATTACTTGGTCAAACACGGACGCTTCGCCATTAGGCCGGCGTGGGGCGGGAGGGGGGCGGGGCTTGGAGGTAGAAAGTGTGTTAATGGCCGCCGTGTGTTTGCTCGGGCCAAATTGAAAAGAGATTAGCGAAATAAGTACCAAAGTACTCGCGATGATTTACTTTGAAATGGCGTTCATACATATACTACGTGTGTGTGGTTGTGGTGGCCCGCCACAGATGCATTTGTATCGCAACAAATCAATGTGACGCTTTCTGTTGTGGCTCCGCCTTGTGATGAGTCACTTCCTGTCCGACATTTTCCTGGCTGCTGCATATGTAGTGTACACTTGGTGGTACACACTGTGCAGTACACACCGTAGTATCTGTGCTAAACTGACTCAAACCCTACGTAGCACATACTACATAGTGTACACTTGGTAGTAACCACTAGAAAATACACACTGTGGAGTACGCACTGCATAGTAAGCGCTATAATGTATGCGATTTATAGTACATACTACAAAGTATGCACGACATAGTACACTCCACGTTGTGTACCCTTGTTGCCATGTACCCTTGCACCATGTAGTATACACTACATAATGTACACTTGGCGGTATGCACTACGAAATATACCCAATAATGTACACGAAGTACATAGTCTGCACTTTGAAGTACACTTTGCAAAGCGTGTACACCTGGTAGTATACAGAAGAAAATACAGACTATGAAGTAGCATGCACTATGTAGTATACCCTCGGTGGTACTCACTGCATAGTATGTACACTTGCCAGTATACACTACGGAATACACACTCTGAAGTATGCACTACATATCACACTTGTGTAATGTACACTTGGGAGTACGCAATACAAAATACACACTGCATAGTAGGCCGTACTACATGGTCTGCACTATGAAGTACACACTACAAAGTGTGTAATATGTAATATAGAGTTGGTAGTATGCGCAATGAAATCATGTAGTATGAAAGTATGCACTACATAGCATGCACTATGTAGTATACCCTTGATGGTACTCACTACATAGTATTTGCTATGTTATGTACACTTCTCAGTATAAATTATTATTATTATTATTTTTTTAAATTTATTTTTATTTTTTTATTATTTTTTTATTACCTTAATTTTAATTTTAATTTTAATTTTAATTTTAATTTTAATTTTAATTTTAATTTTAATTTTAATTTTAATTTTAATTTTAATTTTAATTTTAATTTTAATTTTAATTTTAATTTTTATTTTTATTTTTATTTTTATTTTTATTTTTATTTTACTTTTTAGTATTTGCTATCTTATGTACACTTCTCAGTATACATTATTATTATTATTATTAATTTATTTATTTTATTATTTTTTTACTTTTACTTTTATTGTATTTTTTAATATTTTTACTTTACTTTACTTTTTAGTATTTGCTATCTTATGTACACTTCTCAGTATAAATTATTATTATTATATATTTTTTTAATTTATTTTATTTTTATTTTTTTACTTGTACTTTATTTTATTATTTTATATTTTTTACTTTACTTTACTTCACTTTCACTTTCACTTTCGCTTTTGCTTTCGCTTTCGCTTTCGCTTTCGCTTTCGCTTTCATTTTCATTTTCATTTTTTTTATTTTATTTTATTTTATTTTATTTTATTTTATTTTATTTTATTTTATTTTATTTTATTTTATTTTATTTTATTTTATTTTATTTTATTTTATTTTATTTTATTTTATTTTATTTTATTTTATTTTATTTTATTTTATTTTATTTTTATTTTTAAAAAAACTACACAGGTGAGTCCACTTCCTGTCAGTGACGCTAGCGCTAATTCTCCCATTTTTCTTCCACTTCCTGTCCGTCCAGAACCATTTCCCCCGGCTTGGCTGCGTGCCGCGCTGCCGGAGCGATGGAGGAAGTCAGGAAGTCATCCTAAGGACACGCCGCCGCTTCCTAATGGCGCTTGATGAATAAAATAGCAGCGCGGCGGCGGCCATGTTGGCAGGCGGCAGGTCGACGTGCGAGATAAGGCTTCCTCCTGACAGTTGGTAGCCAAGGGCAATCGCTAGTAACTAATGTGTGTAATATTGCAATTAGCGTGGCAAAGTACTTACAGGGATCAAATTAAAAAATTCATTAAGGCGCACACTTAATTAAGAAACACTTTTGGCTTTACGTGATCAATTATGACACCTATTAAATATGGGGCGGGCCTCTGGGCGCCCCTGGAAGAACACCTTTCCCCGCCTGGACGCACGCCGCTTCGTCCGTCCACGCTTTCGTCCCCGATAATGTTTACTCCCCTTTTTACACTCACACGTACCGCAACGTGGCAGTCCTTGAACGCACCGCGGTGTGCTCAAACTCGCATAGACACTTTGGAGTACGTACGCTTGGTAGTATGCGCCCTACTCCACTACATACTACATACTATGTACTACACGCATACTTTTAGCTTAGTTCCACAATACGCACTTCGTATGATGTACACTTTGTAGTATGCACCCTACTAAACTACAAAGTGTACACTACTTTGGAAGAAATATTAGTCATATTATTCATATGATGCATTATTTGTATTATTTGTATTGTACAAATGTGCTACTGTATACTTTGTGTACTACTTTGTGTGCACTACTATGAAGTATTTTAGTGGTACATATATTGTGTAAAAGCACATTACCAGTACTTTACCGTTATACACACTTCATATTATGTGCCTTGTACTGTACAAAGTACAAAGCAGTACTACTAGTACTACTAGTACTAGTACTACTATATAAGTATATACTACTACTATATACTACTAGTATATAGTATATACTATAAGTATATACTACTACCATTGTACACACTTCATTCTTTTGTGCTTTGTACTGTACAAATGTGGTACTGTATACTTTGTGTACTATTTTGTGTGCACTACTATGTAGTATTTTAGTGGTACATACATTGTGTAAAACCACATGTACACTACCATTGTACACACTTCATTCTTTTGTGCTTTGTACTGTACAAATGTGGTACTGTATACTTTGTGTACTACTTTGTGTGCAATACTACGTAGTATATTAGTGGTACATATATTGTGTAAAACCACATGTACACTACTGTAGCAGTACTACTAGTACTACTAGTCCTACTAGTACTATATATATATATACATATACTACTTTGTGTGCACTACTACATAGTATTTTAGTGGTACGTATATTGTGTAAAACCACATGTACCGATATATATATAGTACCGGTACACAGTAGTAGTTTTGTAGTGTACTCAACACAATAAGTATGTTATAACTACACCCTACTAAACTACGTACCAACTACTACAAAGTGTACACTACTTTGTAATACACACTTCATATTACTACTACTATATATGCTACTACTATAGTTAGTATTTTAGTGGTACATACATTGTACTAGTTTTGAAATGTAAAAGCACATGTACACTACCATTATACACACTTCATATTATGTGCTTTGTACTGTACAAGTGTGGTACTGTATACTTTGTGTACTACTACTGTGTACTACTGTGTACTACTTTGTGTGCACTACTCAACTACATAGCATGTACTACACGCATACTTTTAGCTTAGTTCCACAATACGCACTTCGTATGATGTACACTTTGTAGTATGCACCCTACTAAACTACAAAGTGTACACTACTTTGGAAGTCATATTATTCATATTATGCATTATTTGTATTTATACTTTGTGTGCACTACTATGTAGTATATTAGTGGTACATATATTGTGTAAAAGCACATGTACACTACCGTTATACACACTTCATATTATGTGCTTTGTACTGTACAAAGTACAAAGCAGTACTACTAGTAGTACTACTAGTACTAGTACTACTACTATATATATACTACTACTTTGTGTGCACTACTACATAGTATTTTAGTGGTACATATATTGTGTAAAACCACATGTACACTACCATTATACACACTTCATATTCTACACTTTGCATTGTACAAATGTGGTACTGTATACTTTGTGTGCACTACTATGTAGTATTTTAGTGGTACATATATTGTGTAAAAGCACATGTACACTACCGTTATACACACTTCATATTATGTGCCTTGTACTGTACAAAGTACAAAGCAGTACTACTAGTACTACTAGTACGACTATATATATATATATACTACTACTTTGTGTGCACTACTACATAGTATTTTAGTGGTACATGCATTGTGTAAAAGCACATGTACACTACCATTATACACACTTCATATTATGTGCTTTGTATTGTACAAATGTGGTACTGTATACTTTGTGTACTACTTTGTGTGCATGACTATGTAGTAGTATGATGTACACTTTGTAGTATGCACCCTACTAAACTACATAGCACGTACTACACGCATACTTTTAGCTTAGTTCAACAATACACACTTCGTATGATGTACACTTTGTAGTATGCACCCTACTAAACTACAAAGAGTACACTACTTTGGAAGTCATATTATTCATATTATGCATTATTTGTATAATTTGTATTGTACAAATGTGGTACTGTATACTTTGTGTACTACTTTGTGTGCACTACTATGTAGTATTTTAGTGGTACATAATGTGTAAAAGCACATGTACACTACCGTTATACACACTTCATATTATGTGCCTTGTACTGTGTACTTGTACTTGTACTGTACTGTGGCGATGGCGGCGGCGATGGCGGCGGCGATGGCGGCGGCGATGGCGGCGGCGCATATCGTCATAAGTACATGTGGGTTGCATGTTGATGATGTAGAGTACTTGTGATGATGATGATGGGTGGTAGTACTTGGTAGTTTTCCGCCTCGTCACCAAGTCTTCCTCGTGACAAGATGGCGGCGGCGATGGCGGCGATGGCGGCGATGGTGGCGATGGCGGCGATGGCGGCGATGGCGGCGATGGCGGCGATGGCGGCGATGGCGGCGATGGCGGCGATGGCGGCGATGGCGGCGATGGCGGCGATGGCGGCGGCGATGGCGGCGGCGATGGCGATGGCGATGGCGGCGGCGATGGCGGCGGCGATGGCGGCGGCGATGGCGGCGGCGATGGCGGCGGCGATGGCGGCGGCGATGGCAGCGGCGATGGCAGCGATGGCGATGGCGATGGCGATGGCGATGGCGGTGGCGGAGGCGGCGGCGGCGGAGGCGGCGAGCGTGCCGTGTGGCGTTGGATTATTGAAGACGACGCCACGTCTAAATTATTAAGCGTGTATTTCATAACGTTACCGACAATATGTTAAGGTGTTTTTTCACCCCCCCCCCCCCCCCGGCCCCCCTCTCCGCCCCCCCGCCGTGAACAGATGGGTGCTTTTACTTTCTTTTGCACGCCCACGCTTGGCGCCAGGCGCCACCTGCCGCTTGTTAGCGGCGTCTTCGTCAAAGCGTCCCCGCGTCAACGTATGGACGTGGCGTTCAAGGGTGACATTCATCGTAGGATAAAAGGGGCGTGCGAGTGGGGGGGGGGGGGGGCCGTGTGCCAACACCTCACAACCTGACTCTAGTTTTGGTTCTATGGTTATCGTCACACTTTTCATCTCTCTGATACGCTTTGTAGTGGACACTACTATACACCACGTAGTATGCACACTACCAAGTACGCACTATGTAGTGTACCCTTGGTGGTACGCACCTTGGAAGTATACACTGCCCCATGTACTACGCAGTGTACATTTGGCGGTAAAAACTACAAAATACACATTGCAAAGTATGCATACACTATGCAGTGCACTCTTGGTAGTATGCACTACATAGTACACACAACATGATAAAATACACACTCTGAATTATATGCACTATATATCACGCTCTTAGTTGTGTACCCTTAATGTACATAATGTACACTTGGTAGTACGCACTGCAAAGTAAGCAGTACATTGTATGCACGTTGTAGTGAAAGTAGTACCTTGGTGGTACGCACCTCGGAAGTATACACTGTGACATGTACTACGTAGTGTACATTTGGCGGTAAAAACTACAAATTATACACACTTAGTAGTAAGCTGTGAGAAATACACACTGCCAAGTACACATTGTACCCTTGGTGGTACGCACCACATAGTACACACCACTTAGTGTACTCTTGGTAGTACGCACTGCAACTGAGAATTATGTGCTAAAACACTAGCATGTAGCATGTACTATTTAGTGTACACTTGGTAGTAGACACTACAAAATACACAAGTACGCACTGCATAGTAACCACTACCTTGTATGCACTAAGCATACATAGTACACATTGTGAAGTATACTTATGTAATGCACACTTAGTAGTAAGCTGTGAGAAATACACATTACCAAGTACACAGTGTACCCTTGGCGGCACACCATAGTACACACTACATAGTGTACTCTTGGTAGTACGCACTGCAACTGAGAATTATGTGCTAAAACACTAGCATGTAGCATGTACTATTTAGTGTACACTTGGTAGTAGACACTACAAAATACACAAGTACGCACTGCATAGTAACCACTACCTTGTATGCACTTACATAGTACACACTGTGAAGTATACTTATGTAATGCACACTTAGTAGTAAGCTGTGAGAAATACACTCTGCCAAGTACACAGTGTACCCTTGGTGGTACGCACCACATAGTACACACTACATAGTGTACACTTGGTAGTATGCACTGCAAGTGACAATTCTGTGCTAAAACATGGTAAAACTGCACTAAAACCGTATGTAGCATGTACTATTTAGTGTACACTTGGTAGTAGACACAACAAAAGTAAACAAAGATGCGCCAATACGAGCGCGTGTCCATCATGTCCTATAAGTAGTATTCGTTACGGAGAAAAACTTTCTCTTGTAGAGATGAAATAAATCCCAAAAAATGCGAAATCCCAAAAAATTTTGTTGGTTTCCCGCCCCTCATGGGCGGCGGCGGCGGCGTGCGTCTGGGCCCCGGCGGGGGCGGCGTCCGTCCACAGCAATATGTAATTAAAGTACGCCAGCATATTCTTTAATCCTAAAGGCTATTATAGATTTATGATCAGGCATTGTCTGGGGCCTACAAAGGCTGCACTCTTGTCCCTCCTTAAATGGGTAGATAAAGGTCCTGTAAGCCGCCGCAATCTGCCCGCTAATGGGAACGCTCCCGTGGCTTAGCGCCCTCGCGGGTCACACGCCGGCCCGCCGAGGCCCCCGCGCGGCGCGGCTTAGCACGGCTGTAATTACGACGCACGCGGCGTCATCAATGAACGCCGTGTCGGTGTTGGCGTCCGCCGTATCGTATCGGCGGCGGGGATTAAAGAAGGAATCGCAAGTGTTCTACTTTTGAAGGGAGCACGGCCTGATTAATAGTGACCCCCGCCCCTCCCTTCGCCCCCCCCCACCCCCCGTCCCGTCCCCACGGCGCCGCGCTTTCAAACGCTACGCGTACTTAACTTAATTGCTACTTTTATTCCCCGTATTTTGCCTCCCGGCGATGATGTCATATTTCTCTCTCTCTCTCTCTCTCGCTCGCTCGCTCGCTTTGATGGAAGACAACGTGACCCCCCCCCACAACCCCCCCATTTGAAAACTTCATACATGCATACAAGGTACTGGTTACTATGCAGTGCGTACTTGTCTATTTTGTAGTGTGTACACTAAATAGTTTTAGTGCAGTTTTACCATGTTTTAGTACAGAATTGTCACTTGCAGTGTGTACTACCAAGAGTACACTATGTAGTGTGTACTATGGTGTACCACCAAGAGTACTTGGCAGTGTGTATTTCTCAAAGCTTACTACTAAGTGTGCATTACATAAGTATACTTCACAGTGTGTACTATGTAAGTGCACAGTGCATACAAGGTAGTGGTTACTATGCAGTGCGTACTTTTTCAGTGTGTATTTTGTAGTGTCTACTACCAAGTGTACACTAAATAGTACATGCTACATACAGTTTTACCATGTTTTAGTACAGAATTGTCAATTGCAGTGCGTACTACCAAGAGTACACTATATAGTGTGTACTATGTGGTGTGTACGACCAAGGGTACACTGTGTACTTGGTAATGTGTATTTCTCACAGCTTACTACTAAGTGTGCACTACATAAGTATACTTCACAGTGTGTACTATGTAAGTGCATACAAGGTAGTGGTTACTATGCAGTGCGTACTTTTTCAGTGTGTATTTTGTAGTGTCTACTACCAAGTGTACACTAAATAGTACATGCTACATACAGTTTTAGTGCAGTTTTACCATGTTTTAGCACAGAATTGTCACTTGCAGTGCGTACTACGCAGTATACACTATGTAGTGTGTACTATGTGGTGCGTACCACCAAGGGTACACTGTATACTTGGCAGTGTGTATTTCTCACAGCTTACTACTAAGTGTGCATTACATTAGTATACTTCACAGTGTGTACTATGTATAAGTGCATACAAGGTAGTGGTTACTATGCAGTGCATACTTGTGTATTTTGTAGTGTCTACTACCAAGTGTACACTAAATAGTACATGCTACATACGGTTTTAGTGCAGTTTTACCATGTTTTAGTACAGAATTGTCACTTGCAGTGCGTACTACCAAGAGTACACTATGTAGTGTGTACTATGTGGTGCCTACCACCAAGGGTACACAGTGTACTTGGTAATGTGTATTTCTCACAGCTTACTACTAAGTGTGCATTACATTAGTATACTTCACAGTGTGTACTATGTATAAGTGCATACAAGGTAGTGGTTACTATGCAGTGCGTACTTGTGTATTTTGTAGTGTCTACTACCAAGTGTACAATAAATAGTACATGCTACATACAGTTTTAGTGCAGTTTTACCATGTTTAGTACAGAATAGTCACTTGAAGTGTGTACTACCCAGTGTACACTATGTAGTGTGTACTATGTGGTGCGTACCACCAAGGGTACACTGTGTACTTGGCAGTGTGTATTTCTCACAGCTTACTACTAAGTGTGCATTACATAAGTATACTTCACAGTGTGTACTATGTATAAGTGCATACAAGGTAGTGGTTACTATGCAGTGCGTACTTTTTCAGTGTGTATTTTGTAGTGTCTACTACCAAGTGTACACTAAATAGTACATGCTACATAAGGTACTAGTTACCCTACAACGTGCATACAAGTGCGTACTACCAAGTGTACATTATGTACATTAAGGGTACACAACTTATACTGTGATAAATAGTGCATAATCCAGAGTGTGTATTTTATCGTGTACTATGTAGTGCATACTACCAAGAGTACACTGCATAGTGTATGCATACTTTGTAATGTGTATTTTGTAATATACTAACAACTGTAGTGTCAATTTCAATACTGTGTATAGAATGTAGTGCTTACTACTAGTGTATACTGTGCAATGTGTATTTTGTAGTTTTTACTGCCAAATGTACACTACGTAGTACATGCTTTTTTGTCAGTTAATGTCTTCGTACAGAATTGTACTATGTAGTGCATACTACCGAGAGTACACTGCATAGCGTATGTATACTTTGTAATGTGTATTTT
Organism: Doryrhamphus excisus; assembly: GCF_030265055.1. Taxonomy (NCBI): domain Eukaryota; kingdom Metazoa; phylum Chordata; class Actinopteri; order Syngnathiformes; family Syngnathidae; genus Doryrhamphus; species Doryrhamphus excisus. Next base: position 25,098,843 of record NC_080469.1, on the reverse strand, counting down.
GTAATATACTAACAACTGTAGTGTACATTTGGCAGTTAAAAACCTCAAAATACACATTGCAAAGTATACACTACATAGTACCCACTACATTCTATACATAGTATTGGAATGGAAACTACAGTTGTTAGTATATTACAAAATACACATTACAAAGTATGCATACACTGCAGTGAACGGTAGTTCATAGTAGTATGCACTACATAGTACATATATCACGCTCGAAGTTGTGTACCCTTAATGTACATAATGTACACTTGGTAGTACGCACTGCATCGTATGCACGTTGTAGTGCAACTACTACCTTGGTGGTACGCACCTTGGAAGTATACACTGCGACACGTAATGTACTACATAGTGTACATTTGGCAGTTAAAAACCTCAAAATACACATTGCAAAGTATACACTACATAGTACCCACTACATTCTATACATAGTATTGGAATGGACACTACAGTTGTTAGTATATTACAAAATACACATTACAAAGTATGCATACACTGCAGTGAACGGTAGTTCATAGTAGTATGCACTACATAGTATATATATATATCACGCTCGAAGTTGTGTACTTGGTAGTACGCACTGCATAGTAAGCAGTGTATCGTATGCACGTTGTAGTGTAACTAGTACCTCGGTGGTACGCACTTCGGAAGTATACACTGCGACATGTACTACATAGTGTACATAATGTACACTTGGTAGTACGCACTGCATAGTAAGCAGTGTATCGTATGCACGTTGTAGTGTAACTAGTACCTCGGTGGTACGCACCTCGGAAGTATACACTGCGACATGTAATGTACTACATAGTGTACATTTGGCAGTTATAAACCTCAAAATACACATTGCAAAGTATACACTACATAGTAACCACTACATTCTATACATAGTAGTACATGTCGCAAAGTACACACCGCATGATAAGCAGTACGTATCGCACGCGACACAGAAAACACAGTGCTGAAAAGGCACCAGAACCGCAGCTTGGTTTGCGAAATCCCAATGTGTTGTGTAGTACTCCTGTGTAGTACTCCAACGAGTAGATTTAAACAAAAGGGAATAAAGTAAGTAAAGTTGGCAAAGCGGAGGAAGAAAGAGGAAGACAAAAAGACAAAGAGTTTGATTTCCATCCGTGCGTCGGTGCGCCTCTGAAGACGGCGCCCGGGCTTAACCTAATTAGTATGCAAATGTACGTGTCATTATGTTGGCGTTCTCCCTTCTTCATGATCCCTCTTTATCCTTCAAGTAAGAGCAAGATTCTGTTCATTTTGTCTGCCGAGTCTTTATAGCCGCCTAATTAATTTCCCGTGCGGGGGCGGCCATTAAAGGGACGCATCTGCACAATGACGCGCGCGCGACGCGCGGCTCACCTGTCCACGCCGCCGTCGCATGCAAGGACGTTTGGCGTGATTGACGACACGGTGGAGGTCAGAGCGGTTTGCTTTGTCTTCTCCGTCGCTAACGAGCTAAGTGCTTTTTTTTTTTTCTTTTCTGAAAGTTCTTTGAAATTAATGAGCTTCTTCTTTTCTTGGCCGCGCTGAGGAATTGAACGCAGCTGGGACGCACAAATGGACACCATATGATTGGAAGGGGCCTTTGGTGCTACGGGTAGTACACACTACATAGTACACACTACATAGTCTGTGTTGCTATTAGACACTTTGAAATACACACTGAAAAGTATGCACTGCATACTAGTATAATGTATGCACCATTTGGTATGTACCACATAGTATGCACTTGGTAGTACACACCAATAGTATGCACTACGTTATGCACACTTGGTAGTAAGCCATACAAAAACACACTAACAAGTTGGAACGACATAGCACAGCGTAGTGTACCCTTGGTGGTACACACTATGTAGTACGCACTACATAGTGTACCCTTGATGGTACACACTTTGCACTACACAGTGTACCCTTGGTGATACACACCACATAGTATGCACTACATAGTGTACCCTTGGTGGTACACACTATGTAGTACGCACTACATAGTGTACCCTTGATGGTACACACTTTGCACTACACAGTGTACCCTTGGTGATACACACCACATAGTATGCACTACATAGTGTACCCTCGGTGGTAGACACCAGGTAGTACACACTACATAGTGTACCTTTGGTGTAACACACCACGTTGTACGCACTACATAGTGTACCCTTGGTGGTAGACACCACATAGTATGCACTACATATGTAGTGTACCCTTGGTGGTACACACTATGTAGTACGCACTACATAGTGTACCCTTGGTGGTACACACTATGTAGTACACACCACACACTACATAGTGTACCCTCGGTGGCAGACACCATGTAGTACGCACTACATAGTGTACCCTTGGTGGTAGACACCACGTAGTACGCACTACATAGTGTACCCTTGGTGGTACACACTATGTAGTACGCACTACATAGTGTACCATTGGTGGTACACACTATGTAGTACACACCACGCACTACATAGTGTACCCTCGGTGGCAGACACCACGTAGTACGCACTACATAGTGTACCCTTGGTGGTACACACTATGTAGTACACACCACGCACTACATAGTGTACCCTCGGTGGCAGACACCACGTAGTACGCACTACATAGTGTACCCTTGGTGGTACACACCATGCACTACATAGTATACCCTTCATGGTACACACCACGTAGTACGCACTACATAGTGTACCCTTGGTGGTACACACCACGCACTACATAGTGTACCCTTAGTGGTAGACACCATGTAGTACGCACTACATAGTGTACTCTTGGCAGCAGACATCATGTAGTACGCACTACATAGTGTACTTTTGGTGGTACTCATCACACACTACATTGTGTACCTTTGGTGGTACACACCACGTAGTACGCACTACATAGTGTACCCTTGGTGGTAGACACCATGTAGTATGCACTACATAGTGTACCCTTGGGGGTAGACACCACGTAGTATGCACTACATAGTGTACCCTTGGTGGTAGACACCAGGTAGTACGCACTACATAGTGTACATTTGGTGGTACACGCTATGTAGGACGCACTACATAGTGTACCCTTGGTGGTACACACCACACTACATAGTGTACCCTTGGTGGTACACACTATGTAGTACGCACTACATAGTGTACCCTTGATGGTACACACCACACACTACATTGTGTACCTTTGGTGGTACACACCACATAGTACGCACTACATAGTGTACCCTTGGTGGTAGACACCACGCAGTATGCACTACATAGTGTACCCTTGGTAGTAGACACCATGTAGTACGCACTACATAGTGTACCCTTGGTGGTAGACACCACGTAGTACGCACTACATAGTGTACCCTGTACTCTACGCAGCATGTACCTCATAGAGTAGTGGTAGAGTACACTCAGTAGGAAGCAATACGGAATACATCCTACCAAGTATGTACTAGAGAGCATACACTATGTAGTGTACACCAAGAGTCCAATATAGATGTTCATGTTGTCACGGCGACAAATCAATATAGCGGTGTAGCGAGCGGAGAGGGAGGGGGCGGAGTCAGCAGGTCGGAGGGGGCCGTTATCGCCCGGCAAGGAGACATCGGAGACAACGGAGACAACGTGCGTCTCAGACGACCAAAGAAGACGACAACGTTGTTGTGCTAACAAGATGTGTCACCCCGTGTGACGGCTTCAATCAGAGCAGCGCATTCAAACACCAACAAGACGTTCCACTAACGGCCCCCGTGCCTGATTTACACCCTCATTAAGGAAATTACATTCACCTCATTCATGCCCTTCCTCATCGGACCAGGCAGGACGCTAAGTCATAAAAGAACACAAAGACTCACCCTGACCCCGACTCCAATGCTAGCACTCACCTTAGCAATTTGGGATTTGGGACTTTTAAAGGTTATACGATCCGGAATTTTCATTTCTGGAATTCCACAATTATGGAAATATGGAATTTTATTTGACTGTCATTCAGTCCATGCCCTAACGCTGACCCCTTACAGTAAAAACATATAAAACGTGATATCAGGTGTAAACGTGTTGATACCAGGTCCAGCCATGTTGATACCAAGTGATATCAGGTGTAAACATGTTGATACCAGGTCCAGCCATGTTGATACCAAGTGATATCAGGAGTAAACATGTTGATACCAAATGATACCAGGTGCAGCCATGTTGATACCAGGTCCAAACATGATGATACCAAGTGATATCAGGTGTAAACATGTTGATACCAAGTGATATCATGTGTAAATATGTTGATACCAAGTCCAGCCATGTTGATACCAAGTGATATCAGATCCAAACATGTTGATACCAAATGATACCAGGTGCAGCCATGTTGATATCAGATACAAACATGATGATACCAATTGATATCAGGTGTAAACATGTTGATACCAGGTCCAAACATGTTGATACCAAGTGATATCAGGTGTAAACATGTTGATACCAAGTGATATCAGGTGTAAACATGTTGATACCAAGTCCAGCCATGTTGATACCAATTGATACCAGGTGCAGCCATGTTGATATCAGGTCCAAACATGATGATGCCAAGTGATATCAGGTGTAAATATGTTGATACCAAGTGATACCAGGTGCAGCCATGTTGATACCAAGTGATATCAGGTGTAGACATATTGATACCAAGTGATACCAGGTGCAGCCATGTTGATACCAGGTGATATCAGGTGTAAACATATTGATACCAAGTGATACCAGGTGCAGCCATGTTGATACCAGGCCCAAACATGTTGATACCAAGTGATATCAGGTGTAAACATGTTGAAACCAGGTCCAAACATATTGATACCAAGTGATACCAGGTGCAGCCATGTTGATACCAGGTGATATCAGGTGTAAACATATTGATACCAAGTGATACCAGGTGCAGCCATGTTGATACCAGGTCCAAACATGTTGATACCAAGTGATATCAGGGTTAAACATGTTGATACCAGGTCCAAACATGTTGATACCAAGTGATACCAAGTGCAACCATGAATAATAATAATAATAATATACTCCGCCCCCCCCCCCCATTCCAAAAACATGCTAGGTTAATAATCGACTCCAAATTGTCCATAGGTATGAATGTGAGTGTGAATGGTTGTTTGTCTATATGTGCCCTGTGATTGGCTGGCCACCAGTACAGGGTGTACCCCGCCTCTCGCCCCAAGACAGCTGGGATAGGCTCCAGCATACCTCTGCGACCCATGTGAGGATAAGCGGTAGAAAATGAATGAATGTAGTAGTACTTTTGACGTCTAACATATAAAATATACAGTATAATACCATATATATATATGTAGTGCTAAAGTGCTAAAGCGAAAGGGCGTATGCTACTACATACACACACACACACACACACACACGGCGGCCCTCAAATTGCTCCGTGAGGAGTCTTCATAAATAATCTTCCAGCAATCTGCCTCTCGCTGCTCTCCCTTATTAATTACTTTTAGGGCCAAAATCAAACATCTGTCATGCTAGAATATACAAATTAATTATGCAGCTTCTCCCCATCAAGATCCATATAACCTTGTTCCTCAAAGCCCTCCAGCTTCTGGGGGGCGGGGGGGGGGTTGTGGTGGTGGAGGGGGGGGGGACTACAAGACACTGCTGTCGCCAGCAGTTTTACTGTCGCTGTTGTTGGTTTGGAATAAAGGGCGCCGGTCAACGTTGCATCATCAACATTGCATCCGGTGCCAGTTTGCAGGTCAGGGCCCCAGAGGAGAGGCGCCATTTGGTACCAGTTACTGAGCGGCAGGGGGGGGGTGGGTGGGAGTTGGGCGGCACCAGTCTTTGGACCTCCTCGCTTGCTTTGCTTTCACCATCAAGGACCCGCTGACCTTGAGACGGTCCAGACCGGGGCCCCCCTTGCGGCGCTGCGAGAGGACGGATGGATGAAGCGACAAAGGTTGGGTTCCTCCTCACTTCCTGTCCGGGACGGCCATACACATACTGGAGGAAGTCCTTTAACGGGAAGGGAATCAAACGTATGTTTAACAGGAAAGGGAACCATAGTACATATAAAGCAGAATGAGGTGTCCTGTATTCACACACACGCTCCGAGCAGTAATATTATTTTTATAACGAATGAATTAATTGGATTTAATTGGATCCTGGATCTGTATTGTGCTAACTTTGAGTAAAAAAAATGGCGTTTCTTGGTTATGGAGCAACGTGGCAAACATCCCAAAGCGTAGAATTAACGAGCGTGGGGGGGGTGGGGGTGGGGGGGGGCGTGTCAGCATATATTATGACAAACAACACATGCTCCATTATGCCAGCTGGCGTAATGACGTGCTAATGCCGCACTCATTAACTTCTGCACACAGTTTATGGTGGCCATTTTTTTATGGGCCAGTTCATTGATTCACACATGCATTAAAAAAGCAAAAATAAGTGCAACGGAAATGCAGTCGGACGCCGGCCTCTAATCTGTCATAAACTATGGCGACGGCGGTGGCGGCGGTGGGCGAGCGAGGCATCATTCATGCAGGCGGGGGGGTCACATAAACAAGCCTTCACCGTCCCCAATGTCCCAATGTTTGCCGCTAAAGGATCACTTCTAAGGATCCTGGTTGTCTGTGCCGATTATTAATTTACTGATGAGGAAATAATAGCTCATAATTTGGAGAAAGTTATCAAAGGGGGGGAAGGGGGGGGGGTTGATTTCGGAATTAACTTGATAAAGCGATTTCAGTGAATGAATGTTAAAATATACCAGAAATGCTCACAGGCTGAGGAAGTGAACCAGCAACCCTTCAGGCCATGAGATGACCACGCTACGATTTCTAAAAATAACATTTATTTAAAATGTATTTAAATAAATATGTTGATACCAGGTGCAGTCATGTTGATACCATATCCAAACATGTTGATACCAAGTGATAGCAGGTGTAAACATGTTGATGCCAAGTGATATCAGGTGTAAACATGTTGATACCAGGTCCAAACATGTTGATACCAAGTGATATCAGGTCCAAACATGTTGATACCAGGTCCAAACATGTTGATACCAAGTAATATCAGGTGTAAACATGTTGATACCAAGTGATATCAGGTGTAAACATGTTGATACCAGTTCCAAACATGTTGATACCAAGTGATATCAGGTGTAAACATGTTGATACCAGGTCCAAACATGTTGATACCAGGTCCAAACATGTTGATACCAAGTGATATCAGGTGTAAACATGTTGATACCAGGTCCAAACATGTCGATACCAAGTGATATCAGGTGTAAACATGTTGATACCAGGTCCAAACATGTTGATACCAAGTGATATCAGGTGTAAACATGTTGATGCCAAGTAATATCAGGTGTAAACATGTTGATACCAAGTGATATCAGGTGTAAACATGTTGATACCAGGTCCAAACATGTTGATACCAAGTGATATCAGATGTAAACATGTTGATACCAGGTCCAAACATGTTGATACCAAGTGATATCAGGTGTAAACATGTTGATACCAGGTCCAAACATGTTGATACCAAGTGATATCAGGTGTAAACATGTTAAAATTAAAATTAGCATCTTGGATTTTTTGCTATTTTCAAAGGTTATAAACTTACATAGACACTTAGCTGAAACTTAGCACGCTCAAAGATAGCATTTAAATAATTTTCTTAGGTATAAAATTACATAAACCCAAAGCGTTATCATGCTATGTGTTGACATGCTAAAATTAGCATATTATATTTTTTGCTATTTTCAAAGGTTATAAACTTACACAGACACTTAGCATGCTCAAAGATAGCATTTAAATAATTTTCTTAGGTATAAACATACACAAAACCAAAGCGTTATCATGCTAAGTGTTACCATATTAGCTGTTGTTGTTTTTTTTTTAATGACAACTTTATTAGTTTTGTTTGTTATGCTACTAAAAATGCAATTTTACTTCATAATATTGTGACTTTATTAAACTTACTTCTCGTAAGTTTTACTTTTTTTTGGACCTCAAGTCCCCCCCACCAGTACCGGCAATTTAAGCCATATGTTGGAGAACCTCCCTGCAATCTGGAAGACGAAATGAAGGGTTTAATGTGGCCAAGGGTCGTGTGGAAAAGCTCCATATTGAGGAAAAATGATTTTCATCTCCCGTCCTCAAGCTGTGCTCGGACTGGCGATGACTTCCTTAATCCGCGTCTCATTGTTACGTTCCGTGTAATTCCACACGGCCGGATAAATAATCCATCTTTTGAAGGCGGTTTTAGTAACAGACGCTACATCAGTGGATTATGTTGACTTTCACCGGCCGAGTGGTGCTAGCATTAGCATTAGCATTAGCATTATCACAATGGATCACGACGATGCATTCCAGGTTCCAAGTAATGAAAACTTTCCTCCACAGGACCGTCAATGAACCGTTGTGTACCTCGACGGCGTCGGATTTCCCGCCAACTATTTGCGGCGTTCCCGAGGAAGCAGATGGAGAAACGCGGAAAAGCGGGAAGCCTTGCTCGGCGCGGCTCATAAGCTGCTCAAGATTTCATGTCTGGGGCCGATCCTTGCCACAGCTTGAATCACCTCAGCGACAGATGTCAGCGACAGCCGATCACGCTGACCCCCCCCCCGCCCCCCCCCACCCCCCCTCCCTAATCATGTGTGATGATCCCGGCGTGACACGGCACTGTGGGAAATATGTCTGTCAATATTTCCGCAGCGGGCAGATGCACCGGAATACCGTCTAGCCCGCCTCCTGGCCCCGCCTCCTCTCAGCCCGGCTACATAAAAACTAAGCGCTATCATGCAGCATGCTAGCATGCTAAAATTAGCATGTTGTATTCATCATTACTTTCGAAGGTGTAAACACTTGGTGTGTTCATTTTTGGTGTTAGCACGCTAGAAGTCAGCATGTTAGCACAATTACAGCACTCATGTTAGCATGCTAACATTTTAAACATGTTTTATACATATAGATTTATACAAACATTAAGCACTATCATGATAGCTAACAGCTAGCATCTCTAACATGCTAAAATTTGTTATTTTCAAAGGTGTAAAAAGGTGTAAACACTTGGTGTGTTCATTTTTGGTGTTAGCACGCTAGAAGTCAGCATGTTAGCACAGTTACAGCACTAATGTTAGCATGTTAACATTTTAAACATGTTTTATACATATAGATTTATACAAACATTAAGCACTATCATGATAGCTAACAGCTAGCATCGCTAACATGCTAAAATTTGTTATTTTCAAAGGTGTAAAAAGGTGTAAACACTTGGTGTGTTCATTTTTGGTGTTAGCACGCTAGAAGTCAGCATGTTAGCACAGTTACAGCACTAATGTTAGCATGTTAACATTTTCAACAAGTTTTTTTTACAGACAGATTTATATAAACACTAAGCACTATCATGCTAGCTAACAGCTTGCATTGCTAAAATGCTAAAATTAGCATGTTATATTTTATGCTATTTTCAAAATGTATACATTTACATAGTGTGTTCATTATAGGTGTTAGCATGCTACAGGTTAGCATGTTAGCTTTATTAAAATGCTAATACTATCATGTTAACTTTGAAGCAATTTTCATGAGTAAACTTACTCAAACACGAAGCGTTATCATTCTAGGTGTTGCCATGCTAAAATTAGCATATTATATTTTTTGCTATTTTCAAAGGTTATAAACTTACATAGACAATTAGCACGCTCATAGATAGCATTGAAATCAATTTTTAGGTATTAACTTACACAAACCCAAAGTGCTATCATGCTAAGTGTTGGCATGCTAAAATTAGCATATTAGATTTTATGCTATTTTCAAAATGTATACATTTACATAGTGTGCTCATGTTAGGTGTTAGCACGCTACAGGTTAGCATGTTAGTTTTTTTGCTATCTTCAAAGGTTTCAAAGGTTCAAAGATAGCATTTAAATAATTTTCTTAGGTATAAACATACACAAACCCAAAGTGTTATCATGCTAAGTGTTAGCATGCTAAAAATAGCATATTAGATTTTATGCTATTTTCAAAATGTATACATTTACATAGTGTGTTCATGTTGGGTGTTAGCACGCTGCAGGTTAGCATGCTACAGGTTAGCATGTTAGATTTTTTTTGCTATCTTCAAAGGTTCAAAGATAGCATTTAAATAATTTAGTGTGTGTTAGCATGCTAAAATTTGCATATTAATTTTTTTTTGCTATTTTCAAAGGTTCAAAGATAGCATTTAAATAATTTAGTGTGTGTTAGCATGCTAAAATTTGCATATTAAATTTTTTTTTGCTATTTTCAAAGGTTCTCAAGCTACTTTTCCAAGTATTATACAAGTACTTTATTTGTTTGTTTTTAATAATATTGCAATAATATTGACTTTCTTTAAAATGTCATGTTTATGCTCCTGAAATAAAGTTATTTTTTTTGTATTACATCATTGTTTATCCCATTAATGGATCAATAAAGTCCAAGTTTGTATCAATATGTTGACCTTTTTCTTGTGATATTACATCGTCCCTGCAGATAGCGCCATCAGATGACGTTGCCATATTTGTCGACAACAAATCCCCGGCAAAGCAAACCGCATCGCCGAGTTTGCTTACCTTGTGCTTTTTGACAGGTCACGCAAGTCATGTGACCCCCCCCTCCTCCCCCAACAGAATACGGCATATGCCGTACGAAGGTAGCGCCATCAAAGATTCTTGCAGAGCTCAGCTTCCTGCGTGAAAGCCCCCCCCCCGAGGGCAAAAGTTTTCCAAAGCGTTTCTCGTCTCATATGACGCACGGGAGCCAGCTCAGCTCCGTGCGGCGTTCCCTCGGAAAAAAAAAAAAAGGTCATCCCAAATTCCCGACCGGAACTCGGTCCCGTGTAGCCGTTCCAACATATGCTGGTGAGATAATAAAAAAATGCGGCATTAAACATGGCAGCAGATTGAGTTTTGCTCCGGGCGACATATAGTAGCCCGTCAACGCCTCCCCGCGGAAAGCTTTTTAATATAAGGTAGTTAACGCCGGCGGCCATGATGATGATGATGTAATTTACGGCGCTTGGAGCATTGTTAAATATTTCCATTATGTGCGGAATGTCAGAGGGTAGTAAAGGCTTTATCCCGCCTCTTTATGGCTCTCAATCTGTTGTTGTTCCCGGCCCTTTTCGAATATCCGTTCAAATTCCGTGAATATCTTAATTGTGCACGTTAAAGTCGGGAAATATCAGTGAGTCTTTTGCAAAGTGACTCCCGAGGGCGCGACTCTTTGACTGGTATAAAAAAAAAAAAAAAAAAAGCAACGGCGAGTCTTCCCGTAAAGTGAAAGTGCATGAGGCGGACTGCTCGTTTTTTTACGACTTCGTCTTCTCCGACTTTTTTTTTTTTTTTTTTATTTTATGGCGAAATCATACATCTTTCTTTAACAGTGCCGTAAAGGTTACACAGTCATTTAAGCAGCAGTTCAGACAGATTGATGTTTATGTCGTTACGCCGGCCAATGAGAGGCGCCCGGCGTAAAGCAGACGTGGCCGCCGGGTCGCTGATGACATTGGAGAGAGTCAGAGTCGAGGACGGGAAAGGCGGCGGCGGCGCTCGAAAAAAGGTTCTCGGACAAAAGACAAACGTCTTTATGCTATTTTCTAAATGTATACATTTACATAGTGTGTTCATGTTAGGTGTTAGCACGCTACAGGTTAGCATGTGAGCATTACTAAAATGCTAATGCTATCATGTTAAGTGCTGGCATGCTAAAATTAGCATATTAGATTTTTGCTATTTTCAAAGGTTATAAACTTACATAACACTTAGCTGACACTTAGCACGCTCAAAGATATATACATTTACATAGGTATAAACTGACACAAACCCAAAGCGTTATCATGCTAAGTGTTAGCATGCTAAAATTAGCATATTGGATTTTATGCTATTTTCAAAATGTATACATTTACATAGTGCGTTCATGTTTGGTGTTAGCACGCTACAGGTTAGCATGCTAGCATTACTAAAATGCTAATGCTATCATGTTAAGTGCTGGCATGCTAAAATTAGCATATTAGATTTTTGCTATTTTCAAAGGTTATAAACTTACATAACACTTAGCTGACACTTAGCACGCTCAAAGATATATACATTTACATAGGTATAAACTGACACAAACCCAAAGCGTTATCATGCTAAGTGTTAGCATGCTAAAATTAGCATATTGGATTTTATGCTATTTTCAAAATGTATACATTTACATAGTGCGTTCATGTTTGGTGTTAGCACGCTACAGGTTAGCATGCTAGCATTACTAAAATGCTAATGCTATCATGTTAAGTGTTGGCATGCTAAAATTAGCATATTAGATTTTTGCTATTTTCAAAGGTTATAAACTTACATAACACTTAGCTGACACTTAGCATGCTCAAAGATAGCATTTAAATAATTTTCTTAGGTGTAAACTGACACAAAGCTAAAGTGTTGGCATGCTAAAATTAGCATATTGGATTTTATGCTATTTTCAAAATGTATACATTTACATAGTGCGTTCATGTTAGGTGTTAGCACGCTACAGGTTAGCATGCTAGTATTACTAAAATGCTAATGATATCATGTTAAGTGTTGGCATGCTAAAATTAGCATATTAGATTTTTGCTATTTTCAAAGGTTATAAACTTACATAACACTTAGCTGACACTTAGCACGCTCAAAGATATATACATTTACATAGGTATAAACTGACACAAACCCAAAGCGTTATCATGCTAAGTGTTAGCATGCTAAAATTAGCATATTGGATTTTATGCTATTTTCAAAATGTATACATTTACATAGTGCGTTCATGTTTGGTGTTAGCACGCTACAGGTTAGCATGCTAGCATTACTAAAATGCTAATGCTATCATGTTAAGTGTTGGCATGCTAAAATTAGCATATTAGATTTTTGCTATTTTCAAAGGTTATAAACTTACATAACACTTAGCTGACACTTAGCATGCTCAAAGATAGCATTTAAATAATTTTCTTAGGTGTAAACTGACACAAAGCTAAAGTGTTGGCATGCTAAAATTAGCATATTGGATTTTATGCTATTTTCAAAATGATGAAAATCAAATCAACTAGCGACGACTTACCCGCCGTCGGGCGCTCCTCGGGTCACGATAACGATAACGACATCCAATAGCCAAACCTACAAGGCAATGCGCGATAAAAAGTGTTTTAAAAAAAAGTTATAAAGCCATTTCTAAAGCTTTGGGACTCCAACCAACTACAGTGAGAGCCATTATAAAAATTAATAAAATATTTATAAAAATGAAAACTAATAATTAAAATAAAAATTAATCAAATAAATTATTATTAAATAGATAATTATCAAATAAAATGTATGCTATTTTGAAAATGTATACATTTACATAGTGTGTTCATGTTAGGTGCTAGCACGCGACAGATTAGCATGTTAGCATTATTAAAATGCTAATACTATCATTTTGTCTTTGAAGCAATTTTCACGAGTAAATTTACTCGAACACTAAGTGTTATCATTCTAGGTGTTGCCATGCTAAAATTAGCATGTTAGATTTTTTTGCTATTTTCAAAGGTTATAAACTTACATTGATACTTAGCTGACACTTAGCATGTTCAAAGATAGCATTTAAATAATTTTCTTAGGTATAAACTTACACAAACCTGAAGTGTTATCATGCTAAGTGTTGGCATGCTAAAATTAGCATATTAGATTTCATGCTATTTACAAAATTTATACATTTACATAGTGTGTTCATGTTCGGTGTTAGCATACTACAGGTTAGCATGTGAGCATTATTAAAATGCTAATGCTATCATGTTAAGTGCTGGCATGCTAAAATTAGCATATTAGATTTTTGCTATTTTCAATCGTTATAAACTTACATAACACTTAGCTGACACTTAGCACGCTCAAAGATAGCATTTAAATAATTTTCTTAGGTGTAAACTGACACAAAGCTAAAGTGTTGGCATGCTAAAATTAGCATATTGGATTTTATGCTATTTTCAAAATGTATACATTTACATAGTGCGTTCATGTTAGGTGTTAGCACGCTACTGGTTAGCATGTTAGCATTATTATTAAAATGCAAATATTATCATGTTAACATTTAAGCAATTTTCACAGTAGGAGGCTAAGCTAACGTTAGCAAGTGTTCAAATAGGATTTCTGTAGGTACGAGAAAAAGGTACCTAGTCCCTCATGTTACAGGAAGTGCGATTTGTTGAAACCATTTGTGACCCCCCCCCCCCCCATGCATAGTTAAAATGATCCCTTCCTATTGTGTGTGAAGCCAACAAAGCGGGTTTCACTTACGTAGAGAAGAACAGATTATGAGCTCAAACATCACTTTAGTTACGGGTCAGCAGATTAGGACCTTAGGACTTCTATCTAATCTGCCGATCCCCAAAGCGCCGCCGCCAATCGCCACCATCATGGGGGGTGGGGGGGGGGGGGGGAGCACGACCCCGGTGCAGATGTCTTTGGCTAATCTTTCCAGCTACGTGGAAATATGCTACCAAATAATGTGCTGACAACTTGTGTTGTCGTCAGCAGTCGCCGTGTGTGTGTATATGTGTGTGTATGTGTGTGTATATGTGTGTGTGTATATGTGTGTGTGTGTGTGTATATGTGTGTGTGTGTGTGTATATGTGTGTGTGTGTGTGTGTGTAACACAAACTGTGAGTGTGAAATGTTCCCTGGTTGGTTCCCTCCATCTTCCATCTGTACCTTCTCTCTTGTTAAGATCACAATGATTAGTATTACTATACAATACAGGAAAGATAACACCACCCCACTCCTGGGTGGGTGGATGGATGGATGGATGGATGGATGGATGATAGATGGATGGATGGGTGGGTGGATGGATGGATGGATGATAGATGGATGGATGGGTGGATGGATGGGTGGATGGATGGATGATAGATGGATGGATGGGTGGATGGATGGGTGGGTGGATGGATGGATGGATGATAGATGGATGGATGGGTGGGTGGATGGATGGACGGATGATAGATGGATGGATGGGTGGATGGATGGGTGGATGGTTGGATGATAGATGGATGGGTGGATGGATGGGTGGATGGATGGATGGATGGATGATAGATGGATGGATGGGTGGGTGGATGGATGGATGGATGATAGATGGATGGATGGGTGGATGGATGGGTGGATGGATGGGTGGATGGGTGATAGATAGATGGATGGAAGGATGGATGGATGGATGGATGGATGGATGGATGGGTAGATGGATGAATGGGTGGATGGATGGATGGATGGATGGATGGGTGGATGGATGGATGGATGGATGGATGGATGGGTAGATGGATGAATGAGTAGGTGGATGGATGGATGGATGGATGGATGGATGATGGATGAATGGATGGATGGGTGGGTGGATGATGGGTAGATGGATGAGTGGGTGGATGGATGGATGGGTGGGTGGATGGATGGATGAGTGGGTGGATGGATGGGTAGATGGATGGATGAGTGGGTGGATGGATGAGTGGGTGGATGGATGGATGGATGGATGAGTGGGTGGATGGATGGATGGAATGGATGGATGGTTTGATGGATGGATGGATGTTGGATGGATGGATGGATGGATGAGTGGGTGGGTGGATGGATGGATGGATGGATGGGTGGATGGATGGTTGGCTCGTTGGATGGATGGATGGATGGATGGGTGGGTGGATAGATGGATGGATGGATGGATGGATGATAGATGATGGATGGATGGATGATAGATTGATGGATGAATGAGTGGGTGGATGGGTAGATGGGTGGATGGATGAGTGGGTGGATGAGTGGGTGGATGGATGGATGGATGGGTGCGTGGATGGATGAGTGGGTGGATGGATGGGTAGATGGAAGGATGGTTGGCTCGTTGGATGGATGGTTGGATGGATGGATGGATGGATGGATGGATGGTTGGCTCGTTGGATGGATGGATGGTTGGATGGATGGATGGATGGGTGGATGGATGGTTGGATGGATGGATGGGTGGACGAATGGATGGATGGATGGAAGTCAAGTGGTTAGTGGATTTTGCTGAAAGTTTAAATCCAAGTATTTGACAGGAAATCGGGAAGGTGATGGGAAAGAAGGCCAAAATGGGGGAGTTTCCTGGGGAAAAGGTGAGGGTTGAAAGCTACGTAAATAAATCATAAATAATAACATATAATAATATAAATAATGCGCTGACAACTTGTGTTGTCGTCAGCGGCCGGTGTGTGTGTGTGTGTGTGTGTGTACCTTCTCTCTTGTTAATATCCCCATGATTATTATTACTATCCAAAACATGAACGCTAGCGCCATCTTGCTAACAGGGGAAGCACAGCAGGACAAGGCCGGCCTTCAAACGGAGGTCAGAACAAAACAAATCCGCCCCCCCCCCCCCCAAAAAAAAGACACACACGTGTATAAAAACAACAATTTTAAGAGGCGCTTTGTAAATCAGACAAAGCACCGGCGTGCAATTAGCGATGCTAATCGGGGGTTAAGCGGCGGCGTCGCGCAGGCTTTAGCGCCGCACATCAATTAGCTGTTAAAGGACGGCCACAAACGTCACATGAAATTCAAAGTCATTACGCTAAGCTAAATAATCGTCTGGCTAATGTAAACGCACACGTCGTCCCACTTCTGGCCACGCGTGATTTAGCACACGCGTTAGCGACGGTGACGCCTTTTTTAGCACAACGGGACAACGGCGGCTACGTTATAGGCTGCGTTCCATAACGGCTAATAGCTAACCGAGGACGCTACACGATACGGAGGTGTTAGCTATTAGCTTGTCCCTTCGGTAAGGTTACATGGCGCCATTTTTTACGTCAATCATTCATTTGTTTTGCCCCTTTAAGGAACGTTTGCTAGCATGCTAACGGCTATGCTATTTAGCTACTAGCAAGGGTGTCAAACGTTTTCCAACATGGGCTACATAGTTAAAAATGAAAGAATAATATTTTGTACAATATTTCGTGTAGATATGCTAAGAAGTTACTAATATTTCAGTAAAAAAACTACAGTACTGTAGGTGAAAAATACTTCACTCTTTGTTGTTTTTTTCAAATTAAAAAAAAAATTCCCGATATTTTTCTTTGTTCTTTAATAATATTCACACATTTTCTGTTCATCAAAAATGATGACTTTATTTGCATAATATTATAACTTTTCACAAAACATTTTTTTAATGACAACTTTAATTTTTTTTGTTTTTCATAAACTTCAGACTTTAATAATACACATTTAAAAAATATATTTCAACTTTATGCAACTAAAGCTGCATTTTCTTTATTATATTACTTTTGTAAAAATTTTGTAAAAAAACTTTTAATAAATTTTAATTTTTAATTTTTTTAATTTTTAATTTTTTTTTAATTTTTTTCATATTTTCAAAGTATTTAAACTTTTATAAAAAGTTTTCCTCCATAATTATGACATTATTTACATAATATTTTGGGGGTAATATTATTTTTAATATTGGAAATATTATCATATTTTGACTGTTTTCTGCATTTTTTAAAAAGTTTTTATTAAATAATATTTTTAGAATGTGTTTAGGGTGTGTGGGGGGGTATGGTGGGGGGGCGTATGTTTACCTGAGGAGAGGTTAAAAAAAGGGAGGATGTGGAGTGGGCTAAGAGGCCACAACGCTCTAAATGTGGTACTCCCTCATTTATCACGGTTAATTAGTCCCATACTCCACAGTGATAAGTGAATTTCAGTGAAGTAGGCTACCTTATTTATAAACTGAATATTTTTAGAATGGAATATAGTTATGGCATTGAAAACCTGTTTACTAAACACTAATATTTACAGTATTAGAGTCCTCCAGACATGAAATAACACCCCTATATTCACCTTTAGACTCCTGTTATCCAATGTATTAGAAATTATTACATAAAATAAGACATATTAGACTTAGAATAGGATAACATAGACTCACGCATTGTTGTTTTTTTCTGGACGGCACACTTCCTGTTTTTCATCAACGTATTATAATGGCGGCCTGAAATGGCTTCAGATTTGGGGATGACAGGGTTGAGTTTTAGCTTGCGTGCGGCGATGGTGTTTTGGTGTACTAGTTGTAGTATTACTTGTAGTATTGGTCACACTATTGATTACACCGGCGACCTTCCTGTTCTCCACGTTTTCAACAGCTGACCTTTCAGGACTTCCCGTGTGACGCCCGAGCAGCCGAAGCTTTTCCGCATTAATCTGTTTGTTCTCTCGTCACGAGCAAATCAATTCCCAACATGGCCGCCGCGCCACGGGCGGCGCTGATTGGATGCGTGGCGAGCGGCATAATCCAATCGAAAGACCACCTTGGATTGATGTTACGCTGAACGCGTTTTGGGAGTCGGGCTCCAAGAAAGGTCAGGAGTCAATGAAGATCATCTTTTAATATTGACCGGGGGCGGGAAACAACAGGAAGTTAGGAACAATGGAATTGTTGATGACAGGAAGTTTGTGAGCCGTTGATAAACATTGCTGTGTGCCATCAATGGCCCTCGGGCCAGATGTTGGACATCCCTGGTTTAAGATTTTATCCAATACACCTGGGATGTCCAACTTGTCCAATATATTAATTATAGATTTTAATATTTTACTTATTATTATTATTATTATTATTATTATTATTATTATTATTATTATTATTATTATTATTATTATTATTATTATTATTATTATTATTATTATTATTATTATTATTATTATTATTATTATTATTGAAAAAAATGTTTTTTGGAAAGTTCTAATTTATGAAAAAAAAACAAATTGCAAAAAATGTGGTTGAGTATAATGGAAATATCAATAAATATTTAACATAAATACATATTAATTAATTTCACGATTTCATAATATAATTGCTTTATTTATAAAAAAAATTTAAAAAAATGTAAAAACAGTAAGAGAATATTATTAAAAAATTACAAAAAAATTGGTTGTTGTAAAACTTAAATATAATAAATATCATGTTAATGATATAAATATCATGTTAATGAATCATATTAATAAATATCATGAATATTTATAAATTAATTTCATCATTACATAATTGAATTATTTTATTTATTAATTTAAAATAAACAGTAAGGGAATATTATTACAAAATTACAAAAAATTAGGTTGGTGTAAACGTTAAAGTATAATGGAAATATAAAAAAAAATGTATCCTAAATATTAATCAATTTCATTATTACAAAATTGAATTACTTTATTTTTGAATGTAATACAAACAATAAGGGAATATTATTACAAAATTACAAAAAAATTGAAAAAAAGAAAGAAAATAGAAAAAAAAATTTTGAGTATAATGGAAATATTAATTAATATTTATCCTAAATATTAATGAATTAATTCCATTATTACATAATTGAACTACTTTATTAATTTAATGAAAACAGTAAGGGAATATTATTACAAAATTACAAAAAAATGAAAACAAAAGTAGGAAAAAAACAAAATTTGAAAAAAAAATTGTTTGAGTATAATGGAAATATTAATAAATATTTATCCGAAATATTAGTTAATTAATTCCATTATTACATAATTGAACTACTTTATTAATGTAATAAAAACAGTAAGGGAATATTATTGCAAAATCACAAAAAAACTTTAAAAAAAATGCAAAAAATTAGTTGGAGTATAATGGACACATTAAAAAATATTTATCCTAAATATTAATTAATTAATTTAATAATTACATAATTTAATTACTTTATTAATTTAATAAAAAACAGTAAGGGAATATTATTGCAAAATTACAAAAAAACTAGAAAAAAATTTAGCAAAAAATTAGTTTGAGTATAATGGACACATTAAAAAATATTTATCCTAAATATTAATTCATTAATTTAATAATTACATAATTGAATTACTTTATTTGTTAATTTAATAAAAACAGTAAGGGAATATTATTACAAAATCACAAAAAATTGAAAAAAAACCTAGAAAAAAACATAAAATTGCAAAATATTTGTTTGAGTATAATGGAAATATTAATAAATATTTATTCAAATTATCAATTAATTAATTTAATAATTACATAATTTAATTATGTTATTGATTTAATAAAAACAGTAAGGGAATATTATTGCAAAATCACAAAAAAAAATAGAAAAAAAATTGCAAAAAATTAGTTGGAGTATCATGGACACATTAAAAAATATTTATCCTAAATATTAATTAATTAATTTAATAATTACATAATTGAATGACTTTATTTATCAATTTAATAAAACCGGTAAGAGAATATTATGACAAAATGACAAAGATTATAAAATGTAAATAATATTTATAAAATTAATTTATAATAATAAATGAATACAGTGGTATGAAAAAGTTTGGACACCCCCGGTAATGTTATATATCGCTATATTATATATCATATCGCAGACCAACACATCCTGTTAGAAAGTTAGGACGCCCCGTGCTTGGAGGTTTCCGGGCCAGCTTGAGTCCATTAAAGTCCTCCGAGTGGGATCATGCGGCGTGCGGCCGCACACGGAACAGCTGCTCCTCTAAGTGTCAAGCTAACGTCAAAAATAACCCCAGCCATAACGTCCTGCGGCGAGGTCTAACACCGGGGAAAATTAAAAACGCCCCGCGGTGATTGATGCGGGACAGGAGTGAAGGTCTGGACCTCGGCGATGGTCGGACTCGGCGCCAAGAGAGAGAGAGAGTGATTCTTGGCTGCGTGATTAAAGTTTAAGGCGTAAGGCCGCATTAGCCTTTCTTCTTCTGGTGATTTACGGCCGTGTTCCCTTGACGCCGTGCGAGGGGGCCGAGGGCGTGATTTAACGTCTCCGGCTCATTCAGATTCCCGAATAAACATTGTGGCGACTTTCATTAAAAAAAAAAAAAGCAGAAAGGCCAAACAACGAGAAGTTTGGGGGTAAACATCGGAGACGGGCCAAGGGCAAACCGCTCGGCGCGTTCCCATCGGACACCTCAAAACATCTTGGCTAACCATGTGACCTCCAAGATCAGATCGGGAAGTCTTTCCAAACGTTGGACTTTGGAAGTACAAATATACACAAACGTAGTACAAATATTTGTAACTATGGTTTGGTTCATTTGGAGCAAATGGGGGCCGGGTGGACTTTGGCTAATATTCTTAATTACTTAATAACGAACCTAGCATAATCCATTATTTTTACAGCACAAACGAAAAATTAACCTTCATTTTTTTTTACGATTATTTGTGTAGCACAAACGATTGTGACTAGTTTTAATTTGGAGCAAACGGGGGGCTAGTTCAACTTGGGCTAAACCTTTGTAGCATGCTAACAAAAAAACAACGGATGAAGATGAACTAAAAATTAACCTAGCACAAACGATTATTTGTGTAGCACAAACGATTGTGACGAGTTTTTATTTTGGAGCAAATGGGGGGCTAGTTAAACTTGGGCTGACCTTTGTAGCATGCTAACAAAAAAATGATAAAGATGAACTAAAAAATAACCTAGCACAAACGATTATTTGTGTAGCACAAATGATTGTGACTAGTTTTAATTTAAAGCAAACTGGGAAGCTAGTTAAACTTGGGTTGACCTTTGTAGCATGCTAACAAAAAAAATGATAAGGATGAACTAAAAAATAACCTAGCACAAACGATTATTTGTGTAGCACAAACGATTGTGACTAGTTTTAATTTAGAGCAAACTGGGGGGCTAGTTCAACTTGGGCTGACCTTTGTAGCATGCTAACAAAAAAAACTGATAAAGATGAACTAAAAATTAACCTAGCACAAACGATTATTTGTGCAGCACAAACGATTGTGACTATTTTTAATTTAGAGCAAATGGGATCTAGTTCAACTTGGGCTGACCTTTGTAGCATGCTAACAAAAAAAAATGATAAAGATGAACTAAAAATTAACCTAGCACAAACGATTATTTGTGTAGCACAAACGATTGTGACGAGTTTTTATTTTGGAGCAAATGGGGGGCTAATTCAACTTGGGCTGACCTTTGTAGCATGCTAACAAAAAAAACTTGCGGATGAACTAAAAATGAACCTAGCACAAACGATTATTTGTGTAGCACAAACGATTGTGACTAGTTTTAATTTAGAGCAAATGGGATCTAGTTCAACTTGGGCTAACCTTTGTAGCATGCTAACAAAAAAACAACGGATGAAGATGAACTAACAATTAACCTAGCACAAACGATTATTTGTGTAGCACAAACGATTGTGACTAGTTTTAATTTAGAGCAAACTGGGGGGCTAGTTAAACTTGGGCTGACCTTTGTAGCATGCTAACTAAAAAAATGATAAAGATGAACTAAAAAATAACCTAGCACAAACAATTATTTGTGCAGCACAAACGATTGTCACTAGTTTTAATTTGGAGCAAATGGGATCTAGTTAAACTTGGGCTGACCTTTGTAGCATGCTAACAAAAAAACTTGCGGATGAACTAAAAATGAACCTAGCACAAACAATTATTTGTGTAGCACAAACGATTGTGACGAGTTTTAATTTGGAGCGAATGGGGGCTAGTTAAACTTGGGCTGACCTTTGTAGCATGCTAACAAAAAAAACTGATAAAGATGAACTAAAAATTAACCTAGCACAAACAATTATTTGTGCAGCACAAACGATTGTGACTATTTTTAATTTAGAGCAAATGGGATCTAGTTCAACTTGGGCTGACTTTTGTAGCATGCTAACAAAAAAATGATAAAGATGAACTAAAAATTAACCTAGCACAATCGATTATTTGTGTAGCACAAACGATTGTGACTATTTTTAATTTAGAGCAAATGGGATCTAGTTCAACTTGGGCTGACTTTTGTAGCATGCTAACAAAAAAAATAAAGATAAAGATGAACTAAAAAATAACCTAGCACAAACGATTATTTGTGTAGCACAAACGATTGTGACGAGTTTTTATTTTGGAGCAAATGGGGGCTAGTTCAACTTGGGCTAAACCTTTGTAGCATGCTAACAAAAAAATGATAAAGATGAACTAAAAAATAACCTAGCACAAACGATTATTTGTGTAGCACAAACGATTGTGACTAGTTTAGTTTAATTTGGAGCAAACGGGGGTCTCGTTAAGCGTAAATTGCCGTTTGTAACATGAGTAATAACTAAAAAAATTGACCTAGCACAATCCGTTATTTTTATAGCACAAACGATTGTGACTGTTTTTGTTTAATTTGGAGCAAATTTGGGTCTCGATAAACGTAAATTGCCGTTTGTAACGTGAGTAATAACTAAAAAACTGACTTAGAACAATCCGTTATTTTTGTAGCACAAATCAGCACAAACAATTGTAACTATTTTTGTTTAATTTGTAGCAAATGGGGGTCTCGATAAACGTAAGTTGCCGTTTGTAACGTGAGTAATAACTAAAAAACTGACCTAGCACAAATCAGCACAAACAATTGTAACTATTTTTGTTTAATTTGGAGCAAATTTGGGTCTCGATAAACGTAAGTTGCCGTTTATAACGTAATAACTAAAAAAAACTGACCTAGCACAATCCGTTATTTTTATAGCACAAACGATTGTGACTGTTTTTGTTTAATTTGGGGCAAATTTGGGTCTCGATAAACGTAAGTTGCTGTTTATAACGTGAGTAATAACTAAAAAACTAAGCTAGCACAATCCGTTATTTTTATAGCACAAACAATTGTAACTATTTTTGTTTAATTTGGAGCAAATTTGGATCTCGATAAACGTAAGTTGCCGTTTATAACGTGAGTAATAACTAAAAAAAACTGACCTAGCACAATCCGTTATTTTTATAGCACAAACGATTGTGACTGTTTTTGTTTAATTTGGGGCAAATTTGGGTCTCGATAAACGTAAGTTGCTGTTTATAACGTGAGTAATAACTAAAAAACTAAGCTAGCACAATACGTTATTTTTATAGCACAAACAATTGTAACTATTTTTGTTTAATTTGGAGCAAATTTGGATCTCGATAAACGTAAGTTGTTGTTTATAACGTGAGTAATAACTAAAAAACGGACTTAGCACAATCCGTTATTTTTATAGCACAAACAATTGTGACTGTTTTTGTTTAATTTGGAGCAAATTTGGGTCTCGATAAACGTAAGTTGCTGTTTATAACGTGAGTAATAACTAAAAAACTGACCTAGCACAATCCGTTATTTTTATAGCACAAATCAGCACAAATAATTGTAACTATTTTTGTTTAATTTGGAGCAAATTTGGGTCTCGATAAACGTAAGTTGCCGTTTGTAACGTGAGTAATAACTAAAAAACTGACTTAGAACAATCCGTTATTTTTGTAGCACAAATCAGCACAAACAATTGTAACTATTTTTGTTTAATTTGGAGCAAATTTGGGTCTCGATAAACGTAAGTTGCCGTTTGTAACGTGAATAATAACTAAAAAAAACTGACCTAGCATAATCCATTATTTTTATAGCACAAATCAGCACAAACAATTGTAACAATTTGTAACCATTTGTAACAATTTGTAAACAATTGTAACCATTTTTGTTTAATTTGGAGCAAATTTGGGTCTCGATAAACGTAAGTTGCTGTTTATAACATGAGTAATAACTAAAAAACTAAGCTAGCACAATACGTTATTTTTATAGCACAAACCAGCACAAACAATTGTAACTATTTTTGTTTAATTTGGAGCAAATGAGGGTCTCGATAAACGTAAATTGCCGTTTGTAACGTGAGTAATAACTAAAAAAACGGACCTAGCACAATCCGTTATTTTTATAGCACAAATGAGCACAAACGATTGTGACTGTTTTTGTTTAATTTGTAACAAAAGTGACAGTTACAGTATTTTTGCGTTGGAAATCCACGTGCAGAAGAAGTATTCTTCCGTGCAGGAAGTATCTTTCCGCCCCGTTTTAGACGTGACAACAACAATCTACGCGCGGCCAGCGAGACGCGTCTCAGCAGTTGTCGGACCCGATCACGTTAGCGTTAGCGCGGCTTTTAATTAATGCCGCGCACAAAAGGCTGACTTTGACAATGCGGCTACGAGACGTGCGCACGAGGCCCCGCGAGGACACCGCGAGGGAGGCCGGCGTCGGCGCCACTCAGCATGTGGAGCGGCGTCGGTGAATTCCCGTCATTAGCGCACTCTTTGTGCGTCTCTGCTAGCACAGAAGGTTCCTTTAATTAAATCAGCAAGGAGCGAGGCAGCAGTGGCCATAAGGCGTTTGTTTGGACGTACGCGGCGCCCGCGGCCGCTCGCATCCGCGCACGCATTCGCTCATGCGCTCGTTGGGGCATATTTTCACACGACGCTGGAGGAGGAAACAGCTCCTCCTCATCACAAACGATCTGTTCAAAGGATGATTATTTACTGCCTGACTCTCTGTGAATATAACAATGTGGAAAAATAATACAAATAGGGGTAACATTAGCATTCAAATTAGCATTATTATGAAAATCATTTCAATGAATAAAAAATATAGCCTCACCTAGCACAGCATAGCATATTTAAACATAATAGTAGCATATCATAGCATAACCCGGTATGCAGTCGGCTAGCTTATCATAAAATAACCTAGGCTAGCCCACCTTACTGTGGTGTAAATTAGCATAGTATAGCATGCTAAAGCTAGCATAACCCAACCTAAAGTGATGTGGAAATGTTACAAAGCCAACTAGCGATTTAATCATAACAGTAGCATAGCATAGCATAGCATAACCTAACTGTTAGCAAAGCATAGTATAGCACAAAACATACCATAACCCGGTATACAGTCGGCTAGCTTATCGTAGAATAACCTAGGCTTGCCCAGCTTACTGTGGTGTAAATTAGCATAGTATAGCATGCTAAAGCTACCGTAACCCAACCTAAAGTGATGTATAAAAGTCAAAAAGCCAACTAGCGATTTAATCATAACAGTAGCATAGCATAGCATAACTTAACTGTTAGCATAGCATAGTATAGCACAAAACATAGCACAACCCAATATACAGTCAGCTAGCTTATCATAGAATAACCTAGGCTTGCCCAGCTTACCGTGGTGTACATTAGCATAGTATAGCATGCTAAAGCTAGCGTAACCAAACCTAAAGTGATGTACAAATGTTAAAAGGCCAACTAGCGATTTAAACATAACAGTAGCATAGCATAACATAGCATAACTTAACTGTTAGCATAGCATAGTATAGCACAAAACATAGCATAACCCAGTTTACAGTCGGCTAGCTTATCATAAAATAACCTAGGCTAGCCCATCTTACTGTGGTGTAAATTAGCATAGTATAGCATGCTAAAGCTAGCGTAACCCAACCTAAAGTGATGTACAAATGTTAAAAACCCAACTAGCGACTCGCGATTTAAGCACAACAGTAGCATAGCATAGCATAACTTAACTGTTAGCATAGCATAGTATCACACAAAACATAGCATAACCCAGTATACAGTCGGCTAGCTTATCATAGAATAACCTAGGCTAGCCCATCTTACTGTGGTGTAAATTAGCATAGTATCGCATGCTAAAGCTAGCGTAACCCAACCTAAAGTGATGTCCAAATGTTAAAAACCCAACTAGCGACTCACGATTTAAGCACAACAGTAGCATAGCATAGCATAACTGAACTGTTAGCGTAGCATAGTATCACACAAAACATAGCATAACCCACTATACAGTCGGCTAGCTTATCATAAAATAACCTAGGCTAGCCCAGCTAAGTGTGGTGTAAATTAGCATAGTATAGCATGCTAAAGCTAACGTAACCCAACCTAAAATGATGTATAAATGTCAAAAAGCCAACTAGCGATTTAATCATAACAGTAGCATAGCATAACATAGCATAACTTAACTGTTAGCATAGCATAGTATAGCAGAAAACATACCATAATCCCGTATGCAGTCGGCTAGTTTATCATAGAATAACCTAGGCTAGCCCAGTTTACTGTGGTGTAAATTAGCATAGTATAGCATGCTAAAGCTAACGTAACCCAACCTAAAGTGATGTATAAATGTCAAAAAGCCAACTAGCGATTTAATCATAACAGTAGCATAGCATAGCATAGCATAACCTAACTGTTAGCAAAGCATAGTATAGCACAAAACATACCATAACCCGATATACAGTCGGCTAGCTTATCATAGAATAACCTAGGCTTGCCCAGCTTACTGTGGTGTAAATTAGCATAGTATAGCATGCTAAAGCTAGCGTAACCCAACCTAAAGTGATGTACAAATGTTAAAAACCCAACTAGCGACTCACGATTTAAGCACAACAGTAGCATAGCATAGCATAACTGAACTGTTAGCGTAGCATAGTATCACACAAAACATAGCATAACCCAGTATACAGTCGGCTAGCTTATCGTAGAATAACCTAGGCTAGCCCATCTTATTGTGGTGTAAATTAGCATAGTATAGCATGCTAAAGCTAGCGTAACCCAACCTAAAGTGATGTGGAAATGTTACAAAGCCAACCAGCGGCTAGCGATTTAAACACAACAGTAGCATATCATAGCATAACTACAGTCGGCTAGCTTATCATAGAATAACCTAGGCTAGCCCAGCTTACTGTGGTGT
This sequence comes from Doryrhamphus excisus, assembly GCF_030265055.1. Classification (NCBI taxonomy): domain Eukaryota; kingdom Metazoa; phylum Chordata; class Actinopteri; order Syngnathiformes; family Syngnathidae; genus Doryrhamphus; species Doryrhamphus excisus. Next base: position 25,071,394 of record NC_080469.1, on the reverse strand, counting down.
GAATTAGCATAGTATAGCATGCTAAAGCTAGTGTAACCCAACCTAAAGTGATGTCCAAATGTTAAAAAGCCAACTAGCAATTTAAACACAACAGTAGCATATCATAGCATAGCATTTAACTGTTAGCATAGCATAGTATAGCACAAAACATACCATAATCCCGTATGCAGTCGGCTAGCTTATCATAGAATAACATAGACTAGCCCAGTTTACTGTGGTGTAAATTAGCATTGTATAGCATGCTAAAGCTAGCATAACCCAACCTAAAGTGATGTCCAAATGTTAAAAAGCCAACTAGCGACTAGCGATTTAAACATAACAATAGCATATCATAGCATAACTACAGTCAGCTAGCTTATCATAGAATAACCTAGGCTAGCCCAGTTTACTGTGGTGTAAATTAGCATAGTATAGCATGCTCCATAGCATAACTACAGTCGGCTAGCTTATCATAGAATAACCTATGCTAGCTCAGGTTACTGTGGTGTAAATTAGCATAGTATAGCATGCTAAAGCTAACGTAACCCAACCTAAAATGATGTCCAAATGTTACAAAGCCAGCTAGCGACTCCGAAGCTAACCTACGTACTTTTTTTGCTCTCCAAAGATAATTCAGTTGTTCCGTTTGAGGCCTGTTGTTTTTGTTTACATATGCGGCCGCTGGTCGTTGCGTTCAAGCGTGTGACACGTGCGTGCTCCGACGTTTCCCGGGCGTCCCAGGTGCCGGGGCGTGCGCTCACTGAAGGGTGACGACCATCTGTCCGCTTCTTGCGACAATGAACTTGCGGCTATTTATCCTAGCACGCGAAGTAGACGCACACGTAGCAGCGAGGACGCTAGCAGCTAGCACACAGCGGGTGGAGGGGGGGGGGGTGCACTCATGTGACCTCTGAAGTCGGCTAACCTCAGACTGTAGCTTAGATATTCCAATAATCCCTGAAAACCTAAAGCTAAAGCCGAGACAGGAAATGCACATCGCTAGCGCATCGGCACGCTAATGCCACGCCCTTCGACGTACAGAACACATGCTAAACCAATTAGCCGCGTTTGCATTATTGATGACTCGACATGGAGGACGGTCCTTGATGAATTGTCGTACAGATGTTAGCATAAGCGCTCTAATCCCGAGTGCAATGACAAAGATATGCTTATCTGGAATATTGAATAAAGGAGCATACCACGCGTTTAATCCGAATATGTTATCAGGAACTTGGGCTGGGGGGGGGCGGGGGATTTGGTGCGTACGCACAGATCAGATACCCAGGTGTACGAGGTCGTAAATCGTGCGGATTAGCGGAAAGGTTATTGTAATTTTTTAAATAACACAAAAGCAGATTTCGTTATTAAAAAGAGACCATCTGGAAGCCGGAAAAGGACTTTGGATTGATTTTGATTTTGGACCTCGTCATACACATCGTAATTATTAATATTGTTTTTCATCTCGGGGGAGGGGGGGGGGGGGGGCAGCGGGTCAAAACGCCCACGTGACGGCGTAGCATGAAGACCGTGATGAAATGAGCACAGCAAATTTGGATCATCCTTCAGTACTTTCCGCTTGTCCTCGACGGAGGTCACAAACCGTCACGTCGCTGCACTGCATCACTTCCAGCTCATATTTTGCATAGGTAGGTCACAAAAGACCCCACAACAACATCACTTCCAGGTCATATTTTGAGTTTCAGGAGCGAACCTCATCCAGCAGGGCACAAAAGACCCCACAACAACATCACTTCCAGCTCATATTTTGTGTAAACATCATCCAACATGTCACAAAAGACCCCACAACAACATCACTTCCAGCTCATATGTTGCGTGTCAACAGCGAACGTCATCCAGCAGGTCACAAAAGACCCCACAACAACATCACTTCCAGCTCGTATTTTGAGTGCCAGGAGAGAATATCATTCAACAGGTCACAAAAGACCCCACAACATCACGTCCAGCTCATATTTTCCGTGTCAGGAGCGAACGTCATCCAACAGGTCACAAAAGACCCCACAGCAACATCACTTCCAGCTTATATTTCGCATGTCAGGAACGAACGTCAGCCAACAGGTCACAAAAGACCCCACAACATCACTTCCAGGTCATATTTCGCGTGTCAGGAGGGAACGTCATCCAACAGGTCACAAAAGACTCCACAACAACATCACTTCCAGCTCATATTTTGCGTAAACGTCATCCAACAGGTCACAAAAGACCCCACAACAACATCACTTCCAGCTCATATTTTGCATGTCAGGAACAAACGTCATCCAGCAGGTCACAAAAGACCCCACCACAACATCACTTCCAGCTCATATTTTGCGTGTCAGGAGCGAACATCATCCAGCAGGTCACAAAAGACCCTACAACAACATCACTTCCAGCTCATATTTCGCGTGTCAGGAACGAACGTCAGCCAATAGGTCACAAAAGACCCCACAACAACATCACTTCCAGCTCATATTTTGCGTGAACGTCATCCAACAGGTCACAAAAGACCCCACAACAACATCACTTCCAGCTCATATTTCGCATGTCAGGAGCGAACGTCATCCAGCAGGTCACAAAAGACCCCACAACATCATGTCCAGGTCATATTTTGCATGAACGTCATCCAACAGGTCACAAAAGACACCAAAACAACATCACTTCCAGCTCATATTTCGCATGTCAGGAACGAACGTCATCCAACGGGTCACAAAAGACCCCACAACAACATCACTTCCAGCTCATATTTTGCGTGTCAAAAGCAAACGTCATCCAACAGGTCACAAAAGACCCCACAGCAACATCACTTCCAGCTCGTATTTTGAGTGCCAGGAGGGAACGTCATCCAACAGGTCACAAAAGACCCCACAACATCACTTCCAGCTCATATTTTGCGTAAATGTCATCCAACAGGTCACAAAAGACCCCACAACAACATCACTTCCAGCTCATATTTTGCGTGTCAGGAGCGAACGTCATCCAGCAGGTCACGAAAGACCCCACAACATCACTTCCAGCTCATATTTTGCGTGAACGTCATCCAACAGGTCACAAAAGACCCCATAACAGCGTCACTTCCAGCTTATATTTTGCGTGTCAAGAGTGAATGTCATCCAACAGGTCACAAAAGACCCCACCACAACATCACTTTCAGCTCATGTTTTGCGTGTCAGGCGCGGACGTCATCACACAGGTCACAAAAGACCCCACAACAACATCACTTCCAGCTCATATTTCGCATGTCAGGAGGGAACGTCATCCAACAGGTCACAAAAGACCCCACCACAACATCGATTCCAGCTCATGTTTTGAGTGTCAAGAGCAAATGTTATCCAACAGGTCACAACAGACTCCACAACAACATCACTTCCAGCTCATATTTTGCGTGAGCGTCATCCAACAGGTCACAAAAGACCCCACAACAACATCACTTCCAGCTCGTATTTCGCATGTCAGGAGCAAACGTCATCCAACAGGTCACAAAAGACCCCACAATAACATCACTTGCGTGTCAGGAGCGAACTTCATCCAACAGGTCACAAAGGACCCCACAAGAACATCACTTCCAGCTCATATTTCGCATGTCAGGAGGGAACGTCATCCAACAGGTCACAAAAGACTCCACAACAACATCACTTGCGTGTCAGGAGCGAACGTCATCCACCAGGTCACAAAAGACCCCACAACAACATCACTTCCAGCTCATATTTTGCATGTCAGGAGCGAACGTCATCCAGCAAATCACAAAAGACCCCACAATAACATCACTTGCGTGTCAGGAGCGATCGTCATCCAACAGGTCACAAAAGACCCCACAGCAACATCACTTCCACCTCATATTTCGCGTGTCAGGAACGAACGTCAGCCAACAGGTCCCAAAAGACCCCACAACAACATCACTTCCAGCTCATATTTTGCGTGTCAGGAGCGAACGTCATCCAGCAGGTCACAAAAGACCCCACAACAACATCATTTCCAGCTCATATTTTGCGTGTCAGGAGCGAACGTCATCCAGCAGGTCACAAAAGACCCCACAACAACATCACTTCCAGCTCATATTTTGCGTGAGCGTCATCCAACAGGTCACAAAAGACCCCACAACAACATCACTTCCAGCTCATATTTTGAGTGTCAAGAGTGAACGTCATCCAACAGGTCACAAAAGACCCCACAACATATTTTGCGTGTCAGGAGCGAACGTCATCCAACAGGTCACAAAAGACCCCACAACATATTTTGCGTGTCAGGAGTGAACGTCATCAACAGGTCACAAAAGACCCCACAACAACATCCCTTCCAGCTCATATTTTGCGTGTCAGGAGCGAACGTCATCCAACAGGTCACAAAAGACCCCACAACATATTTTGCGTGTCAGGAGCGAACGTCATCCAACAGGTCACAAAAGACCCCACAACATATTTTGTGTGTCAGGAGCGAACGTCATCCAACAGGTCACAAAAGACCCCACAATATATTTTGCGTGTCAGGAGTGAACGTCATCCAACAGGTCACAAAAGACCCCACAACAACATCACTTCCAGCTGATATTTTCATCTATTGTGATCCCCATTGGAGATGTTATTGGAATGAAGACCAGACGTTTTGAGTGTGGGAATGATTGCTGCCAGTTGAGGGTGGAAAAAACATTCCATTCCCAAATTTTGTAGGATCTTTTCCCAGAAGAGCGGACGCCTAGACTGGCCTAGTACTACAATAAAGTCAATTGTATGAATACATATTCATAAAAACGTGTTTCGCTTCTCCACGGATCCAAAATGTGCCACAAAGCAGTCTAGCCTGCGAGGACCAGAAAGTGCTGACGGACCGACTATGCGATGCTCCACCGCTGCGTTTGCGTCCGTCACCCCAACCCCCCCCGCGCCCCACCCCCCCTCCTTCCCTCGGCAGGCGGCCTAATGTGACACCAGCCACCTCGTTTTTGAAATGCGCTCGCAGCTTTGGGTGACAGGTACGCCAGGCGGCATCAGCGTATCCCGCCACACGAGCGGGCGGCCACGGGGCCTCAGGTTCATGCGTTCTGACGGATATTCTCTGCCGGTTGCCCGAGGGCGCCGCGGAAACGCCGAGGCGCAAACATAATGGTTTTATTTGGGGGCTGTCGTCTGCCTCAGAGGACCAGGGGAAAGGTGCACGCATCTTGCACCGAAATAAGCCTTTTATTTGCTCCGGACTCTCAGGACTTGGACTCGGATGCTGCGAAGTCTTCATTTGGTTTTTTCTTCAGCCATTCGGAGGAGGACTTGCTGGTTTTGGATCATGGTCCTGCTACAGAACCCAAGTCGAGGTCACCAACAGATGGACGGAATTCTCCTTCAGCGGAATTCACGGTTCCCGTCCATCACAGGAAGTCTTCCAAGTCCTGAATCAGCAAAAAAGACCCAGACCATCACACTACCTCCACCATGTTTTACCGTTGCTATGATGTTCTTTTTCTGAAATGCGGCGTTACTTTTACTTTTTCCGAAAAGTCCAACTTTTGTCTCGTTAGTGGTTTTGGTCTTGGTTTTGGAGTCATGAACACGGACCTGAACTGAGGAAAGTGAGGCAAAAGAAGACTGTTGTGGGGTCTTTTGTGACCTGTTGGATGACGTTGCGACGCTCTTGGGGTCATTTTGGTTGGCTGGAGTGTTTTTTTTTTTTTTCATGTTTTCACCATTGGATGATAATGGCTCTCACTGTGGTTGGCTGGAGTCCCAAATTTTTAGAATCTTTATTTAAAATTAAAATTAAAATTAAAATTAAAATTAAAATTAAAATTAAAATTAAAATTAAAATTAAAATTAAAATTAAAATTAAAATTAAAATTAAAATTAAAATTAAAAATTGAAATTAAAATTAAAATTAAAATTAAAATTAAAATTAAAATTAAAATTAAAATTAAAATTAAAATTAAAATTAAAATTAAAATTAAAATTAAAATTAAAATGTGGTCGGAAATATTTCAATATTGAACAAAGCAAAATAAGCAAATAAGCAAATAAGCAAATAAGCAAATAAGCAAATAAAATAAAATAAAATAAAAATAAAAATAAAAATAAAAATAAAAATAAAAATAAAAATAAAAATAAAAATAAAAATAAAAATAAAAATAAAAACGAAAATAAAAAAAAATAAAATAAAATAAAATAAAATAAAATAAATAAAAAAAATAAATTAAAATTAAAATTAAAATTAAAATTAAAATTAAAATTAAAATTAAAATTAAAATTAAAATTAAAATTAAAATTAAAATTAAAATTAAAATTAAAATTAAAATTAAAATTAAAATTAAAATTAAAATTAAAATGTGGTTGGAAATATTTCAATATTGAACAAAGCAAAATAAGCAAATAAGCAAATAAGCAAATAAAATAAAATAAAATAAAAATAAAAATAAAAATAAAAATAAAAATAAAAATAAAAATAAAAATAAAAATAAAAATAAAAATAAAAATAAAAATAAAAATAAAAATAAAAATGAATATGAAAACGAAAACGAAAACGAAAACGAAAACAAAAATAAAATAAAATAAAATAAAATAAAAATAAAAAAATAAATTAAAATTAAAATTAAAATTAAAATTAAAATTAAAATTAAAATTAAAATTAAAATTAAAATTAAAATTAAAATTAAAATTAAAATTAAAATTAAATAAAAAGCAGGAAGTGAACAAATGTAAGAGTTACTGATTGTAAAAGTACCAGATGAAGGGGTAGGATTTAATAAACTTTGCTTCTTCCTACTCCTTTTGGACATGTGGAACTGGGAACTGATTATGGGATGCACTCATTACCATTACCATTACCATTACCATTACCATGAAATGACTTTTTCTTTGACTTTTAAGCAGCAACCAATGGGATCATTCCAAACCTTCCTGTAAATCCTGCTCTGGAATCGTGACGACGGTGCTGTTGGAGTCGCTACGGATTTGCTTCAGTGTGACCTTCATATTTGTGGGGGTCTTCTTAAAGTCCCACCTGCCACTTCACAACCCGGCCAAGTCTTCCAAAGACGCTGGTGTGGCCAACGTTGGTATTTACAGCTGATGAGCACACACAGCGGGTGGGTGGGTTGGGGGGCGGGGGGGTTGCCTTGATGTATGCGGGGAGTCACGGTCATGCATTGAAAGCTGGGGGGGGGGGTCTCAACAGTGTTGCTTGGAGGCTTTGAAGGTCAAAACGGGGCTAGCTCAATGGCTACGATCTGTAGCGAGACCGCAGTATGTATGCCAGGCCAGTAGGTGGCGATGGTGCATCAATGTGTCTTATGAATATCTTTCATCATATGTGATCATGTGAAGGAAGGGTTAAGTCAGGGGTGTCCAAAGTGTGGCCCGGGGGCCATTTGTGGGCTACGGCTGTTTTTTTTTATATTGGCCTATGGCACACTGTAAAAATAAAAGCTAACAAGACAACAAAAAAACCACAGAAAAACAAAAAAAAATTCACAAAAAAAATCACGGCAAATTATTAACAGAAAAAAGTTGTAATTTTATGGAAAAAACATTCTAATATTATGAAAAAAATATTATTAATATTTTAGTAGCATAAAGTTAAAATACTAAAGAAGAAACAAAATTATTTATGTCATAATGGGAAAATTAAATGCTATGAAAAAAAATTTAAACAGATGGAAAATTTAAAAAAAAAAACAGCAGAAATGGAAAAACGCTTGTAATTTTATGAGAAAATTAAATGCTATGAAAATAAAATTTACAAGGTGGAATTTTTTTTTTAATGACAAAAGCAGGAAAAAAAATCCTGCTGTTTTAAAAAAAATATTTAATGACAAAAGCAGGAAAAAAAATCCATACTAATAAGGAAATTTTCCAGGAAGAATCTCATAAAAAGGAAAAAAATTGTCATTTTAGTAGCAAAGAATTGAAACAAAGAAAGAGAAACAAAAATTTGGGGGGAAAATTAGATCGAAAAAATTGTCAATATTATGGGAATAAAGTCAAAATATCATGAGGAAAAAAGTCATCATAAAAAAATTAAATATATGAAGATCATTTTCGAAGAAAGAAAACATTTTTAAAAAATTAAAAAATATACATATGTATATATATAAAACTTCTTAGTACATGTACGTACAGCAGAAAAAAAATCCATACTAATAAGGAAATTTTCCAGGAAGAATCTCATAAAAAGGAAAAATTTGTCATTTTAGTAACAAAGAGTTGAAACAAAGAAAAAAAAATTTTTTTTGGGAAAATTAGGTTGAAAATTTTTTCAATATTATGTGAATAAAGTCAAAATATCATGAGGAAAAAAGTCATCATAAAAAAATTTAATATATGAAGATTATTTTAGAAGAAAGAAAACATTTTAAAAAATTAAAAAATATATATATGTATATATATATAATTTCTTAGTACATCTATATACAGCAGGGGAAAAATCCATACTAATGAGGAAATTTTCCAGGAAGAATCTCATAAAAAGGAAAAATTTGTCATTTTATTAGCAAAGAGTTGAAACAAAGAAAAAACAAAGAGAAACTTTAAAATGTTTTCTTTCTTCTAAAATGATCTTCATATATTAAATTTTTTTATGATGACTTTTTTCCTCAAAAAAATATATATTTTAAATTTTAGTTAGTATTTTAGTAACAAAGAGTTGAAACAAAGAAAAAAAATTTTTTTTTGGAAAATTAGGTTGAAAAATTTTTCAATATTATGGGAATAAAGTCAAAATATCATGAGGAAAAAAGTCATCATATAAAAAAAATAAAATGTATGAATATCATTTAAAAAGAAATAAAAACAGCTAAAAAAAATAAAATATATATATAAAACGTCTTAGTACATCTCCGTATTTTGAGTTAGAACAAACCACCAATCAAAGTATCTGAAATATGAGCATGGTCGGTTGCTCCTGTGTCAAGACGTTCTTCAGAACGACAGATTTTTTTTTTTTTTTTTTCGCCGTCTTGTTTGGAAGACAGAATGAATTCTCACCACAACAAATGTCTGCTGTCCCGCTCTGTGGGAGTACGTGCTGGCCGGCGTAATGTCCTTGTCCTCGCCACGACGCCTGCGAGCTTCAGACATTTGGAGAGGGAACACTTTCACAGCGTTTCTTTACAGTTCAGACTTTTTGCCAAGAGCGCCCGGTCGTCGTCGTCGGAGAAGAAGAACGGACGTCGGCGACAAACACTTTTTCTCGTCTCAATGGTTGGAAAATGGATTTCAATAAATTCTATGAAAATTAATCACAGCTGCCTGTCATATTGGTATATGTTTGTTTTTTTGTTTTTGTTTTTTTTAAAGTTGTAATTTTACAGAAAAAAACATTTTAATATTATGACAAAAAATATTCTTATTATTATTATTTTAGTAGCATAAAGTTGAAATACTAAAGAAGAAAAAATATTTTTATGTCATAATGAGAAAATTAAATGCTATGAAAAGAAAAATTTAAACAGATGGAAATTTTTTTTTAAAAATGACAATAGCAGGAATGAAAAAAACGGTTATAATTTTATGAGAATAAAGTTAAAAAAAAATACACGATTAAGAGAAAAAATTGTATACTAATGAGGACATTTTCCTGGAAGAATCTCATAAAAAGGAAAAATTTGTCATTAAAAATAAGAATTTGTAATTTTACAGAAAAAATATTCTAATATATATATATATATATATATATATATATATATATATATATATATATATATATATTCATATATTTAATATATATAATATATTCTAATAAAAATACAATTATTACTATTTTGGATGAGATTTTCTTTTTCTTTTTTATTATTTATTTTATTTATTTAATATTATTTATTTATTTATTATTTATGCATTTATTTTATTATTTATACAATTATTATTTTAAATTATTATTTTAAATTATTATTTTAAATTATTATTTTAAATTATTATTTTAAATTATTATTTTAAATTATTATTTTAAATTATTATTATTAAAATTCATCATTTATAAAAATGTATTATTATAATTAAATTATTATAATTTAAAAAACTAATTCTCATAAACACTCTGATTTTTTGGGGGCTAGCTTAGCAGCTCACACTACGTAAGAAATTGACACATTAGCTTACATGAAATTGCCTGAACCCTGCATGAAGTCATAAATTCAACCACGCCATGTACGGCATGATAAGAATAAAAAAAAAATTATCCTCCCATTTTGTGTGGAAGTGGTACATTTCCGTCTTCTTAAGTTTAGCTAAAGTAAATTTCAATTGCTAGCTGCGCAATGTGATGTAAACAATGAATAATAGGAGAGTGAAGGTGACTATAGGGGTGCTATTTCATGTCTGCAGGGCTCAAAGAAATGTGAAAATGTTGCTTAAAACGGGACATTACTACTTTGTTGCTATGTCATTTCTGCCGTGGGGCTAAGGGGCGTGAGTGGCGGGGCGGGTTCGGGTTCGGGGCTTGGCGAGCTGGTGTTGACGCTGACCAGGTGGGATGCGCTATGCTAACACTCGGCAACTCTTGTGAGTTATTTGCTGATAGATATAAACAGCTGTTATTCTTGGTAATGGAAAGCAATTAGGGACATCTGCACGCTCGGCCGTGAGCGATGCCTCCCGGTGGCGGCCCCCAGGTGCTGCTGGGAAATAATTACATCATCAGGACAAAGTGGGAGTGGGGGGGGGGGGTGGCTAGTGATCTGTGAAGAGCAAGGAGGACAGCCCAAACGCCGATACACCTTCAGGAGGATGCAGTAGAGGGGGAAATAGTGCCCCCTGTGGCGGTGAATATTAGGGATGAGCGAGTATGCCAAAATCAAATTTTATTCATGTTAGTATTATTTTTTTATTTGTAAATATTTTTTTTACACTTTTTATTTAAGTCATTTTTATTTGTATTATTTTTATGCTTTTATTTTGATTTATTTTTATTGCTTTTAAGTTTTTTTTTACTTTTTAAAATATTTTTATTTTAGTCATTTTTATTTTTTGTTTTAATGTAAGTTACTGTTGTTTTTAAATATTATTTTTTACTACTTTTACACTTGTATTTGTCATTTTTATTATAATAATATTATTATTTTTATTTTTATTATTTGCTTTTATGTAAGTTACTCTTATTTTAATTTTTTTGTATTTTTAATTTTAATTTTTTTTAAATTTTTTTTGTCGTTCTAACATTCTAATATTATGAAGAAAAATATTATTATTATTATTTTAGTAGCATAAAGTTAAAATACTAAAGAAGAAACAACATTTATTATGTCATAATGATAAAATTAAATGCTATGAAAATAAATTTAAACAGATAGGATTTTTTTTTAAATGACAGCAGCAAGAATGGAAAAAACGGTTGTAATTTTATGACAATAAAGTCAAAATACACGATTAAGAGAAAAAATTCTATACTTTTCTATACAAATACATACTATACATACTATACATACTTTTCTATTCCATACAAATGAAAACATTTTCCAGGAAGAATCTCATAAAAAGGAAAAAAAATTCATTAAAAATAAGAAGCTATAATTTTATGGAAAAAAACATTCTAATATTATGAAGAAAAATATTATTATTTTTGTAGCATATAGTTAAAATATTAAGAAGAATTTTTTTTGATGTCATGTGATCATACCGGATATGGGTGGGGCTAACATCGGTACATTTTTAAGTACGATTTTAAGTCTGAAATCGACATGGGTTGATCAGAAGTTACTATGTTTATTATTCTTCCACTACATGTGTACTATGTAGTTTATGTAAAAAACAGAAAAAAACATTCTAATATTATGAAGAAAAATATTGAGAATAAAGTCAAAATACACGATTTTCCAGGAAGAATCTCATAAAAAGGAAAAAAAATCATTAAAAATAAGCTGTAATTTTACAGAAAAAAACATTCTAATATTATGAAAAATTGTTGAAATGCTAAAGAAGAATTTTTTTGATGTCATGTGATCATACCGGATATGGGTGGGGCTAACATCGGTACATTTTTAAGTACGATTTTAAGTCTGAAATCGACATGGGTTGATCAGAAGTTACTATGTTTATTATTTTTCCACTACATGTGTACTATGTACTTTATGTAAAAAACGGGAAAAAAAACATTCTAATATTATGAAGAAAAATATTGAGAATAAAGTCAAAATACACGATTAAGAGAAAAAAAACATTTTCCAGGAAGAATCTCATAAAAAGGAATTTTTTTTCATTAAAAATAAGCAGTAATTTTACACAAAAAAACATTCTAATATTATGAAAAATTGTTGAAATGCTAAAGGAGAATTTTTTTGATGTCATGTGATCATACAGGATATGGGTGGGGCAAACATCGGTACATTTTTAAGTACGATTTTAAGTCTGAAATCGACATGGGTTGATCAGAAGTTACTATGTTTATTATTTTTCCACTACATGTGTACTATGTACTTTATGTAAAAAACAAAAAAAAAACCATTCTAATATTATGAAGAAAAATATTGAGAATAAAGTCAAAATACACGATTAAGAGAAAAAAAACATTTTCCAGGAAGAATCTCATAAAAAGGATTTTTTTTCATTAAAAATAAGCTGTATTTTTACAGAAAAAAACATTCTAATATTATGAAAAATTGTTGAAATGCTAAAGAAGAATTTTTTTTTATGTCATGTGATCATATCGGATATGGGTGGGGCTAACATCGGTACATTTTTAAGTACGATTTTAAGTCTGAAATCGACATGGGTTGATCAGAAGTTACTATGTTTATTATTTTTCCACTACATGTGTACTATGTACTTTATGTAAAAAACAAAAAAAAAAACATTCTAATATTATGAAGAAAAATATTGAGAATAAAGTCAAAATACACGATTAAGAGAAAAAAAACATTTTCCAGGAAGAATCTCATAAAAAAGGATTTTTTTTCATTAAAAATAAGCTGTATTTTTACAGAAAAAAACATTCTAATATTATGAAAAATTGTTGAAATGCTAAAGAAGAATTTTTTTTTATGTCATGTGATCATATCGGATATGGGTGGGGCTAACATCGGTACATTTTTAAGTACGATTTTAAGTCTGAAATCGACATGGGTTGATCAGAAGTTACTATGTTTATTATTTTTCCACTACATGTGTACTGTGTAGTTTTTGTAAAAAAAAAAACGGGAAAAAAATTCTAATATTATGAAGAAAAATATTATTATTATTTTAGTAGAATAAAGTTGAAGGATATGGGTGGGGCTAATAAATAAAAATATTATTTTAAGTCTGAAATCGACATGGGTTGATCAGAAGTTACTATGTTTATTATTTTTCCACTACATGTGTACTGTGCAGTTGTGTAAAAAAAATGGGAAAAAATTCTAATATTATGAAAAAAAATATTATTATTATTTTAGTAGAATAAAGTTGAAGGATATGGGTGGGGCTAATAAATAAAAATATTATTTTAAGTCTGAAATCGACATGGGTTGATCAGACGTTACTATGTTTATTATTTTTCCACTACATGTGTACTGTGTAGTTTATGTAAAAAAAAATGGGAAAAAATTCTAATATTATGAAGAAAAATATTATTATTATTTTAGTAGAATAAAGTTGAAGGATATGGGTGGGGCTAATAAATAAAAATATTATTTTAAGTCTGAAATCGACATGGGTTGATCAGAAGTTACTATGTTTATTATTTTTCCACTACATGTGTACTGTGTAGTTTATGTAAAAAAAACGGGGGAAAAAATTCTAATATTATGAAAAAAAATATTATTATTATTTTAGTAGAATAAAGTTGAAGGATATGGGTGGGGCTAATAAATAAAAATATTATTTTAAGTCTGAAATCGACATGGGTTGATCAGAAGTTACTATGTTTATTATTTTTCCACTACATGGAATGTAGTGTAGTAATGCTACGTAGTATTTTTCGGTTAGCTAAAAAATATGTTACAAAGATGGTCAACTATTGCATCACCTCCATTGTCGCCCGTCGCCATGGCGCCACGGTCCAGCCCAGTCTGACGTGCTGGCTGCTGGGAGCGAGCCATGTGGCGGCGGCGGCGGCGGCGGCTGCCAACCAGAGCAGAATGTCATTATGAGCGGGGGCCGCCGCCGCCACCGCCGCCGCCGCCGCCATCACGGGGAATTCATCAGCACCACTGATGATGCTAATGGACTTTGCCGCAAATGACTTTGGATGAGCATCGCTGTTGGCAAGCGCCGATGTTTCTGCCGTATCTCACAAAAACCCGAAAGAGTCCCAGCTGGGCCGCGCTTGAAAAAACGTTTGATGGCGATGTTGGCGATGTTGTCGACGTCACGGTCAGCCAATCGCCGTCCGTGGTTGGGTCACCCTTAGCAGCAACAACTGCAATCAAACGTTTATAACTTGCAATGAGTCTCTTGAGACTCTGTAGAGGAATTTTGGCCCCACTCATCTTTGCAGAATTGTTGCCATTCAGCAAAATTGGAAACAAATCTCAATTTCTATTATATTAAATATAATAGATTTAGGAATATTCATTTTTCTGCAAGGATGCAACATATTCATATGATCGTAATCAAGCGAAATGGCAAAAACCGACACCAAGAGCAAAAACAAAGAAGGAGGCTGACAAAGTGTGTGATGAAGGAATTATGGAGGATGTTTAACTATCGGGCTGAAGAAGTCTAATTCCGTGTTTTTTGTTAATTATTTATATTTAATTATTATTATTAAAATGTATTATTTATACAGAATTATGTAATTTATAAATATAAATATAAAATAAATATTAAACTTATAAATTAATAACTATAAAATAATATTTTTTCTTTTTTATTATTAAAATTATTAAAAAATAGTATTATTTTTTAAATTAAAATGTATTGTTATTTTAAATTATTATTATTAAAATGTATTATTATTAAAATGTATTATTTATACAAAATTATATTATTATTATTATTGGTGTGGCCTACATACAAATTAACTTACATTAAAACAAAAAAATAAAAATGACTTAAATAAAATATTTTAAAAAGTAAAAATAACTTAAAAGCAATAAAAATAAATAAAAATAAAAGCATAAAAGTAATACAAATTAAAAAAGGACTTAAATAAAATATTTTAAAAAGTAAAAATAACTTAAAAGCAATAAAAATATATACAAATAAAAGCATAAAAGTAATACAAAATGTAAAATGACTTAAATAAAAATGTAAAAAAGTAAAAATAACTTAAAAGCAATAAAAAAATAAATAAATATAAAAGCATAAAAGTAATACAAATTTAAAAAATGACTTAAATAAAAAAAATGTAAAAAAAATTATACAAATACAAAAAATAATACTAACATGAACATTTGATGGCAGCTGAATGAACATCGGAAAATCGGGGTCCTCAGTTGAGACGTTAAAAATAAAAATAAAAATGTATTAAAACATAATAGCATTAAGAGTATTAAAACATAATAAAAAATACAAATGAATTAAGTACAAAAATAAAAATTAACATTAACACAAAAAACGACTTAAATAAAATATTTTTAAAAGTAAAAATAACTTAAAAGCAATAAAAATAAAAAAATAAAAGCATAAAAGTAATACAAATTAAAAAATGACTAAAATAAAATATTTTTTAAAGTAAAAATAACTTAAAAGCAATGAAAATAAATAAAAGTAAACGCATAAAAGTAAAACAAATTAAAAAATGACTAAAATAAAATATTTTTTAAAGTAAAAATAACTTAAAAGCAATGAAAATAAATAAAAATAAAAGCATAAAAGTAAAACAAATTAAAAAATGACTAAAATAAAATATTTTTAAAAGTAAAAATAACTTAAAAGCAATAAAAATAAATGAAGATAAAAGCATAAAAGTAATACAAATTAAAAAATGACTAAAATAAAATATTTTTAAAAGTAAAAATAACTTAAAAGCAATGAAAATAAATAAAAATAAAAGCATAAAAGTAATACAAAATGTAAAATGACTTAAATAAAAATGTAAAAAAGTAAAAATAACTTAAAAGCAATAAAAAAATAAATAAATATAAAAGCATAAAAGTAATACAAATTTAAAAAATGACTTAAATAAAAAAAATGTAAAAAAAATTATACAAATACAAAAAATAATACTAACATGAACATTTGATGGCAGCTGAATGAACATCGGAAAATCGGGGTCCTCAGTTGAGACGTTAAAAATAAAAATGAAAATGTATTAAAACATAATAGTATTAAAAGTATTAAAACATAATAAAAAATACAAATGAATTAAGTACAAAAATAAAAATTAACATTAACACAAAAAACATATTTTTAAAAAAATATTTTTAAAAGTAAAAATAACTTAAAAGCAATAAAAATAAAAAAATAAAAGCATAAAAGTAATACAAATTAAAAAATGACTAAAATAAAATATTTTTTAAAGTAAAAATAACTTAAAAGCAATGAAAATAAATAAAAGTAAAAGCATAAAAGTAAAACAAATTAAAAAATGACTAAAATAAAATATTTTTTAAAGTAAAAATAACTTAAAAGCAATGAAAATAAATAAAAATAAAAGCATAAAAGTAAAACAAATTAAAAAATGACTAAAATAAAATATTTTTAAAAGTAAAAATAACTTAAAAGCAATAAAAATAAATAAAAATAAAAGCATAAAAGTAATACAAATTAAAAAATGACTAAAATAAAATATTTTAAAAGTAAAAATAACTTAAAAGCTATAAAAATAAATAAAAATAAAAGCATAAAAGTAAAACAAATTAAAAAATGACTAGAATAAAATATTTTTAAAAGTAAAAATAACTTAAAAGCAATAAAAATAAATAAAAATAAAAGCATAAAAGTAATACAAATGAAAAAATGACTTGAATAAAAAATGTAAAAGGTCCTCCCCCAGCCGGGCATCCCCTGAACGCATCACCTGGAGGTTCCCCACAATCCGACATCGCCGAAAGTCTTGCCGGCTTACTTTGTGATCTCTGACGTGATATCATTTAAGAAGAGAAAATCCTTGAACCACATTGGCTGAGAAGCACCCGGCAGTTTGGCCCGAGAGAGAGATGTCACTCTGTCATTTTTTTCAGGCTTTGTTTGGCGGCGGCGGCGAAGCTCGCCAGCTTTCCGTCCGGCCGACCGCTAACGTGACACTTGCACTCTGGCTTTCACTTCAGCGCACATGTTGTTTTGGAGGGAAAGCAGGAGGACGGTACCCAACTTATCTGATTACCCGCCATGCGCATCACACGCTCCCCGGGCCCGACGCGGCGGCGAGGCAGTCGAGCGAGCGAGAGAAAGAGAGAGAGAGAGAGAAAGAGAGAGAAGGTCGGATGTTGGCAGCGTGTAAACAAGCCTTGACTGACATGGCGGCATACGCTTTGTGAGGCTCAGCTGAAGATGGCTGCCACATGCGGGGTCGCCCAGTTACGGGCTGACGGAGGGCCAAGGCGGCATGAGACGAGGTCATGTGGGTCGCCGCCGCCGCCGCCGACCTGATCCTCATTTCTCTGTGTTATGTTTGTTATGTTTGTTATGTTTGTTATGTTTGTTATGTTTCTTATGTTTCTTATGTTTCTTATGTTTCTTATGTTTCTTATGTTTCTTATGTTTATTGTTTATTCATTTGTATAATTTTTTACACTTTTTATTTAAGTCATTTTTTAAATTTTATTATTTTCATGCTTTTATTTTTATTATTTTTATTGATTTTAAGTTATTTTAACTTTTTTAAATATTTTCATTTAAGTCATTTTTATTTTTGTTTTAATGTAAGTTACGGTTGTTTTTAAATATTATTTTTACTACTTTTACACTTGTATTTGTTTTGTATTATTATTTTGTATTATGGGGTCATTATTTTGTATTATTATTATTATTATTATTGTTTGCTTTTATGTAAATTACTGTTATTTTTATTTTTTGTATTTTTAATTGTTGTTCTTTTGTTGTTAAGTCATTTTTATTTTTGTTTCAATGTAAGTTACTGTTGTTTTTAAATATTATTTTACTACTTTTACATTTGTAATTTGTATTATTATTATTTATTATTATTATTATTATTTGCTTTAGTGTTTTTAAATGTCTATTAAATATTTTTATTCTTGTATTGAAGTCATTTGTATTTTTAATTATGTTTTAATACTTTTATTTAAGTCATTTTTATTTATTTATGCCATCAAATATTTTGTTATTTATCTTTTATATTATTTTATTTAGTCAAACTACGCAAATTGATTTGTTCTTTTTAATTGCCGTCTTTTGAAACATTCATACTTAAAAGCCATTTTTAAAAAGTATTTTAAAAGTATTTAATCCAGGAGATGAGAATCAGGATGAGTAAATATTGCTGAATTTTACTTCCAAGTAAGTCAGACATGAGTTAAATATGACTGATTTTATTAGGCTGTCTGCGATACGACCGGAATAATTCCCCGACCCCTTTTGGGTCTTGACCCACCAGTTGAGAACCCCTGTTATATTTCTAGTAAAGTATAGTTGCAAAGCAGCATCCGGCCGACAACAACAACAAAAAAAACCAAAAAAACGCTAGCGGGACCCGAGGAAGCCGTAATCAGCCATAATCTCAATTTGCATTGCATATGTTTCAGAAAAGAGCCCACAGTTAACACGCTACGCCCCCGCCCCCCCCCCCCCCCCCCCCCTCGGACCCCCCCCAGCACCAAGGCCCATTAATATGCATAGCTTTGCTAAAAGCTCCAAAGTGACCTACATGACAAGGTTCGCCATGCGCTCACACTGGTGGAACATGGCTGCCCGCGCTAGCTTAATTAGTGTCGTCTTGCAGAGGCTGTTGGGGTCACTGTGCCCCCCCCCCCCCCCAAACGCCCCCGACCCCCCATCCCGAAATCACGACACCGCACCCGCCATGTCACCATCATACCCGTTTAATACTCTACAAGGAAGTGATCGACCCTTTAAAAAATTTTTTACCCCATAACTAAGGCATAAAGACTAGATAGGACAGCTCTAGTCTACTCCAGTCAACTGGAGCTGTCCTATCAAGCATGAACTGATTAAGCCTGCTCGGATGAGGCAAACGCGTTCTAAAAACAGGTACAATGGATTCTATTCGACCACGGCTGTCCTATCTGGTCTTCTACCTAGTCATCAAGCATGAAGTCTCCTCAGATGATGATGGCAAAAAAAACATCTTCAGTCCCGTCGCAATCAAGTCTCGTCAAAATGACCTAACTAGTCTACCTGACTGGAGCTGTCCTATCTAGTCTCTATCTAGACTTTCAGTAGGAACTGATGAAGCCTACTCAGATGGGGCTAACATTTTCTAAGATATCCACAGCAGTCCAGGTACAATTGATTCTATTCGACCAAAGCTGTCCTATCTGGTCTCCTACCTAGTCTTCAAGCATGAGAGGCAAAAAAACATCTTCTCAGAAAACTGGAACAGTCCCGTTGCAATCAATTCTCGTCAATTTGACCTAACTAGTCTACCTGACTGGAGCTGTCCTATCTAGTCTCTATCTAGACTTTCAGTAGGAACTGATGAAGCCTACTCAGATGGGGCTAACATTTTCTAAGATATCCTCAGCAGTCCAGGTACAACTGATTCTATTTGACCACAGCTGTCCTATCTGGTCTTCTACCTAGTCTTCAAGCATGAAGAGGCAACACATCTTCTCAGACAACTCGAACAGTCCAGTCGCAATCAATTCTCATCAATTTGACCTAACTAGTCTACCTGACTGGTTCTAGTCGACTTGAGCTGTCCTATCTAGTCTCTATCTAGACTTTTAGTATGAACTGATGAAGCCTGCTCGGATGGGGCTAACACATTCTAAGACATCCTCAACCATCCAGGTACAATTGATTGTATTTGACCACAGCTGTCCTATCTGGTCTCCTACCTAGTCTTCATGCATGAAGTCTCCTCAGATGAGAGACAAAAAAACATGTTCTCAGACAACAGTCCAGTCACAATCAATTCTCGTCAATTTGACCTAACTAGTCTACCTGACTGACCGACCTGACTGGAGCTGTCCTATCTAGTCTCTATCCAGACTTTCAGTACGGACTGATGAAACGTCTTCAGATTAGAGGCAAAACGTGTTCTCAGACAACCTGAACACTCCATGTGTGACTGGTTCTAGTCACCTGGAGCTGTCCTATCTAGTCTTTATCCAGACTTTCAGTACGAACTGATGAAACATCTTCAGATTAGTGGTTCTCAGACAACCTGAACACTCCATGTGTGACTGGTTCTAGTCACCTGGAGCTGTCCTATCCAGTCTTTATCCAGACTTTCAGTACGAACTGATGAAACATCTTCAGATTAGTGGTTCTCAGACAACCTGAACACTCCATGTGTGACTGGTTCTAGTCACCTGGAGCTGTCCTATCTAGTCTTTATCCAGACTTTCAGTATGAACTGATGAAACATCTTCAGATTAGTGGTTCTCAGACAACCTGAACACTCCATGTGTGACTGGTTCTAGTCACCTGGAGCTGTCCTATCCAGTCTTTATCCAGACTTTCAGTACGAACTGATGAAATATCTTCAGATTAGTGGTTCTCAGACAACCTGAACACTCCATGTGTGACTGGTTCTAGTCACCTGGAGCTGTCCTATCTAGTCTTTATCCAGACTTTCAGTACGAACTGATGAAACATCTTCAGATTAGTGGTTCTCAGACAACCTGAACACTCCATGTGTGACTGGTTCTAGTCAACTTTAGCTGTCCTATCTAGTCTTTCCCTTCCGGTGGTTCTGACGGGGTTACTCCGGTTCATTCCCGAGGACCTCCAGAGACAGGAAGTATCGATTAACGCTTAAGCTTGACCTCATTTGCATGGCAGCCGGCGTGGACGTTAGCATGCGTCGGAGGCGTCCTGCGAGGCCAAAAGCAGGCAGCAGAAGTGTTTTGAGCGCTCTCTAAAAAAAAAAAAAAAAAAAAAAAAGTTGAGATACCAGCTCCACGCCGGCGGCCAAGTGTTGTTGACGCTCACGCCCGCTCGCTCTTCGTCAGCGGGGAGATTAGCATCGCCGATGCTACAGGACAGCTGTTGCTGGCAGGCCTCTTCCCCCACAGTTTAGGGCGGGAAGCTGTCATGGGGTAGCCAATGTGCTCCAACACCCCCCCCCCCATGGAGGACGAGATGTGGCTGGAGGGAGGTGGTGGTGGTGGGGGGGGGGGTGTAGTGGGGGGGGGGGGGGTTGTTGCACAGCAATGAGGGCAGACAGATGTAAAAGTCCACTGCGGTTTTACAGCCTCAGTGCATCCTCCGCATCCCACAATGCATCACTGGAGTGGGATGGTGGGGGTGGTGGGGGGTGGGGGGGGCACATTAATGCTGTCTGAGTGAACGCCTTCGCTCTCGTCCAGCTGGACATCGCCTGGCGTGTTTGCATCTGTGGAAGCGCCGCATGAAAATAATGAGGCTTGGCTGCGACGGCCTTTTTGTGGAAATACGAGGACTTCGTATTCTCCATCCATGGACGGACGGATGGATGGATGGATGGATGGACGGATGGATGGATGGATGGATGGATGGATGGACGGATGGATGGGTGGACGGATGGATGGATGGATGGATGGATGGACGGATGGATGGATGGACGGACGGATGGACGGACGGACGGATGGGTGGACGGGTGGATGGATGGACGGATGGATGGATGGATGGATGGATGGATGGATGGATGGATGGATGGATGGATGGATGGATGGGTGGACGGATGGACGGGTGGACGGATGGATGGACGGATGGGTGGATGGACGGATGGGCGGATGGACGGGTGGACGGGTGGACGGGTGGATGGATGGGTGGACGGGTGGACGGGTGGACGGGTGGATGGGTGGACGGGTGGATGGGTGGATGGGTGGATGGACGGGTGGACGGGTGGATGGATGGGTGGACGGGTGGACGGATGGATGGATGGATGGGTGGATGGGTGGATGGATGGGTGGATGGGTGGATGGATGGATGGATGGATGGATGGATGGGTGGATGGGTGGATGGGTGGATGGATGGATGGATGGATGGATGCGTTCGTTGGTCAAGGACGGTTTCGACCGTCATGGTGAATAATAAGTAGAAGTATATTTTCATATTTTGGTATGTTTTATGTGGAATACTTGGAACGCTAAATACCATCCTTGGAGGACTTTGGAGTACAAGAACTACAAGACATGAACACTCCGAGACCAAACATCTACACCCAAAAACGCAGCCTGGAGGCCATTTGTGCTACACGGCTGTTTACCGTTCTCAAAGTATTATTCTAATTAATAATTATCAATAAAAAAAATTTAAAATCAACAGTAATTTTACAAAATAAAGTACAATTTTTAAAAAAATAAATAATGAATTTTCAATTGTATTTTAATGAATTATTAATTATTATTAATTACGAGAAGAAAATCTTCATGAAAAAAGGTGAAACAGTTGGCAAATGTAAAAATGAAACAGACGTATTTTCACATGAATATAGTCAAAATAAAATAAAATAAAATAAAACAAAACACTATATTATATTATTTTACATTATTTTATATTATATTTTATTTTATTATATTTTATTGCTTATTACTTATTTTATTACTCTTTCACATATTATATTATATTATTTTAATATTATATTATATTATATTATATTATATATAATAATATTATAATATATTATAATATATTATTATTAAATAATTATTATTATATATAACATATATAATTATCTATTATACATGTTGGAAAAAAAGGCACAATTTCACAAGTACAAAAAATGGAAACAAATTTTAAGTAAATAATTAATTTTAAATTGTATTTTAATTAATTATTAATTATTATTAATTACAAGAAAAAAATCTACATGAAAAAAGTGAAAGAGTTGGCAAATGTAAAAATGAAACAGCCATATTTTTACATGAATATAGTCAAAATAATAAAATAAAATAAAATAAAATAAAATAAAATAAAATAAAATAAAATGAAATGAAATAAAATGAAATAAAATAAAATAAAATAA
This sequence comes from Doryrhamphus excisus, assembly GCF_030265055.1. NCBI lineage: Eukaryota > Metazoa > Chordata > Actinopteri > Syngnathiformes > Syngnathidae > Doryrhamphus > Doryrhamphus excisus. Next base: position 25,048,495 of record NC_080469.1, on the reverse strand, counting down.
AATAAAATAAAATAAAATAAAATAAAATAAAATAAAATAAAATAAAATAAAATAAAATAAAATAAAATAAAACACAACACTATATTATATTATTTTACATTATTTTATATTTTATTGCTTATTACTTATTTTATTACTCTTTCACCTATTATATTATATTATATTATATATTATATTATATATATAATTATCTATTATATATGTTGAAAAAAGGAAAAAACAATTGTGTCCCAATACTTTTGCCCATATCGCGTATCCATGTAAGGACAGAAATATAATAAACAATAATTCAACTTAGGAAAGAATGACTTTATATTAGCATTGATGAGGCAACCGTGTACGTTTGCATACAATCGACCACAAATGGAACATGACACGTGTACATTGTGTTTATTTATGCTAATTAGCATAGCGCTGTGCACGCCGCACACACACACATAATTATCCCCACCACTTGCATACCGGTTCCATGATTAGGTGTCAGTTTACCCATAAAATTGTCTGCGGGCGGGGCGGGCGGGGGGTATGGAGCGTGGGGGGGGGGGGGGGGGGGGGGTTAAAAACACGATCAATCAACGGAAGTGGATCATTTAGAAATGTCAAACAAGCTGAACGTTGACACAGGAAGTCATTTGGACTCGGTAACATAACGGCGCTGGTTCGCTAGGCCAAATATGCTAAGGTCGTCTTAATTGCGACCGCCGCTTTAAAAGTGCTAAGGATGCGAGGTGGCGTCATGTTAGCATTAGCAACAGCAACGTTATGTAAACCTTGCTCCCCTGATAGCATTCACTCGGCACGGCCAGACTTCCTGGTTTGCCGCCAACCCGCCATGCTAACACAAAAGGTGTTCCCTGGTGAGACCTAATCGACCCCAGCGTGTCCGACCACGGGTTCTCCACCCGGCCGGGAACGCCGGGAACACCTCACCTGGGCGGTGTCCAAGAGAAATCTGCTTTTTTTTTTTTTTTTGGACATTCTTCCTCCATTTATCACAGCAAGCAGCAGCAAAACAAAGCAAACCATCACACTACCATCACCATATTTTACTGTTGTTGTACACTCCAAAAAGTTCAACCACAGTATTTTACCCAAAGGTCTTGGGGATCATCAAGACGTTTTCTGACACTGACCTGAACTCTTTGCATGTTGTGGGGTCTTTTGTGACCTCTCAGATGAGTCATAACAGGATGGAACAGGACGCACACCCTACAAAAAGTTCAACCACAGTATTTTACCTAAAGGTCTTAGCGATCATCAAGACGTTTTCTGGCACTAACCTGAACTCTTTGCATGTTGTGGGGTCTTTTGTGACCTCTCAGATGAGTCAAAATGAGTCAGACCAGATGGAATGGGACGCACACCTTACAAAAGTTCAACCACAGTATAAGGTCTTGGGGATCATCAAGACGTTTCCTGACACTAACCTGAACTCTTTGCATGTTGTGGGGTCTTTTGTGACCTCTCGGATGAGTCATAATGAGTCAGACTAGATGGAATGGGACGCAAACCCTACAAAATGTTCAACCACAGTATTTTACCCAAGGGTGTTAGCGATCATCAAGACGTTTTCTGACACTGACCTGAACTCTTTGCATGTTGTGGGGTCTTTTGTGACCTCTCAGATGAGTCCGAGCAGATGGAATGGGACGCACACCCTACAAAAGTTCAACCACAGTATTTTACCCAAGGGTCTTAGCGATCATCAAGACGTTTCCTGGCACTGACCTGAACTCTTGGCATGTTGTGGGGTCTTTTGTGACCTCTCAGATGAGTCAGACCAGATGGAATGGGATGCACACCCTAAAAAAGTTCAACCACAGTATTTTACCCAAGGGTCTTAGCGATCATCAAGACGTTTTCTGACACTGACCTGAACTCTTTGCATGTTGTGGGGTCTTTTGTGACCTCTCAGGTGAGTCTTAATGAGTCAGACCAGATGGAATGGGATGCACATCCTACAAAAGTTCAACCCCAGTATTTTACCCAAAGGTCTTAGCGATGATCAATATGTTTTCTGACACTGACCTGAACTCTTTGCATGTTGTGGGGTCTTTTGTGACCTCTCAGATGAGTCATAACAGGATGGAACAGGACGCACACCCTACAAAAAGTTCAACCACAGTATTTTACCCAAAGGTCTTGGGGATCATCAAGATGTTTCCTGACACTGACCTGAACTCTTTGCATTTTGTGGGGTCTTTTGTGACCTCTCAGATAGGTCAGACCAGATGGAATGGGACGCACACCCTACAAAAGTTCAACCACTGTATTTTACCCAAGAGTGTTAGCGATCATCAAGATGTTGTCTGACACTAACCTGAACTCTATTCATGTTGTGGGGTCTTGTGTGACCTCTCAGATGAGTCATAATGAGTCAGACCAGATGGAATGGGACGCACACCCTACAAAAAGTTCAACCCCAGTATTTTACCCAAGGGTCTTAGCAATCATCAAGACGTTTTCTGACACTAACCTGAAGTCTTTGCATGTTGTGGGGTCTTTTGTGACCTCTCAGATGAGTCAGACCAGATGGAATGGGACGCACACCCTACAAAAAGTTCAACCACAGTATTTTACCCAAGGGTGTTAGCAATCATCAAGATGTTTTCTGACACTGACCTGAACTCTTTGCATGTTGTGGGGTCTTTTGTGACCTCTCAGGTGAGTTGTAATGAGTCAGACCAGATGGAATGGGACGCACACCCTACAAAAGTTCAACCACAGTATTTTACCCAAAGATCTTAGCGATCATCAAGATGGTTTCCGACACTGACCTGAACTCTTTGCATGTAGTGGGGTCTTTTGTGACCTCTCAGATGAGTCATAACAGGATGGAACAGGACGCACACCCTACAAAAAGTTCAACCACAGTATTTTACCTAAAGGTCTTAGCGATCATCAAGACGTTTTCTGGCACTAACCTGAACTCTTTGCATGTTGTGGGGTCTTTTGTGACCTCTCAGATGAGTCAAAATGAGTCAGACCAGATGGAATGGGACGCACACCTTACAAAAGTTCAACCACAGTATAAGGTCTTGGGGATCATCAAGACGTTTCCTGACACTAACCTGAACTCTTTGCATGTTGTGGGGTCTTTTGTGACCTCTCGGATGAGTCATAATGAGTCAGACTAGATGGAATGGGACGCAAACCCTACAAAATGTTCAACCACAGTATTTTACCCAAGGGTGTTAGCGATCATCAAGACGTTTTCTGACACTGACCTGAACTCTTTGCATGTTGTGGGGTCTTTTGTGACCTCTCAGATGAGTCAGACCAGATGGAATGGGACGCACACCTTACAAAAGTTCAACCACAGTATTTTACCCAAGGGTCTTAGCGATCATCAAGACGTTTCCTGGCACTGACCTGAACTCTTGGCATGTTGTGGGGTCTTTTGTGACCTCTCAGATGAGTCAGACCAGATGGAATGGGACGCACACCCTAAAAAAGTTCAACCACAGTATTTTACCCAAAGGTCTTGGGGATCATCAAGACGTTTTCCGGCACTGACCTGAACTCTTTGCATGTTGTGGGGTCTTTTGTGACCACTCAGATGAGTCATAATGAGTCAGACTAGATGGAATGGGATGCACACCCGAAAAAAGTTCAACCACATTATTTTACCCAAAGGTCTTGGGGATCATCAAGATGTTTCCTGGCACTGACCTGAACTTTTTGCATGTTGCTGGGTCTTTTGTGACCTCTCAGATGAGTCAGACCAGATGGAATGGGACGCACACCCTACAAAAAGTTCAACCACAGTATTTTACCCAAGGTTCTTAGAGATCATCAAGACGTTTTCTGACACTGACCTGAACTCTTTGCATGTTGTGGGGTCTTTTGTGACCTCTCAGGTGAGTCATAATGAGTCAGACTAGATGGAATAGGACGCAAACCCTACAAAATGTTCAACCACAGTATTTTACCCAAGGGTGTTAGCGATCATCAAGACGTTTTCTGACACTGACCTGAACTCTTTGCATGTTGTGGGGTCTTTTGTGACCTCTCGGATGAGTCGTAATGAGTCAGACCAGATGGAATGGGACGCACACCCTACAAAAAGTTCAACCACAGTATTTTACCCAAAGGTCTTGGGGATCATCAAGATGTTTCCTGGCACTGACCTGAGCTCTTTGCATGTTGTGGGGTCTTTTGTGACCTCTCACATGAGTCAGACCAGATGGAATGGGACGCACCCCCTACAAAAAGTTCAACCACAGTATTTTACCCAAAGGTCTTGGGGATCATCAAGATGTTTCCTGGCACTGACCTGAACTCTTTGCATGTTGTGGGGTCTTTTGTGACCTCTCAGATGAGTCAGACCAGATGGAATGGGACGCACACCCTACAAAAGTTCAACCACAGTATTTTACCCAAAGGTCTTGGCGATTATCAAGATGTTTTCTGACACTGCCATGAACTCTTTGCATGTTGTGGGGTCTTTTGTGACCTCTCAGATAGGTCAGACCAGATGGAATGGGACGCACACCCTACAAAATTTCAACCACAGTATTTTACCCAAGGTTCTTAGCGATCATCAAGATGTTTTCCGACACTGACCTGAACTCTTTGCATGTTGTGGGGTCTTTTGTGACTTCTCAGATGAGTCATATGAGTAAATATCCAATACTCCATTTTCATTGTAAGTCGTAGACATGTCTCCTGCACTCAACCCCCCCCCCCCCCCCCCCCCCCCAAGGAGAGCCTCCTTGTGGTTGAGTTTGGATTTGATTTGACAAATGGAATCCATTAGAAGCTCCTAGCCTTCATGGAGATAAACTCCGGCGAGTGACATTATGAATCATGGGGGCATATTAGCCCCCCCACCCCCACCCACCACCCCAGCCAAATACTAATGATTAATGACGCAGGGGAGGGCGGTGGGGGGGGGGGGGGGGGTGCTTGTTCCAAAAATCACTTTGTGTGACATCATGCCAGGTCGTGTTTTAATAAAGAAGTGAATTTCAGAGTAGCTTCTCAAATTAGCGGGGGCCAGCAAGGGGGGGCTACCAATGAGAATCTCTTGGCTCAGCCCCCGATGATTTTTTTTTTTTTTTTTTTTTGGGATGGCAGAAGTCACAGGCGTTATGTTTTCAAGCCCCTGATCGCCACTCGAGATGAACAGGCCTGCACTTCACACATTTTACTTGCTTGGCCCGCTCCGAGTCCCAGGAACATGCTCCTTTGGACGCGGTCACGCCGGCAACAGATGGCGCCGCCATCCTGGGGCCTCGCGGTAGGGAGACGGACAGCTGAGCGCTTTGGTCGGAGAAGGAGACCCTTCACCGGCGACGACGCTACAAGACGCTGACGCTACGTCGCCGTGTCCCCCCCTCGGGCTTAATTAGCATCTCTTTTTTTTTTTTTAGCCTTAGCGCTTGGGCGACAAATGGCCAACACAATAACACAATAGCCACGTTTGCTAGCAGGCTGCATCACTTCAACTAGATAGGACAGCTCTCGTCTTGAGCGATATTGAGCTCTGTCCTCTCAAGTCTTCATGTTGTCTTTGTCTTGATTTTTCCACCTCTCATCTCAGCAGATTCATCAGTTGATGCTCAACGACTAGATAGGACAGCTCTCCTATCTAGACAGCTGTCTCATCCACGTAGGCTTCATCCATTCATGCTCAAAAGACTAGATAGGACAGCCCTCCTAACTAGACAGCTGTCCTAGCTAGTCAATGCTCAATGACAAGATAGGACAGCTCTCCAGATCGGAGGGCTGTCCTATCTAGTCTTTAAGCATTCAGATTAGTGAACATTTCACCTCTCATCCAAGTAGGCTTCATCCATTCATACTGAAATGACTAGATAGGACAGCCCTCCTATCTAGACAGCTGTCCTTGCTAGTCAATGCTCAAAGACTAGATAGGACATCCCTCCTATCTAGACAGCTGTCCTAGCTAGTCAATGCTCAAAGACTAGATAGGACAGCCCTCCTATCTAGACAGCTGTCCTAGCTAGTCAATGCTCAAAAACTAGATAGGACAGCCCTCCTATCTGTCCTATCTAGTGTTTGAGCATTCAGGCCGTCTTAGTGAACGTTTCACCTCTCATCCGCGTAGGCTTCATCCATTCATGCTCAAAAGACTAGATAGGACAGCCCTCCTATCTAGACAACTGTCCTATCTAGTCTTTGAGCTCAAAGACTAGATAGGACAGCCATCCTATCTAGACAGCTGTCCTAGCTAGTCAATGCTCAAAGCCTAGATAGGACAGCCGTCCTATCTAGACAGCTGTCCTAGCTAGTCAATCTAGACAACTGTCCTAGCTGGTCTTTGAGCATTCAGGTTGTCTAAGTGAACATTTCACCTCTCATCTGAGCAGACGTCATCCGTTAATGCTCAACGACTAGATAGGACAGCGCTCCTATCCAGACAGCTGTCCTAGCTAGTCAATGCTCAAAGACTAGATAGGACAGCCCTCCTATCTAGACAACTGTCCTATCTAGTCTTTGAGCTCAAAGACTAGATAGGACAGCCATCCTATCTAGACAACTGTCCAATCTAGTCTTTGAGCTCAAAGACTAGATAGGACAGCCCTCCTATCTAGACAGTTGTCCTATCTAGTCTTTGAGCATTCAGGTTGTCTTAGTGAACATCCATTCATGCTCAAAAGACTAGATAGGACAGCCCTGCAATCTAGACAGCTGTCCTATCTAGTCAATGCTCAAAGACTAGATAGGACAGCCCTCCTATCTAGACAGCTGTCCTATCTAGTCTAGACGTCATCAGTTAATGCTCAATTACTAGATACGAGGTTTTTGGAGCGGGTTTTGTAGGCGTCCCATTGGGTCTCTTTTTACCTGTTTGTATATCTTTAGAACTCTAGTTTGTTTACAACTGTAACCATTGTTTACAATACAGGCGTATTGTTTACAATGTGTTATCTCCTTAAAGGTCATCCATGCATTAAAGTCGCTGTTCTCTTATTGTAGTCCGGCTCAGAAGAAAAAAAAATGAATGTGATCGGCGTCAAATAATGTCGTTAAAATGTGTTAATATCTCAGTGTAATGAGGCATCAACAGGAAGTAGTTTATCGGCGCTAAGCAGATGGATGTAGGCCCTGATTAAAACCAATTAAGTCTCCCCCAGATCTAAATAACTTTTCTGTCATGAATGCACATATTTTACACCTCATTAGAGGCACGGTGATTGGAGGTGGGTGGAATGGGGTGGGGGGGGGGGGGTTGTGTGTGTGTGTACGGGGAAAGGGGGGGGGGGGTGTTTGCATGTTAGCTTGACAATATGCGCGGCGTTGAGAAGCAGAACGAGGAGAGAAAGTATCTCCAAACACTTGAGGCCACATCTGTGCTGCTCAGAAGGTGACGCATGACTAATTCATTTGGTGCATCACAATAACTCCCGGTACCCCAACCATCCGCCCCCAACCATCCGCCCCCAACCATCCGCCCCCAACCGCGTTGAAATGTGCATGGTGGGGTGAAACAGGCAAGATGTTGGCTAATTTTATTTCTAATATCTGTCTGGATGGACAGATGGATTGATGGATGGACAAATGGATGGACGAATGGATGGATGGATGGACAGACGGACGGATAGACGGATGGATAGACGGATTGAAGGATGGACGTATGGACGAACGGACGGATGGATGGACGGACGAATGGACGGATGGATGGATGGACGGATGGGCAGATGGATGGACGAACGGACAGATGGACGAATGGATGGATGGACAGATGGATTGATGGATGGACGAATGGATGGATGGACAGATGGATTGATGGATAGACGAATGGATGGACGGATGGATGGATGGATGAATGGGTGGATGGATGGATGGATGGATGGATGGGTGGATGGATGGATGGATGGGTGGATGGGTGGATGGATGGATGGATGGATGGATGGGTGGATGGATGGACGGACGGACGGATAGATGGATGGATAGACAGATGGATAGATGGATTGAAGGATGGGCGGATGGACAGATGGATTGATGGATGGACAAATGGATGGACGAATGGATGGACGGATGGATGGATGGATGGATGGATGGATGGATGAATGGATGGATGGATGGATGGACGGATGGGCAGATGGATGGACGAACGAACGGACGGATGGATGGATAGATGGATGGATGGACGAATGGACGGATGGACAGATGGATGGATGGATGGGTGGATGGATGGACGGACGGATAGACGGATGGATAGACGGATGGATAGACAGATGGATAGACGGATTGAAGGATGGGCGGATGGACGAACGGATGGACGAACGGATGGATGAATGGATGGACGAATGGATGGACGGATGGATGGATGGACAGATGGATTGATGGATGGACAAATGGATGGACGAATGGATGGATGAATGGATGGATGGATGGACGGATGGGCAGATGGATGGACGAACGGACGGATGGATGGATAGATGGACGGATGGACAGATGGATGGATGGGTGGGTGGACGGATAGACGGATGGATAGACGGATGGATAGACGGATGGATAGACGGATGGATAGACGGATTGAGTCTATTGAGTGCTGCTCAGAAGGTGACGCATGACTAATTCATTTGGTGCATCACAATAACTCCCGGTACCCCAACCATCCGCCCCCAACCATCCGCCCCCAACCGCGTTGAAATGTGCATCGTGGGGTGAAACGGGCAAGATGTTGGCTAATTTTATTTCTAATCTCCGCATTTTGCCGCCGAGCATGTCGTCGGGGGCATCTTGTGAAATTTCCTCGCCTCTTTCATGGAAACATATTGGGGGCGGAATTCGCCAGCTGTCGCCCTCCTCGCCCGTCTGCTGCCATTATCCTCAGGCCCCACCCCCGCCTTATGGCCGGCCAGCCTGCCAGCAGCTCAGCCCGTCCAAAAACTCAAAAGGTGGCTCTTTTAAATTCAGGCTGTCGTCACACACGTCCTCAACCTCCGTCCAATACCGCCCCCCCCCACCCCAGCCCTGCAACCTTCAGAAGCACGCCATCCGTGTTTGTGGCTCGTCGTGGTGCCTGTCACGTGACCGTATGCCCCCACCCCCCCCCAAACCCAGCCTGACTGTCACCACCAACATTCCCAAGGGTCGTTTGAGTGGAAAATGAATGAAAAGTATGACGAGCATCCGTGTTCACTTTGCTAGCAATTGACATGGGCTCCGCCCACATGGTCAAGTCAAGTCCAAGTCAGGTCAAGTCCAAGCCAATTTAAGTCCAAGTCAATGTCCAAGTCCAAGTCAATTCAAGTCCAAGCCAATTTAAGTCCAAGTCAATTCAAGTCCAAGTCCAAGTCAATGTCCAAGTCAATTCAAGTCCAAGTCCAAGCCAATTTAAGTCCAAGTCAATGTCCAAGTCCAAGTCAATTCAAGTCCACGCCAATTCAAGTCCAAGTCAAGTTAATGTCCAAGTCCAAGTCAATTCAAGTCCAAGCCAATTTAAGTCCAAGTCAGGTCAATACCCAAGTCCAAGTCAATTCAAGTCCAAGTCAGGTCAGGTCAGGTCAGGTCCAAGCCAATTTAAGTCCAAGTCAAATCAATGTCCAAGTCCAAGCCAAGTCAGGTCAAGTCCAAGTCAATTCAATGTCCAAGTCCAAGTCCAAGTCAATTCAAGTCCAAGCCAATTCAAGTCCAAGTCAAGTCAATGTCCAAGTCCAAGTCAATTCAAGTCCAAGCAATTTAAGTCCAAGTCAGGTCAATGTCCAAGTCAATTCAAGCCAAGTCCAAGTCAGGTCAAGTCCAAGCCAATTTAAGTCCAAGTCAAGTTAATGTCCAAGTCCAAGTCAATTCAAGTCCAAGCCAATTTAAGTCCAAGTCAAGTCAATGTCCAAGTCCAAGTCAATTCAAGTCAAGTCCAAGTCAGGTCAGGTCAGGTCAGGTCAGGTCAGGTCAAGTCCAAGCCAATTTAAGTCCAAGTCAAATCAATGTCCAAATTCAAGTAAATTCAAGTCAAGTCAGGTCAAGTCAATGTCCAAGTCAATGTCCAAGTCAATGTCCAAGTCAATTCAAGTCAATTTAATTCAAGTCCAAGTCAAGTCCAATTCAAGTCCAAGTCAATTCCAAGTCAATGTCCAAGTCAAGTCCAAGTCAATTCAATTCAATTCAATTCAAGTCAATTCAAGTCAAGTCAATTCAATTCAATTCAATTCAAGTCAATTTAATTCAAATCAAGTCCAAGCCAATTCAAGTCCAAGTCAAGTTAATGTCCAAGTCCAAGTCAATTCAAGTCCAAGCCAATTTAAGTCCAAGTCAAGTCAATGTCCAAGTCCAAGTCAATTCAAGTCAAGTCCAAGTCAGGTCAGGTCAGGTCAGGTCAAGTCCAAGCCAATTTAAGTCCAAGTCAAATCAATGTCCAAATTCAAGTAAATTCAAGTCAAGTCAGGTCAAGTCAATGTCCAAGTCAATGTCCAAGTCAATTCAAGTCAATTTAATTCAAGTCCAAGTCAAGTCCAATTCAAGTCCAAGTCAAGTCCAAGTCAATGTCCAAGTCAAGTCCAAGTCAATTCAATTCAATTCAATTCAAGTCAATTCAAGTCAATTCAAGTCAATTTAATTCAAGTCAAGTCCAAGCCAGGTCAAGTCCAAGTCAAGTTAAGTCCAAGTCAAGTCTATTGATATATAGCCCTTCATCACAAAAGAGCCTCAAAGGGCTTAACAAGCAGGCAACAGTAGATACAGTAGATGATAGACCATAGACCACATCCCTGATCTGAACCCCCATCCGGGAAAAGAAAAACTCAAAACCCATTAGGGAAAAAGAAACCTTGCGGAAGGACTGCAGATGTTGGAATCCCTCTTCTAGGATGACCAGACTGCAATGGATGTGGGGAGGCTAACATGGGACCAGTCCAGGTCTAAGATGTCAAAACAGGCCGGGAGTGTTTTTAATATTTTTAACTAAACGCTAAAGTGTAGAAATGAGTCTTAAGTCTGGACTTAAGGGAGGCAGGGAGTCCTACTCCAGTCCTCCAGTCCTCCAGTCCTCCAGTCCTCCAGTCCTCCAGTCCTCCAGTCCTCCAGTCCTCCTCCAGCCGGTCCAGCGGATCATGAGGCTGACTAACTTCCTCTGCCCTCGGGCTCTGCGTCATATGCTGCTTTAGGCTCTGGGGAGCACATGAAGGGGCCTGGGGTGGGGTGAGGGGGGGCGGGGGTCCCCTGTTGTTCTCTAATGGAATCCATCCTCCTCTTCCTCGGAGATCCGTGACACGCCTCCGCACGCTTGTCACTATCGGACGTGGTCTGGAAATCCGAAAAGCGCTGTCACTGGGGTACGGGCAGAGTGCCGTTTGACTGACGGGACAAGTCGTCGTGGAGACAGGCGTCAGGCAGGGTCCCCCGGGGTGGGGGGGGGGCCTTGACGAGACTCCTTTTAGAGTCCCCGGGAAAGAGATTTCAGACCATTCCGAGGATCCCGCCCCCTCCTTCCCGTTATTGCGACATCTCCTGACTTTGGGTTATCTACAGTTTATTTCCACAGTGATTGGAGTCATTCGGTATTCCTGAAAACGTACTTGGAATGGTTCTGCTCCGAGGTTGTCCCGGATGACAATTTTCTCCAGGGGAGGGGCCAGCCATCCTATCTATTGGTCTCTACCCATAGCGCTGGGTCCCTGCTGAGGGTGGATGAATGGACGGATGGATGGACGGATGGACGGATGGATGGATGGATGGATGGATGGACGGATAGACGGATGGATAGACGGATGGATAGATGGATTGAAGGATGGACGGATGGACGAACGAACGGATGAATGGATGGGCAGATGGATGGACGAACGGACGGATGGACGAATGGATGGATGGACAGATGGATTGATGGATGGACGAATGGATGGACGGATGGATGGATGGATGGATGGACGGATGGGCAGATGGATGGACGAACGGATGGATGGATGGATGGATGGATGGATGGATGGACAGATGGATGGATGGATGGATGGGTGGATGGACGGACGGATGGATAGATGGATGGATAGACAGATGGATAGATGGATTGAAGGATGGACGGATGGACAAACGAACGGATGGATGGATGGATGGACGGACGAATAGACGGATGGATGGATGGATGGATGGACGGATGGGCGGATGGGCAGATGGATGGACGGATGGACAGATGGACAGATGGATTGATGGATGGACAAACGGATGGACGAATGGATGGATGGATAGACGGATGGATGGATGGATGGATGGACGAACGGACGGATGGACAAATGGATGGATGGATGGATGGATGGATGGATGGACAAACGGACGGATGGACGGATGGATGGACGGATTGATGGATGGATGGACGGATGGACGGATGGATGGACAGCCGAATGGATGGACAGATGAATGGATGGATGGACAGACGGATGGATGATGGATGGATGATGGATGGACGGCCGGATGGATGGATGATGGATGGACGGCCGGATGGATGGATGATGGATGGACGGCCGGATGAATAGATAGATGGATGGACAGATGGATGGACCGATGATGGATCGACAGCCGGATGATGGATGGACAGATGGATGGATGGACAGATGGATGGATGGACGGATGATGGATGGACGGCCGGATGGATAGACAGACGGATGGACAGATGGATGGATGACAGACAGATGGACGGATGGATGGACAGTTGATCCATAAGGCGTTTTAGATATGACTTGCATCTTTTAGTGCAGAGCCAACTCTTCCCTGACTTCCATCAAGTCCAACAAAGTCCAGAGGACACAGGAAGTTTCCTGTCCGTGTCAGTCAGTCCTGTTTATGTGTTGACTTCCTGTTTTGTTTGCGCTAATTCAGCCTAACGAAAGCGCTCATTAGTCCTAATAAAGGCCGCCACTTTGTTCCGGGCGGAGGCTGACCTTTCTCCTTGGACCGGCCGTCCGATTCTTCACCCTTTCATGCTTCCGTTAATTGGGAATAATTTCAGCTTTTTCTTCTGCTTCCGTCGCCCGTTAAATTCAGCAAGGAGCAAAATGGCAAATGTCACCGTGCGCATCATCATCATCATCATCATCATCATCCACGACCGCCACCTGACTTTCGGACGGGGCATCACTCCAGGAGGCCGCCCGCCTCATTAACGGTAGGGGGGGGGGGCGTCTCCCTTGAAAGCCGGGCGTCGGCTCGGAAGGCCGTGGAGAACCAGGATTATGTGGACAGGCAGTTCCCGTCATTAGCCTGAACATTAGCATGAACGTCCGTTGTACCGCTAATGAACAACAATTTGCGACAAAAACAAAAAAGCGTCCAAAGATTAGAAGACGACAAGACAAGCTAGCACACCTCAAACGCCGTGACATTTGGCCCAAAGGTCAAGAGAAATCCCCAGACTTAATCCACGGAAACCTGCGCCTCTGCCCTCTTGGATGATGACTGTTAGCATGCAACGCTAACTCTTAGCTCTTGTTTTGCACAACCACCCATTCACCCAACGTAAACATTGCACGCCCTCACTCAGTACTTGGACACTAAAACCACCCGGACAACCAGAGTAGAGACCAGGAGGATCCACCTGCTGTGACCCAGTAAGGTGCGCTGTATTCAGGCACGTGCTCCGAGCATTCAGCATGGATGTATCAGTGTCAATAGCTACAAAAAGACAAGCTGTTGTTGACAGAAGTAGCATTGGTTGCTATCTATGGGCTCCGAGAATCAATGCACACACGAAATCCTGGTACTCTGCATACTCACAGTATATATATATATATATATATATGTATAAAACCACAAATAGAAGTGTATAGAAGGTAATAGAAGTGTAAAGGTGACTATAGGGGTGCTATTTCATGTCTAGAGGACTCTAATAATACAAAAATACAATTTAGAAGTTAATAAACAAGTGTAATATGTGTTAGAGTATGTCTTATTCTCACTTACAATGTCCACAATATTAGGAAATAGAAATGTAAAGGTGACTATAGGGGTGCTACTTCATGTCTGGAGGACTCTAATAATGCTCAAAATCATTTAGAAGTTAATTAACAAGTGTAATATGTGTGAGAGTATGTCTTATTATATCTACTATATTGGGTAATAGAAGTGTAAAGGTGACTATAGGGGTGCTATTTCATGTCTGGAGGACTCTAATAATGTTCTACTCATGTTAAAAAAGTGTATTTAGAAGGTGGTAAACAGGTGTTCTATGTACTATATGTCATATTTTCTCTTATTATATCTACTATATTGGGTAATAGGAGTGTAAATGTGACTATAGGGGTGTTATTTCATGTCTAGAGGACTCTAATAATACTAAAAATCATTGAGAAGTTCATAACCAAGTGTAATATGCGTTAGAGTATGTCTTATTCTCTCGTACCATGTCCACTATAGTATGAAATAGGAGTGTAAAGGTGACTATAGGGGTGCTATTTCATGTCTAGAGGACTCTAATAATGTTCTACTAATGTTAAAAAGTGTATTTAGAAGGTGGTAAACAGGTTTTCTATGTACTATATGTCATATTTTCTCTTATTATATCTACTATGTTGGGTAATAGAAGTGTAAAAGTGACTATAGGGGTGTTATTTCATGTCTAGAGGACTCTAATAATACAAAAATATAATTTAGAAGTTAATAAACAAGTGTAATATGTGTTAGAGTATGTCTTATTCTCTCTTACCATGTCCACTCTAGTAGGAAATAGGAGTGTAAAGGTGACTATAGGGGTGCTATTTCATGTCTAGAGGACTCTAATAATGTTCTACTAATGTTAAAAAGTGTATTTAGAAGGTGGTAAACAGGTTTTCTATGTACCATATGTCATATTTTCTCTTATTATATCTACTATATTGGGTAATAGGAATGTAAAGGTGACTATAGGGGTGCTATTTCATGTCTAGAGGACTCTAATAATGTTCTACTAATGTTAAAAATTTAGAAGGTGGTAAACAGGTTTTCTATGTACTATATGTCATATTTTCTCTTATTATATCTACTATATTGGGTAATAGAAGTGTAAAGGTGACTATAGGGGTGTTATTTCATGTCTGGAGGGCTCTAATAATGTTACAAATCACTTAGAAGATCATAAACAAGTGTAATATGTGTTAGAGTACATCTTATTCTCTTGTACCATGTCCACTATAGTATGAAATAGGAGTGTAAAGGTGACTATAGGGGTGTTATTTCATGTCTACAGGGCTCTAATAATGTTCGACTAATGTTAAAAAATGTTTTCTATGTACTATATACAGGTTTTATATGTACTATATATCATATTTTCTCGTATTATGTCTACTATATTGGGTAATAGAAGTGTAAAGGTGACTATAGGGGTGTTATTTCATGTCTAGAGGACTCTAATAATGGTAAAAATCATTTAGAAGTTAATAAACAAGTGTAATATGTGTTAGAGTATATAAAACCACATTGTTGTGTCCCATTACATGCATTGTTAGCTTCCTTGGAGCATGCACAGGAAACGGAAATACGTGCGCGCTCGACATAAAAACAGCGGCATGCATCGAACCGCGGTGATGCTGTACCGTTACACTCCGCCCGCCCAAAGGTATTGCGCACGTTGGTGAAGTGGTGCATCATTGCCTCTTGCTCACCTATTAAATAAACAATAATAAACAACAAGAACCGCAGAGACTTAGCAGAGCCAATTAGCTCATGTCGTTATCTTGTATTCCCTCCCCCGGAATTGGGGGGGGGGGGGTCTTGTTAAGGCGGGCCTCGGATCGCGGTCTTCCATGTCGGCGACTCGGGAGTAAAGACGGACGACGTTGACGGGCCATTTTGGAAATGTGATATTCACCCATCATGTGCTCAAAGAACTGATTACCGTTTTTATGGGGGGGGGGGTATGGAAGGGGGCGGGGGCGCCTCCGTGAATCGGAAAAATATAAATCAGGAGTTCAACGTAGCGGATTGGATCCCAGCAGGCGGCGAGTAAACAGCCCATTAGGATTTTCCCAGCATGCCTGAACGCTTCACCAAGCCGACTTTCTGCTTGACTTCTATAAATATGCAGCACTAAATATGTTGCGTTATACATACGCCGCTTTTCCTCGGGCGCAGCGAGGCGCGGCGGAGTGGGGGGGCGGGGGGGGGGGCGAAAGAACGTGTCTGTCAGCATGCTTAATAAGTGCGGCGTGACAGCGTGTGTTCGTGACGGCGTTGTCGGGTGTCTCCTCGGCGCCTCGTCTCCTTTTGAGATGATTCAGCGCAGCAATCGCAGGCCACTTAGGCGCACCCCGGCGTCGCCTTTCATGCGCATCAGCACCGCCGCTGGAGTTGGAGTGTTGCGGGAAAGGGGGGGGGGGTGCTTCAGTCTCGGCAGCAGCTGGACCGCAACAGATGCAATTTAAGCAAAGCGTACGATAGAAGTGCATTCAAGGCCCCGCTTGGTCTCGTCGAGCGTGCGCCCGCCCCCCGCCGCCCCCACTCAACCGGGGTACAGGAAGCAGCTGAGCCAGTCGCACCGCACTCACTGCACTCCCGACTCCACTCGGCCTGGCGTCCGCCGGCTCGGGGGCTGACATTTCCAGAGGTGCTAAGTCACTCGGCATCTCGTTACGCCCGCTGACAAGTCGCCCCGCATCAGGAGACGGCCGCTCGGGCCCCGAGGGGAGGGGCGGCGGTGCTTCCGAGCGGCGAGTTACTGATCTTCCCAGCTGGAGGTGGCGAGATCTCAAGGTGTTTACAGAAGATCGTCAGAGGTGTCAATCACGCTTGCGGCCCGGCACGCTATATAAGCCCTGGTGCCGGTCAGGTGCGAGGCGGCGGGGGCGGCGGCGGGGGGCGGCGGCGGCGGGGGGACGTTTGACGGAGGGGAAGGGCATCGGCGTGACAGCTCTGCGGTGTCAGCGGTCAGATTGCCCAAAACCAAACTTCATGGCTGATTTTCTTGGGTGCCGAGTGACACAAGTCGCCCCCCCCCCCCCCCGCCCCCTACCCCCGGGGGTCAGAATGGAAGCTTGATTTCGCTTGTCATGTCGCCGACGCTCCGTGAAGGAGTTGGCCGTCACGCGCTCATTCGGCCTGTCAGACGCCGACATGTTGCAGGCTGCCCAGAAAAGGTCACTTGACTGCTGAACTGACGATTCGCTGCTGCGGTCGAGGAGACGCGGTTACTGCCACCGACTGCGTCCTGTTTGGTTGCCTTCAGGGACACGCCGCTGAAGACTTCAGCTCCTCCGTCCATGATCACCACAATTATATCTTATCCTCTCTTAGCATGTCCACTATAGTAGGAAATAGGAGTGTAAAGGTGACTATAGGGGTGCTATTTCATGTCTAGAGGACTCTAATAATACAAAAATATAATTTAGAAGTTAATAAACAAGTGTAATATATGTTAGAGTATGTCTTATTCTCTCTTACCATGACTACTGTAGTAGGAAATAGGAGTGTAAAGGTGACTATAGGGGTGCTATTTCATATCTGGAGGGCTCTAGTAATGCTAAAAATCATTCAGAGAGTCATAAACAAGTGTAATATGTGTTAGAGTATGTCTTATTCTCTCTTACCATGACTACTATAGTAGGAAATAGGAGTGTAAAGGTGACTATAGGGGTGTTATATCATGTCTAGAGGTCTCTAATAATGTTCTACTAATGTTTTAGAAGGTGGTAAACAGGTGTTCTATGTACTATATGTCATATTTTCTTCTCTTTTACAATGTCCACAATATTAGCAAATGGGAGTGTAAAGGTGACTATAGGGGTGCTATTTCATGCCTAGAGGACTCTAATAATCTTCTACTAATGTTAAAAAGTGTATTTAGAAGGTGGTAAACAGGTTTTCTATGTACTATATATGATATTTTCTCTCATTATATCTACTATATTTGGTAATAGGAGTGTAAAGGTGACTATAGGGGTGCTATTTCATGTCTAAAGGACTCTAATAATACTAAATATCATTTAAAAGTTAATAAACAAGTGTAATATGTGTTAGAGTATGTCTTATTCTCTCTTACCATGTCCACTATAGTAGGAAATAGGAGTGTAAAGGTGACTATAGGGGTGTTATTTCATGTCTAGAGGACTCTAATAATGTTCTACTAATGTTAAAAAGTGTATTTAGAAGGTGGTAAACAGGTTTTCTATGTACTATATGTCATATTTTCTTTTATTATATGTACTATATTGGGTAATAGGAGTGTAAAGGTGACTATAGGGGTGCTATTTCATGTCTAGAGGACTCTAATAATACTAAAAATCATTTAGAAGTTCATAAACAAGTGTAATATGTGTTAGAGTATGTCTTATTCTCTCTTACCATGTCCACTATAGTAGGAAATAGGAGTGTGAAGGTGACTATAGGGGTGCTATTTCATGTCTAGAGGACTCTAATAATGCTAAAAATCATTTAGAAGGGTGATATGTGTTAGAATATGTGTTAGAGTATGTCTTATTCTCTCTTACCATGACTACTATAGTAGGAAATAGGAGTGTAAAGGTGACTATAGGGGTGTTATTTCATGTCTAGAGGACTCTAATCATGTTCTACTAATGTTAAAAAGTGTATTTAGAAGGTGGTAAACAGGTTTTCTATGTACTATATGTCCTATTTTCTCTTATTATATGAACTATATTGGGTAATAGGAGTGTAAAGGTGACTATAGGGGTGTTATTTCATGTCTAGAGGACTCTAATAATACTAAAGAGTTCACAGAAAGACTTCTTCAACATAATGACATCCTCTGGAGGGGGTCCCAAACCCCCCCCAAATTTTGGTTATTTAGGGAGCAAACTAGCTGGAACTAGATAGCCACGCCCTCTGCTGGTGACCGGCGTCGTGCCGCCACCGTTTTCTCTCCCGTGGGAATCCGCATGTGAACACATTAGAAAAGAAGTTTTTCGGAGAGAGCAAAGTACGACAACAGCTGTAATTTGACGGCTCCATCAGGAATTCCTTTGAAGTCAGTCAGACGACGCGGGGCGGCCGAGTCCCGCCTTTCCATTATGCATGTGCCGCCATTAGCCGCTGACGAGCGCGGCCTGTCAAGGTGGCGTCTCCCATCGTGCATTAATCACCCCGTGCCATTCATCAGAGGTGACTTTGAAATTTTTAAACACTTTTTAAATCAACCGCACTCATTTTGGAGAGGCGGTAATTATTCACGTTGAAGTTTATACGGCGCGTTAGCTCGGCCTTCCGACAACGACACGTTCCACAAAGACTCCATTTGGAAGTTCATAACCAAGTGGAATTTCTGTTATACAGTATGTCCACTATAGTAGGAAATAGGAGTGTAAATGTGACTATAGGGGTGCTATTTCATGTCTGGAGGACTCTAATAATACTAAAAATAATTTAGTAGTTAATAAACAAGTGTAATATGTGTTAGAGTATGTCTTATTCTCTCTTACCATGTCTACTAAAATGGGAAATAGGAGTGTAAAGGTGACTATAGGGGTGCTATTTCATGTCTAGAGGACTCTAATAATGCTAAAAAATCATTTAGAAATTAATAAACAGGTGCAATATGCGTTAGAGTATGTCTTATTCTCTCTTCCCATGTCTACTATAGTAGGAAATAGAAGTGTAAAGGTGACTATAGGGGTGCTATTTCATGTCTAGAGGACTCTAATAATGTTCTACTAATGTTAAAAAGTGTATTTAGAAGGTGGTAAACAGGTTTTCTATGTACTATATGTCATATTTTCTCTTACCATGTCCACAATATTAGGAAATAGGAGTGTAAAGGTTACTATAGGGGTGTTATATCATGTCTAGAGGTCTCTAATAATGCTAAAAATCATTTAGAGGGTCATAAACAAGTGTAATATGTGTTAGAGTATGTCTTATTCTCTCTTACCATGTCTACTATAATAGGAAATAGGAGTGTTAAGGTGACTATAGGGGTGCTATTTCATGTCTAGATGACTCTAATAATATTCTACTAATGTTAAAAAGTGTATTTAGAAGGTGGTAAACAGGTTTTCTATGTACTATATGTCATATTTTCTCTTATTATATCTACTATATTGGGTAATAGAAGTGTAAAGGTGACTATAGGGGTGTTATTTCATGTCTACAGGGCTCTAATAATGCTAGAGATCATTTAGAGGGTCATAAACAAGTGTAATACGTGTTAGAGTATGTCTTATTTTCTCTTACCATGTCTAGTATAGTAGGAAATAGGAGCGTAAATGTGACTATAGGGGTGCTATTTCATGTCTAGAGGACTCTAATAATGTTCTACTAATGTTAAAAAGTGTATTTAGAAGGTGGTAAACAGGTTTTCTATGTACTATATGTCATATTTTCTCTTATTATATCTACTATATTGGGTAATAGAAGTGTAAAGGTGACTATAGGGGTGCTATTTCATGTCTACAGGGCTCTAATAATGCTAGAAATCATTTAGAGGGTCATAAACAAGTGTAATATGTGTTAGAGTATGTCTTATTCTCTCTTTCCATGTCTACTATAGTAGGAAATAGGAGTGTAAAGGTGACTATAGGGTTGCTATTTCATGTCTAGAGGACTCTAATAATGTTCTACTAATGTTTTAGAAGGTGGTAAACAGGTGTTCTATGTACTATATGTCATATTTTCTCTTACTATGTCCACAATATTAGGAAATAGGAGTGTAAATGTGACTATAGGGGTGCTATTTCATGTCTAGAGGACTCTAATAATGTTCTACTAATGTTAAAAAGTGTATTTAGAAGGTGGTAAACAGGTTTCCTATGTACTATATGTCATATTTTCTCTTATTATATCTACTTTGTTGGGTAATAGAAGTGTAAAGGTGACTATAGGGGTGTTATTTCATGTCTAGAGGGCTCTAATAATGCTACAAAATCATTTAGAGGGTCATAAGCAAGTGTAATACGTGTTAGAGTATGTCTTATTTTCTCTTACCATGTCTAGTATAGTAGGAAATAGGAGCGTAAATGTGACTATAGGGGTGCTATTTCATGTCTAGAGGACTCTAATAATGTTCTACTAATGTTAAAAAGTGTATTTAGAAGGTGGTAAACAGGTTTTCTATGTACTATATGTCATATTTTCTCTTATTATATCTACTATATTGGGTAATAGAAGTGTAAAGGTGACTATAGGGGTGCTATTTCATGTCTACAGGGCTCTAATAATGCTAGAAATCATTTAGAGGGTCATAAACAAGTGTAATATGTGTTAGAGTATGTCTTATTCTCTCTTACCATGTCTACTATAGTAGGAAATAGGAGTGTAAAGGTGACTATAGGGGTGCTATTTCATGTCTAGAGGGCTCTAATAATGTTGTACTAATGTTAAAAAGTGTATTTAGAAGGTGGTAAACAGGTTTTCCATGTACTATATGTCTTATTTTCTCTTACCATGTCTACTATAGTAGGAAATAGGAGTGTAAAGGTGACTATAGGGGTGTTATTTCATGTCTAGAGGACTCTAATAATAAAGTTTATACGGCGTGTTCGTTCGGCCTTCCTCTAAACGACGTTCCACAAAGACTCCCAATGGAAACACGGATCGCAGGCCACAGGAAGACAAACGGAATTTCATTTCTCGATATCTCCTTAGGTTTTATTCCGTCAACTTACGTATCCCGATAAGAGCAGCGGTCCATTCAGACGACTCGGGAGCGCCGATAAGAAGCCTCATTGTCAAATTAATCTTTTGGAAAAAGAGGAATATTTTCCCGTCGGCTCTAATTGTGACATGTTCCACAAGGCTGATAGCCGGCTGGCGGCGCCGACGGCTAATTGAGACGCGGCGGACGAGGAGGATGAAAGGAAAGAAAAAGGATGAAAAAGTGAGAGAGCTTCAAATAAAAGCACGGCTGAGCAGCTGCAGGAAAAATAAAAAAGATGAAAGAATTTGTGGTTTAATGTCAACTATGAAGAATAAAGCCAATGAATACATTTGCAAATACTTTTGTGTTTTATTACAGCGTTTATGTTCCTCAATATAATCCTATTCAATACATTTGTCCGCCATAACAAGTAAAGCAAGAAAAAACACTACTGACTAATCGGGGGTCGGGGGGGGGGGGGGGGGGTCTCCATAAACGCACCTCTTAATGTACCTCAAATGTACGTCACATGGCAGTCATGTGACATTTCGGGCCCTCTTGTGTTTAGCAGACGACTTTTGTCTGATCTTGCGGGCACCGCCACCCCCGGGGCCCCCTCTACCACCGCCACCCCCGGGACCCCCTCTACCATCGCCACCCCCGGCACCCCCTCTACCACCGCCACCCCTGGCACCCCCGGCACCCCCTCTACCACCGCCACCCCCGGCACCCCCTCTACCACCGCCACCCCTGGCACCCCCGGCCCCCCTCTACTATTGCCACCCCCGACACCCCCTCTACCACCGCCACCCCTGGCACCTCCGGCACCCCCTCTACCGCCGCCACCCCTGGCACCCCCTCTACCATCGCCACCCCCGGCACCCCCTCTACCACCGCCACCCCTGGCACCCCCGGCACCCCCTCTACCACCGCCACCCCCGGCACCCCCTCTACCACCGCCACCCCTGGCACCCCCGGCCCCCCTCTACTATTGCCACCCCCGACACCCCCTCTACCACCGCCACCCCTGGCACCTCCGGCACCCCCTCTACCGCCGCCACCCCTGGCACCCCCTCTACCACCGCCACCCCTGGCACCCCCGGCCCCCCTCTACCACCGCCACCCCCGGCACCCCCTCTACCACCGCCACCCCTGGCACCCCCTCTACCATCGCCACCCCCGGCACCCCCTCTACCACCGGCACCCCCTCTACCACTGCCGACACCCCCTCTACCATCGTCACCCCCGACACCCCCTCTACCACCACCACCCCTGGCACCCCCTCTACCATCGTCACCCCCGGCACCCCCTCTACCATCGCCACCCCCGGCACCCCCTCTACCATCGCCACCCCCGGCACCCCCTCTAACACTGCCACCACCGGCACTCTCTCTATCACCCCCGGCACCCCCTCTACCACCACCCCCGACACCCCCTCTACCACCACCACCCCCAGCACCCCCTCTACCCCCGGCACCCTCTCTACCACCATCACCCTCGGCACCCCCTCTACCTCTGCCACCACCCCCTCTAGTACTGCCACCACCGGCACCCCCTCTACCACCACCACCACCACCCCCGGCACCCCCTCTACCACCGGCACCCCCTCTACCACTGCCGACACCCCCTCTACCATCGTCACCCCCGACACCCCCTCTACCACCACCACCCCTGGCACCCCCTCTACCATCGTCACCCCCGGCACCCCCTCTACCATCGCCACCCCCGGCACCCCCTCTACCATCGCCACCCCCGGCACCCCCTCTAACACTGCCACCACCGGCACTCTCTCTATCACCCCCGGCACCCCCTCTACCACCACCCCCGACACCCCCTCTACCACCACCACCCCCAGCACCCCCTCTACCCCCGGCACCCTCTCTACCACCATCACCCTCGGCACCCCCTCTACCTCTGCCACCACCCCCTCTAGTACTGCCACCACCGGCACCCCCTCTACCACCACCACCACCACCCCCGGCACCCCCTCTACCACCGCCACCACCGACACCCCCTCTATCACCATCACCCCCGGCACCCCCTCTACCTCTGCCACCACCCCCTCTACTACTGCCACCACCGGCACCCCCTCTGCCACCACCACCATCAACCCAGGCAGCCCCTCTACCACCGCCACCACCGGCAACCCCTCTACCATCATCACCCCCGACACCCCCTCTACCACTGCCACCACCGGCACTCCCTCTACCACCCCCGGCACCTCCTCTACCACCACTCCCGGCACCCCCTCTACCACTGCCAGCACTCCCTCTACCACCACCACCCCCGCCACCCCCTCTACTGGTGTGCTGGCGCCCGCTCACAGTGGCTGAGTTTGGGAAGAGGAAGTAGGGAACAGCTGGGCCCCATCACTTCTCATTGCGGGCCTGGGAGAGATGTGTCTGACAGAGTGATGCACGCCGCCCGTCCCGGCTAATGACTGCGCCGTTCTCCATCATTATGGGCATCATTAGGAAATTAGGGGGACAGAAGGTATTTACTGTAAAGCTGCCACCTCCCAAGGAGAGATAAATAGGAAGTGATAAATGCGTGCGCGTCAGGCCGCCTGTCTATTAACCTTCCCATCTCCCAGCGCCAGCATATGCGCGTCTAACAATCATTAATATTGGCTAATTGGGACGGCTTTGACTTAGCAAAACAAGTCTTGAAGGGCTCTTTGCACGCGCCGCCGCCTTCGTCGTTTAGACCGGGGGTGGGCAAATATTTTCACTCCTGCGTTGCATTGAGTTAACAAAATAATATAATATCATATTTTTATATAATATATATTTAATATTTATTTATTGTTTTTTGGGTTTTTGTTTGTTACTAAATAAGACATCCGACTTGCAAGTCATGTCGCCGGTTTGTATGTTAAAAGTTGAAATACTTAGAAAGCAACTGGCGGGCCGGATCCAAATGCTTGGCGGGCCGCATGTGGCACCCGGGCCGTAGTTTGCCCACCCCTGGTGCTGTGACGCTTCCTTGTGTATATATACGTAGTTGCGCGTCACTTTTGTTTTTTTCAGTGACCTCATTCGTTTAAAATTAAAATTAAAATTAAAATTAAAATTAAAATTAAAATTAAAATTAAAATTAAAATTAAAATTAAAATTAAAATTAAAATTAAAATTAAAATTAAAATTAAAATTAAAATTAAAATTAAAACAATGATAATAATTATTGTGTAATGTATTTTTAAAAAACTTAAATTATATTAGGAAAAAATTAAAATTAAAATTAAAATTATTAAAAAATATAATAATAATGATAATAATTATTGTGTAATGTATTTTAAAAAAAACTTAAATTATATTAGGAAAGAATTAAAATTAAAATTAAAATTAAAATTATTTAAAAAATATAATAATAATAATGATAATAATTATTGTGTAATGTATTTTAAAAAACTTAAATTATATTAGGAAAGAATTAAAATTAAAATTAAAATTATTAAAAAATATAATAATAATAATGATAATAATTATTGTGTAATGTATTTTAAAAAAACTTAAATTATATTAGGAAAGAATTAAAATTAAAATTAAAAAATAATAATTTTTTTCAATTATTTTTAAAAAAGACTTAAATTATATTAGGAAAGAATTAAAATTAAAATTAAAAAATATAATAATAACAATAATAATAATAGCAATAATAATAATAATAATTTATTTAAAAATTAAAAAAACTTAAATTATATTAGGAAAGAATTAAAATTCAAATTTAAAAATATAATAATAATAACAATAATAATAATAATAATAAAATATTTTTTTAAAAACTTTCATGATATTAGGAAAGCAGGAAGTGAACAAATGTAACAGTTAGTGATTGTAAAAGTACCAGATGGAGGGGTAGGATTTAATAAGCTTTGCTTCTTCCTACTCCTTTTGGACATGTGGAACTGGGAACTGATTATGGGATGCACTCAATTGGAATCTGATGCATGTTCAAATGGAATAAAACCATTACCACTACCATTACCATTACCATTACCATTACCATTACCATTACCATTAAGCTAAAGTGAAATCAGCTTAAGTCTGTCGATTTGGGTTCGGGTAGGACTGCAATGCATTGTGGGTAATCATGTAGTACATGTAGTGTCTGATGGATTGGGTATGCAGTACGGAGTGTGGGTAGTATGTACTAGTAGTTAGTATGCGGTTTCCAACACAGCCAAAAGTGATCAAGGTGACGCGTCTTAGCTCTCTCGGTGGGGGGTGTCTGGGCTCCTGAAGGCCACGGGTGATGTCACACACACACACACACACACACACACACACACAAATATAAAGTGCTAGCTTCTGCTCATGAGACTAACAAAATATAAATAAAGTTTCATATTGAATGGAGCTTGGCATTAAGAAGCTGAGCGAGTCAATCTGCTCGCCGCAAAATAAACACTTCAAAGTTTTAAACTCGTATTTACGCCATATTTTTCTTAAATATGTGCGGATTTCCTCGTGTAAACACACACACCATACTAAGTACACACACATACAAACACACACACACACACGCATGGCGTGCAGCTGCGGCCCCGCTTTAATGCGCTAATTGGCGGACTGCGCACGTAAGTAGCAGGTTCGGAATTACGACGCAAATCACCGTCATTAGCGGAAACACTAATTTACGAGTCGCATTGACATCAGCGTCTCACTGCTAGCTAACACGCTTCGTTGTCTTACGTGTGGTTAAAATAAGCTAACCGCTGCTAGCATACTACGAACGCCGTTTGGATGCAAACACTCCTTATTATGATTATGGTCGCTGTCGCCGTGTTGTACTGAGCAGCCAGGACAGAGGTCCTACTCAAAATGTATGTGCCTCAGTTCCTCAGTAACTACTCTAATATTCTTTGTTTGTTGCTCTGTAACTACTCTAAATGTATATGCCTCAGTTCCTCAGTAACTACTCTAGTATTACTTCTTTGTTCGTCCCTCAGTAACTACTCTAAATGTACGCACCCCAGTTCCTCTGTAACTACTCTAATATTCTTTGTTTGTTCCTCAC
Organism: Doryrhamphus excisus; assembly: GCF_030265055.1. Taxonomy (NCBI): domain Eukaryota; kingdom Metazoa; phylum Chordata; class Actinopteri; order Syngnathiformes; family Syngnathidae; genus Doryrhamphus; species Doryrhamphus excisus. The sequence goes on along the minus strand of NC_080469.1, from coordinate 25,022,019 downwards.
CAACTACTCTAAATGTATGTGCCTTAGTTCGTCAGTAACTACTCTAAATGTATGTGCCTTAGTTCCTCAGTAACTACTCTACTATTACTTCTTCATTTGTTCCTCTGTAACTACTCAAAATGTATATGCCTCAGTTCCTCAGTAACTACTCTAATAGTACTCCTTTGTTTGTTCCTCAGTAACTACTCTAAATGTACGCACCCCAGTTCCTCTGTAACTACTCTACTATTTTGTTTGTTCCTCACCAACTACTCTAAATGTATGTGCCTTAGTTCCTCAGTAACTACTCTACTACTACTTCTTCATTTGTTGCTCTGTAACTACTCAAAACGTATATGCCTCAGTCCCTCAGTAACTACTCTAGTATTAGTTCTTTGTTCGTTCCTCACCAACTATTCTAAATGCATGTGCCTTAGTTCCTCAGTAACTACTCTACTCATTAGTTCCTCAGTAACTAACTCTATTATTTGTTCTTCATTAGTTCCTCAGTAACGACTCAAAATGTATGTGCCTTAGTTCCTTAGTAACTACTCTAAAAGTATGTGCCTTAGTAACTACTCTATTCATTAGTTCCGCTGTAACTACTCAAAATGTATGTGTCTTAGTTCCTCAGTAACTACTCTACTCATTGGTTCCTCAGCAACTATTCTAAATGCATGTGCCTCGGTTCCTCAGTAACTACTCTAATATTACTTATTTGTTCGTTTCTCACCAACTACTCTAAATGTATGTGCCTTAGTTCCTCAGTAACTACTCTACTCATTAGTTCCTTCGTAACTAACTCTATTATTAGTTCTTCATTAGTTCCTCAGTAACTACTCTAATATTACTTATTTGTTTGTTGCTCACCAACTACTCTAACTGTATGTGCCTTAGTTCCTCAGTAACTACTCTACTCATTAGTTCCTCAGCAACTACTCTAAATGTATGTGTCGCTGTTCCTCAGTAACTACTCTAATATTACTTATTTGTTCGTTCCTCACCAACTACTCTAAGTGTATGTGCCTTAGTTCCTCAGTAACTACTCTACTCATTAGTTCCCCAGTAACTAACTCTATTATTAGTTCTTCATTAGCTCCTCAGTAACTACTCAAAATGCATGTGTCTTAGTTCCTCAGTAACTACTCTACCCATGAGTTCCTCAGCAACTATTCTAAATGCATGTGCCTCGGTTCCTCAGTAACTACTCTAATATTACTTATTTGTTTGTTTCTCACCAACTACTCTAAATGTATGTGCCTTAGTTCCTCAGTAACTACCCTAAAAGTATGTGCCTTAGTAACTACTCTACTCATTAGTTCCTCAGTAATTACTCTAAAAGTATGTGCCTTAGTAACTACTCTACTCATCACTTCCTCAGTAACTACTCTAAATGTATGTGCCTCAGTTCCTCAGTAACTACTCTAATATTATTTATTTGTTAGTTTCTTACAACCTACTCTAAATGTATGTGCCTTAGTTTCTCAGTAACTACTCATTAGTTCCTCAGTAACTACTCTAAATGTATGTGCCTTAGGTTCTCAGTAGCTATTCTACTCATTAGTTCCTCAGTAACTACTAGTTCTTTGTTAGTGCCTCAGCAACTACTCAAAATGTATATGCCTCAGTTCCTCAGTAACTACTCTCATGTTGCTTATTTGTTCGTTCCTCAGTAACTACTCTAAATGTATGTGCCTTAGTTTCTCAGTAACTACTCTACAATTAGTTCTTCATTAGTTCCTCTGTTCCTCTTCCTCGCGGCGGCGGTGGCGGCGGTGGCGGCGGTGGCGGCGGTGGCGGCGATGGCGGCGGTGGCGGCGGCGGCGGCGGCGGCGGCAGCAGGGATGAGCTACGAAACTGCTGGCCCGCTGCCCTTTCCCGGGCCTCCGTCGGGGGTGTGATAATGCGGGGCGTCTACCAGTTTCCTTTCCCGCCACTCAGCCTTGTCCCGGTCACGGCGCGGCGCCAAGGCAGGATGGGGTGGAGGATTGTGGGTAGGAATAGAGAACCCTAGAACTGATCATTTCCACGCCGCGCACCAACGGCGTTGTTGGTGTCGTCGACCAAAGCCAGGACTTCCTCCCCGCCAACGTCGTTCCGAGTGACTGCCGCCATTAGCTGGCCAAAAGCGGCGGTCACGTCCAGTTCAAGGAGAGTTCAGGCTCCTGGGGGGCCGTACTTTAACCCCGGCAGGTCGGGCGGTGGCCAATAGACGGAGGGTGTCATTGTCTTCACGCTTATGGTCGTTTAATGTGCTTTTCGTCTTGATTTTCCTCGACTTGTCACGAGGACGAGCGGCACCTCGGGCTGGAGAAGGACGACTAGGTACTTTAGAGAGATCGCCTTTCGCCTGTCGACGGTCGTTTCGCTTTTATAGAACGTCTCATCGGGGCCTTGATAAAATATACTTCATATTAGGAAGGATTATGAATATTGGGGGTTCCTCTGTTGTTTACATGGTTTGGTTTATTTGGAAGGAAGATCTCATTTCCTGCGACCTTTTCTTCTTCTACTGAAATAAAATGATAACAGTGTTTTAGGCGGCTTTTTTAATATTATTACATAAATGAGTTGATAGAACAATTATTACATGTCTAATAATACCCGAAATAATAACTGAAAAAAACAAGAACACCATGAATATGTGTATTATTATTTATTATTGTTTTTATTTTTTTATTATATTTATAATAATATATAATAAAATATAATAAATATTTTGTTATATTTATTTTATCAGTTTTTATAATGTATGGTATATTTTAATATATATATATATATATATATATATATATATATATACATATATATATATATATATATATATATATATATATATATATATATATATATATATATATATATATATATATATATATATATATATATATATGTATATATATATATATATATGTATGTATATGTAATATAAAGATAAAAATGTCATTATTATCTATGTGTTTTATTATTGTGGTGTGTTCAGGGGTTCCTGATATTTCGGTAAAACCATTGTCGTTTTAGCTCACAGGTGTCCAAAATCTATGATGTCAAAATTGTCAAAATTGTCAAAATGTTTGATCCAAAATCATAAATGAGTTGATAGAACAATTATTACGTCTAATATTAATAATAATAATAATAATAATAATAATAATACCCGAAATAATGATTTAAAAAAACAAGAACACCATGAATATGTGTATTATTATTTATTATTGTAATTATTTTTTTATTATATTTTTAATAATATATAATAAAATATAATAAATATTTTATTATATTTATTTTATCAGTTTTTATAATGTATGGTATTTAAATATATATATATATATATATATATATATATATATATATATATATATATATATATATATATATATATATATATATATATATATATATATATATATATATATATGTAATATAAAGATAAAAATGTCATTATTATCTATGTGTTTTATTATTGTGGTGTGTTCAGGGGTTCCTAATATTTCGGTAAAACCATTGTCGTTTTGATGTCAAAATTGTCAAAATTGTCAAAATTTATGATCAAAAACCATAAATGAGTTGATAGAACAATTATTACAGGTCTAATAATACCCGAAATAATAACTGAAAAAAACAAGAACACCATAAATATGTGTATTATTATTTATTATTGTAATTTTTTTATCAGTTTTTATAATTATGGTATATTTAATATATATATATATACATATATGTAATATAAAGATAAAAATGTCATTATTATATATGTGTTTTATCATTGTGGTGTGTTCAGGGGTACCTAATATTTCGGTAAAAACCATTATTGTTTTAGCCTACGGGTGTTCAAAGTCTGGCCCGAGGGCCTCAAGTTCAATTAGGATACTTTGAAGCAGTACTGGTCTCCCATTAAAAAAAAAAAAAAATTAAACAAAGAAACATTTTTTTAATTAAAATAATTAAAATAATTAAAATAATTAAAATAATTAAAATAATTAAAATAATTAAAATAATTAAAATAATTAAAATTTGTCTCCTGTAACAATAAAACTGAGATAATCTATGTTGCTATTTTATTTTATTTAGAATAAAAAATGAAAAATAATAGAATAAAAAAAATACTGCAATATATTGACAATTTCAAATAAACGCCCACTGCCGCCCCCCTGTGTGGTTCCGCCCTGGACCGAGGTACTGGCTCTGATCACCCAAAAGACTTTCCCCACAAGGCCACTGGCAACATGAGGTAGTAACCACGGCAACCTGTCAGTCAGCATCCCAACGTTGCTACATGAGGAGGGTCATGGTGGCCACTGAGCTGGGGCGGTTCTGTTTTGTTTTGTGTGTGGATGGAAGTGGGGGTGGGGTGGATGGGGGTGGGGATGGGGGGTGGATGGTGGGTGCCTCCTCAAAGCCCTCACCCATACCCCCAATTAAAGTGATCCAACATCTCACAGGCCAGTGCACACATCTAATGGGCTGAGTGAGGCCTCTCCATGCACACGTGCACGCTAACTCTAACGACCTCGTACCAATTAACCCCACATTATCGCCACGAGGGGGGGCCATTTATTGCTAGTAGCTTTGTCAAAACACAAAAAAATATACATAAGAAATATATATAAGAAATATATATAAGAAATATATATAAGAAATAAGGTTCAAATGCTCCATCTACTAAACAGGCTTTTTAACATTATTAGAGCTCTCTTGACATGATATAGCACCCCTATTTTTATCATATTTTATCATTTTGGCAAATTTGAATGTATAAATAATAAAATGTTCATAATCAAAACAATAATATAATTATAATAATATAATAAAATCATATACAAATAATAATATATTTTTAATAAACCTTAAAGATGCTATATGTAACCATGAATACTATATTTAAAATAAATAAATACATGAAATCAGCCATACTGTCCCCGTAACGTGTTGGTATCAGATTGATACCAAGATGGCCGGTACCAGCTTGGTATCAATCTGATACCAACACGATATCAAGACGATACCAGACATACTGTCCCGTAACGTGTTGGTATCAGATTGATACCAAGCTGGTACCGGCCATCTTGGTATCAGATTGATACCTAGACCATACTGATATCCATACAGTCTTGGTATCAATCTGATGCCAAGACAATACAAGCTACACTGTCCCCGTACTGTCTTGGTATCAGATTGATACCAAGCTGTCCCCATACTGTCCTGGTCTCACATTGATACTAAGAAGTATGATACTGGCCATACTGTCCCCATAATGTGTTGGTATCAGATTGATACCAAGCCGGTACCGGTCATTTTGGTATCAGATTGACACCAAGACAATACCAGCCATACTGTCCCTGTAACGTGTTAGCATCAGATTGATACCTAAATGATACCGGCCACACTGTCCCTGTACCGTCTTGGTATCAGATTGACACCAAGACGATACCGGCCATACTGTCCCCATACTGTCTAGGTATCATATTGATACCAAGACGATCCCGACCACACTGTCCCCGTACTGTCTTTGTATCACATTGATACCAAGACGATACTAGCCATACTGTCCCTGTAATGTGTTGGTATCAGATTGATACCAAGACAATACTGGCCATACTGTCCCTGTAATGTGTTGGTATCAGATTGACCCAAGACGATACTGGCCATACTGTCCCTGTAATGTGTTGGTATCACATTGATACCTAGACGATACCGGCCATACTGTCTTGGTATCAGATTGATACCAAGACGATACCGGCCATACTGTCCCCATACTGTCTTGGTATCACATTGATACCTAGATGATACCGGCCATACTGTCTTGGTATCAGATTGATACCAAGATGATACCGGCCATACTGTCCCCGTACTGTCTTGGTATCATATTGATACCTAGACGATACTGGCCACACTGTCCCCCGTAATGTGTTAGCATCGGATTGATGCCTAGACGATACCGGCCATATTGTCACCTCACTGTCTTGGTATCAGATTGATACCAAGACGATACTGGCCATACTGTCCCCGTACTGTCTTGATATCTAGATGATACCGGCCATACTGTCTTGGTATCAGATTGATACCAAGACGATACCGGCCATACTGTCCCCATACTGTCTTGGTATCATATTGATACCTAGACGATACCGGCCATACGGTCCCCGTACTGTCTTGGTATCAGATTGATACCAAGACGATACCGGCCATACTGTCCCCGTACTGTCTTTGTATCATATTGATACCAAGACGATACTGGCCATACTGTCCCCGTAATGTGTTGGTATCACATTGATAATAAGACGATACCAGCCATACTGTCCCCATACCATCTTGGTATCATATTGATACCAAGGTAAATACCGGCCATACTATCCCCATAATGTGTTGGTATCACATTGATAATAAGACGATACCAGCCATACTGTCCCCGTACCATCTTGGGATCATATTGATACCTAGACGATACCGGCCATACTGTCCCTGTACTGTCTTGGTATCAGATTGATACCAAGACGATACCGGCCATACTGTCCCCGTACAGTCTTGGTATCAGATTGATACCAAGACGATACCGGCCATACTGTCTTGGTATCAGATTGATACCAAGACGATACCGGCCATACTGTCCCCATACTGTCTTGGTATCATATTGATACCTAGACGATACCGGCCATACTGTCCCTGTACTGTCTTGGTATCAGATTGATACCAAGACGATACCGGCCATACTGTCCCCATACTGTCTTGGTATCATATTGATACCTAGACGATACCGGCCATACTGTCCCTGTACTGTCTTGGTATCAGATTGATACCAAGACGATACCGGCCATACTGTCCCCGTACTGTGTTGGTATCACATTGTAATAATAATTATAACAATAATATAACAACAACAATAATATAAATATAATTATAATAATTATGACATTATAATAAGACGATACCAGCCATACTGTCCCCGTACCATCTTGGTATCAGATCGATACCCAAACTTGCACTTATTGCTCAGCTTGCTTCCTGTTTGAAGAACTTCCCTCCCGGAATGAAACATTTGCAGAAGGGAAAAGTTGGGTTAAATGAGCGCGTGAGGAGCGGCAGAGAGACGACTTAGCGGCGGGCTTACAGGAAGAGACGACTTAGCGGCGGGCTTACAGGAAGAGACGACTTAGCGGCGGGCTTACGGGAAGAGGCGACGGCAGCCAAGACGACAGAAAGACAATCACCACGACAATAACCGAGACCACAAAGACGAGCACACGCAAACAGTCGTGGGAGCAGCCTGTGTTTGGACATTTGGGAACGCTCTTCCTCTTGGATCGTCATCCCACTCTGTGTGTGTGTGTGTGTGTGTGTGTGTGTGTGTGTGTGTGTGTGTGTGAGCCCCCGCCTGCCAACATCAAAAATGAAGCGGTCAGCCGACAGCTTGGCTTGTCACAGGAAGCAGTAGGCAGCCACGCCACATGCAGCGGAGAGGACGGGCCAAGGAGGGGCGGGGCCATGGAGGGCAAGGCAGGGCAGGGTTGGCGGGGTGTGCGGGGGGAACAGGGGGGCGGGTTGGTGGAGGTGGGTTATCGGTGGGTGTCTGGGCGCACCCCTAACCCGATCTCATCACGCCACATCTGTTCAGCGGGGGAAGGCGTCAGGCGCTCGTGAGGAGATGGGGGGGTGGGGTCAGGTGGGCGGCGTCTCGGCGTCCATGTTTGATGAGTTGGACATTTTACTGGGGTTTTCGTCATACGACTTCCAACCCCACACGCAACTCTTCCCCTTTTCCCGACCTCGCCACTCTGACGCTTGGTGACTTTGGGAAGTCGGCTTTAAGTTTCACATCCTTGTGACTCCGTGGTCGCTTCATTTGATTTTATTCCTGGGGGGGCGGGGGGCGGGCGGTAGGGGGCGGGGGGCACGCTACAGTTAGCTACAGAAAATAGTAGTAGCATTAGCAGTTCATGAGGAACCAACCTACCAACCCTAATCACCACTCATTAGTTCTTCATTTGTCCCTGAGTAACTACTCTAGATTTACAGTATATGCCTCACTTCCTCAGTAACTACTCTATTATTTCTAACTACTATTAACTACTACTATTAACTACTACTACTATTAACTATTAACTACTACTAACTACTTCTAACTACTATCTAACTACTATTATTTCTTCATTAGTTCCTCAGTAACTACTCTAAATGTATGCGCCTTAGTTGCTCGGTAACTACTCTACTCATTAGTTCCTCAGTAACTAACTCTGTTAGTTCTTTGTTAGTGCCTCAGTAACTACTCTAAATGTATATGCTGCAGTTCCCCAGTAACTACTCTAATATTACTTCTTTGTTCGGTGCTCGGTAACTACTCTAAATGTATACGCTTCAGTTCCCCAGTAACTACTACTCTAATATTACTTCTTTGTTTGTTGCTCGGTAACTACTCTAAATGTACGTACCTTTGTTCCTCGGTAACTACTCTACTCATTAGTTCCCCAGTAACTAACTCTACTATTGGTAGTTTGTTTGTGCCTCAGTAACTACTCAAAATGTATATGCCTTAGTCACAAACTCTATTATTAGTTCTTCATTAGTTCCTCGGTAACTACTCTAAATGTATGTACCTTAGTTCCTCAGTAACTACTCCACTATTATTTCTTCATTAGTTCCTCTGTAACTACTCAAAGTCCATGTGCCTCAGTAACTACTCTAGTATTACTTCTTTGTTAACTACTCTAAATGTATGCACCTCAGTTCCTCTGTAACTACTCTACTATTATTTCTTCATTAGTTCCTCAGTAACTACTCATTAGTTCCTCAGTAACTAACTATATTAGTTCTTCATTAGTTCCTCAATAACTACTCTAAATGTATGTGCCTTAGTTCCTCAGTAACTACTCTACTATTACATCTTCATTTGTTCCTCCGCAACTACTCAAAATTCATGTGCCTTGGGTCCTCAGTAACTACTTTAGTATTACTTCTTTGTTAGTGCCTCAGTAACTACTCTACTATTATTTCTTCATTAGTTCCTCTGTAACTACTCTAGTATTACTTCTTTGCTTGTTAACTACTCTAAATGTATGCACCTCAGTTCCTCAGTAACTACTCTACTATTATATCTTCATTTGTTCCTCTGTAACTACTCAAAATTCATGTGCCTTGGGTCCTCAGTAATTACTTCAGTATTACTTCTTTGTTAGTGCCTCAGTAACTACTCTAAAAATATGTGCCTTAGTTCCTCAGTAAGTACTCTACTATTATTTATTCATTAGTTCCTCTGTAACCACTCAAAATTCATGTGCCTTAGTTCCTCAGTAACTACTCTAAATGTATGTACCTTAGTTCCCTAGTAACTACTCTACTATTATTTATTCATTTGTTCCTCTGTAACTTTTTGAAATCATGTACTTTGGGTCCTCAGTAACTACTTTAGTATTACTTCTTTGTTAGTGCCTCAGTAACTACTCTAAATGTATGTGCCGGTGCCTCGGTGTTCCAGTGACATGATAAATTAGATTTTTTTTGTACTGGTGGTGATACGGGACAGGAAGTTGGGGAAGGACGCAGTATGCTGACGACTTTAAAAAGTCACTTAGAGTTGATGAAGCTTCCGTTGAGTGGCGAAGGGAAGGAAGGAAGGAAATAAGGAAAGAAGGAAGGAAGGAAGGACGCCGTTAGCCTCCCGTTAGACAAAAGAAGGAAGCGACACTTTTACAAACGGCAAGGCTTCACCAGCCGTGAAAAAGGGAGACGGTGATTTATCCGGCAGAGAGAGGGGAGAAGCGGGGGGGAGGGGCGGCGGCGGCGGCGGCGGCGGTGGCGGTGGCGGCGGTGTAGCGAGGAATTATCCGGAAAGGTCATCCTCAATTTCTGTCCAGAAATGATCTTTTCCCGCCGTGCAATAAACATTTATCTGATCCCTTTATTGGCTTGATTAGAGCTGACAGTTTAGTTAAGCCATTTGCAGCCGGCGCCGCGGGTCGTGACAGTTAACGTTGCGCAAAAAACTTCCATCGCCTCGCTTCCGCGTCCGGGGGGGGCACAGAGGGGGCAAAGGCGGGAGGGTCCGGGGGTCCTGGCGTTATTATTACAGCCTCCGCGGATATCAGCTCACGCACATTTAGGCACCTGTGAATTTGCCCTTCCTCGCAGGGGGAGCATCGATTGCGTGTGTCCGAATATAGTGCACCTTGCTGGGCTACGCCAGGTGGCTCCTTCCCCTCTTACTCTGGTTCTCCTGGTAGTAGTCGTGTCATGAATAATAAATAACAAAGGGTCATAAAAATGTCATTTTCATGTGTTTGACTTCTTGTTATGCTAAATGCTAATAAACGCTAGACAAAGTCTTCAGTGTTGACATCCACGCCGCCATCACGGGGTGGGGGGGTCACTTGTGAAACAACACATATAGATATGCTAACAAGTTATATAACTTTCAAATATATATAAATTATTAATAACTTTTTTATTTTTTAGATAAACTTGATTTCCTTATTATTTTTATAAATTAATAATAATAATAATAATAATAATAATTTAAAAAATGTATTTTATTTATTATTTTAAGTTGTAAATGTACAAGAATTAAGTCGTAAAGTTGCGAGAATAAAGTTGCACATAATATAATACTTAATATTTAATATTACATTCTCTCATAATATAACAAGTATATTCTCATAAAATAGCAAATTTTCTTGTTGGAATATGAAGAGTTGTATACAGTATAACTTTCAAAATATTTAATATTTAATATTTAATATTTAATATTTAATATTTAATATTTAATATTTAATATTTAATATTTAATATTACGTTCTCTCATAATATAACAAGTGTATTCTCATAAAATAGCAAATTTTCTTGTTGGAATATGAGGAGTTGTATATAGTATGACTTTCAAATTTTAATATTTAATATTTAATATTTAATATTTAATATTTAATATTTAATATTTAATATTTAATATTTAATATTTAATATTTAATATTTAATATGACGTTCTCTCATAATATAACAGGTGTATTCTCATAAAATAGCAAATTTTCTTGTTGGAATATGAGGAGTTGTACATAGTATGACTTTCAAAATATTTAATATCTAATATTTAATATCAAATATTAAATATTGAATATATATTAATTAATATATATTTAATATATATTAAATATTACAATATATTAAATATATATTAAATATTTAAGGATAAATATTAAATATATATATTAATTAATATATATTTAATATATATTTGATATATAGTAAATATTAAAATTATTAAATATTACAATATATTAAATATATATTTAATATTTAATATTTAATATTTAATATTTAATATTTAATATTTAATATTTAATATTTAATATTTATTTAATATTTAATTATTTTCTTAATTAATATTTTTTAATTAATATTAATCATTAATCAATTTAATATTTAATATTTAATATTTAATATTTAATATTTAATATTTAATATTTAATATTTAATATTTAATATTTAATATTTAATATTTAATGATAACAAAGGGTAATAAAAATGTAATTTCTTGACTTATTAAATGCTAATAAATGCTGGATAAACTCTTCAGTGTTGACATCCACGCCGCCATCACGGCATACTGATGGTGACGATGATGGCGAAGGGCGGGGTGGGGGGGGTCACTTGTGGTAGTAAACAACGTCTGTCGGTCATGTTAATCGACTCGGGGGGGGGGGGGGGGGGGCATTTGAAACGCTTTATTGTGGAGCTCTTTTGCTTGACAATGTTGGCGAGTGAAGATGCTTTTACTTTGAAAATCCCTAAAATACATCTTTCCTCAACACCCCCCCAGGTGCACGCGACGACATTCTGTCTCCATTTCCATCGTTTGTGCACGCAAACGACGCAAAGCCGTGAATTCATATTTGTGCGTTTGAACGCGGCTGTTGACTCAGCTGTCGCCGGGTAAGATACAGCCTGACTCCGCCTCCCACTTCCTTTGTTGTCTTTGGCATGTTTGGAAATCATAAAGTTATTATTTTATTTTGTGCTTATGTGACGTTGATCGCAGCGTCACCCCCCGAGTGCTGCCCCCGGCCGGACGTCAAGAAGCATTTTTTTTTTAAATAAATATTAGCGGCGGAATCGGGGGCGTGGGGGTTAGCGCTAAGTTAGCGCAAAAAAAGTGAAGTTGTCACCAGGAGACAGAGGAGGTGCGGCGGTGGCGTGCGGGCCGCGGGAGCCTCGCCTCCGATCCAGACCATCTGTGGCCCCAGCTGGAGCGCCAGCGATGGTCTGGCACTTGTACGGCGCCATATTTACAGATCTAAACACAAATGGCTACTGCCTGATTGTTTCACGATTCATTAGTCAGACAAGCTCGGCTCTCGCGCCAGCCCAGCTGTTCCAGAGTAAACCTTTAGCACTTAATAGGGACGCCGCCCCAGCCCCCGTCCCCGTCAAATGTATTGATCTGTGGCCTGACGCTTCAGGCGGGCGGGGGAGGGGGGGCCGGGTCCTCTCGGAAGGGGATGTCAACGGCAACATTTATAAACGTGTATATATAATATAAAATAATGGAATTATTATATTTATACATACTAGATGTTAGCATGCTACTTTTAGCATGTCAGAATAGGAACACACATACAGTATATTAACATGTTGACATGTATTAGATGTTAGCATGCTGACACTATTAGCAAAGTAGCATTTTTTACCCATTTTCATGACAAAAACGTATATAAACACAAATAGCATTATTACACTAGGTGTTAGCATACTAATGTTGTTAGCATGTTAGCATTGCTAGCATTACCATAGGAGCATTGCTAGCATTACCATAGGAGCATTTTTAGCTGTTTGGATGATGTTAGAATAGGAAGACACATACAGTATATTAACATGTTGACATGCTAATGTTACCACGCTAGTATTGCTAGCATGTTAATATTAGCATAGTAGCATTTTATCTCTTTTTGTAGGTACACACCTATGTATACAAATACTTTGCAAAATAAAAAATACATATGATTATATAATAATCATAACAATAATAATAATTATTATAATAAATCAATATGAATATATTATAAATATCATAAATCAATATAAATATATAATAAAATAATAGAATTATTATATTTATACATACTAGATGTTAGCATGCTACTTTTAGCATGTCAGAATAGGAACACACATACAGTATATTAACATGTTGACATGCTAATGTTTCCACGTTAGTATTGCTAGCATGTTAATATTAGCATAGTAGCATTTTTATCCCTTTTCGTGGTACACACCTATGTATACAAAATTAAAAAATGCATATGATTATATAATAATAATATAATAATAATAATAATAATAATAATAATAATAATAATAATAATAATAATAATAATAATAATTAATATATACGTACATACATATTAGATGTTAGCATGCTGACACTATTAGCAAAGTAGCATTTTTTACCCATTTTCATGTCAAAAACTTATATAAACACATAGCATTATTACACTAGGTGTTAGCATACTAACATAGTTAGCATGTTAGCATTGCTTACATATTTTTAGCTGTCTGGATGATGTTAGAATAGGAAGACACATACAGTATATTAACATGTTGACATGCTAATGTTACCACGTTAATATTGCTAGCATGTTAATATTAGCATAGTAGCATTTTTATCCCTTTTCGTAGGTACACACCTATGTATACAAACACTTTGCAAAATAAAAAATACATATGAATATATAATAATAATTATTATAATTATTATAATTAATATATACATATATTCGATGTTAGCATGCTGATATTATTAGCAAATTAGCATTTTTTCCCATTTTCATGTCAAAAACTTATATAAACACATAGCATTATTACACTAGGTGTTAGCATACTAACGTTGTTAGCATACTAACGTTGTTAGCATGTTAGCATTGCTAGCATTACCATAGGAGCATTTTTAGCTGTTTGGATGATGTTAGAATAAGAAGACACATACAGTATATTAACATGTTGACATGCTAATGTTACCATGTTTTTATTGCTAGCATGTTAAAATTAGCATAGTAGCATTTTTATCCCTTTTCGTAGGTACACGCCTATGTATACAAATATTTTGCTATATAAAAAATACATATGATTATATAATAATCATTATATATATATATATATATATATATATACATATTAGATGCTAGCATGCTGATATTATTAGCAAAGTAGCAGTTTTTACCCATTTTCATGTCAAAAACTTATATAAACACATAGCATTATTACACTAGGTGTTAGCATACTAACGTTGTTAGCATGTTAGCATTGCTAGCATTACCATAGGAGCATTTTTAGCTGTTTGGATGATGTTAGAATAGGAAGACACATACAGCATATTAACATGTTGACATGCTAATGTTACCATGTGAGTATTGCTAGCATGTTAATATTAGCATAGTAGCATTTTTAATCCCTTTTCGTGGGACACACCTATGTATACAAACACTTTGCAAAATAAAAAATACATATGATTATATAATAATCAAAATAATAATAATCATAATTAATATATACATACATATTAGATGTTAGCATGCTGACATTATAAGCAAAGTAGCATTTTTTTACCCATTTTCATGTCAAAAACCTATATAAACACATAGCATTATTACACTAGGTGTTAGCATACTGACGTTGTTAGCATGTTAGCATTGCTAGCATTACCATAGGAGCATTTTTATATTATATTTATACATACTACATGTTAGCATGCTACTTTTAGCATGTCAGAATAGGAAGACATACAGTATATTAACGCGCAGCATTATTATACTGGTGTTGACATGCTAATGTTACCATGTTAGTATTGCTAGCATGTTAATATTAGCATAGTAGCATTTTTATCCCTTTTCGTAGGTAGACACTTATGTATACATACACTTTGCAAAATAAAAAATACATATGATTATATAATACAATAAATATATACATACATATTAGATGTTAGCATGCTGACATTATTAGCAAAGTAGCATTTTTTTACCCATTTTCATAGTCAGAAACTTATATAAACACATAGCATTATTACACTATGTGTTAGCATACTAACGTTAGAGCATGTTAGCATGTAGCATTTTTAGCTGTTTGGATGACGTAGGCACTGAATACAAACATTTACCGGTATTATGGCAGGTGTTAGCATGCTACCATTAGAAATGTTATCATTGTTAGCATTTTGGTGTGCACTGTGGAAGAGTGGTTAGCACGCAGGCCATACAGCTATGAGACCCGAGTTTGATTCCACCCTCTTGTCAAGTTTGCATGTCCGGGTACTCCGGTTTCCTCCCACATTCCAAAAACATGCTAAGCTAATTGCTGACTCCAAATTGTCCATAGGTATGAATGTGAGTGTGAATGGTTGTTTGTCTATATGTGCCCTGTGATTGGCTGGCCCGCCTCTCGCCCGAAGACAGCTGGGATAGGCTCCAGCACCCCCCGGCACCCCCCCGCCACCCTCGTGAGGATAAGCGGTAAAAAAATGAATGACTGAATGTTAGCATTCTTTAAGTCATTGAAACGCTTCCATGGGACGCCCCCCGGGGGCGTACGTTTCATGCGGGGGGGCGAGGACCCGCGGGGACTTATGGAGTGGCTCCACAGATGAAGAAGAAGAAGCAGCATGGACGCCGGGGTCAAGTTAGCGTATCGATTTCACATTAGGAAGTGCAAATAATTCACTGATGTGCGGCGCCGCTATTGGCGTTCTGCCACTTTGGACGTGCTAGCTAAACGGCGCTATTGATCCAGAGGTGTTGTGGCCTCCGCTCGGTGGACGGGGTCGAGAAATTAGCCTCGTTAAGAGCTGTAGTGGGCGGGGTCGGGAAAAAGGGTGTGTGTGTGGGGGGGGGGCATCGGGGGGGCGTCCCCAGAGAGCGATGAGACGTTTAAATGGACGCCGTGTCTCCTCACGGCTGCAGCACACGTATGCTACGAGCGGCTTAGCACGCCTCGCAACTACCTGATTTAATTAACAGCGAATTAGCTAATTAGCATGTTGATTAACGCTCTATTAATCCTCAGCAGAGCCAATTGAATCTGCGACGGCTACGTCGGACATCGAAGCGGCCAGCGGCTAATTAGCGGCCCGTGGGGGGGGGGGGGGGGGGGGGGGGGGGGGGGCGTGCAGGTGGACGCGATTTATAATAACAAAAAATGCTAATGTTTATTTGCTGGGCCTGCCTGCCTGACTGCCTGCCTGCGTGGCGACGGTTAGCATATCTCACACTGGGAGCTAAATGCTAACGAGCTGGCGGGTCTAATATTTTCTCAAATAATAATAAACATATTAGGTTTTCCAAGGGGGGGGGGGGCACATGGTGAAAAATGAAAGGATGCAACTTTGATATTTTGTGAAACAACACATATAGATATGCTAACAAGTTATATAACTTTCAAATATTAATATAAATTATATAAATATATAAATCTTATAAATTTTTAACTTATAAATCCTATAAATTTTTTTATTTTCTATATAAAATGTATTTCCTTATTATTTTCATAAATTAATAATAATAATTACAAATAATAATAATAATAATAATAAACAATAATATTTAATATTTAATATTACTTTTTCCTCATAATATAACAAGTGTATCCTCATAAAATAGCAAATTATCTCGTTGGAATATGAGGAGTTGTATATAGTATGACTTTCTAAATACTTAATATTAAATATTAATATTTAATAATAATAAATAATAATAATAATAAATAATAATAATAAATAATGATAATAAATAAATAATAATAATAATAATAATAAATAAATAATAATATTCATAATAATAAAATATTTAATATTTAATATTTTGAAAGTATTAAAATATTAAATATTTTGAAAGTATTAAAATATTAAATATTACGTTTCCCTCATAATATAATGAGTTTATTCTCATAAAATTGCAAATTTTCTCGTTGGAATACGAGAAGTTGTGTATAGTATGACTTTCAAAATATTTAATATTTAATATTTAATAATAATAATAATAATAACAATAAAATATTTAATATTTAATATTAAATATTTTGAAAGTATTAAAATATTAAATATTTTGAAAGTATTAAAATATTATATATTACTTTTCCCTTATAATATAACAAGTGTATTCTCATAAAATTGCTAATTTTCTCGTTGGAATACGAGAAGTTGTGTATAGTATGGTATAGTATAGTATCAAAATATTTAATATTTAATATTAATATATATTAAGTATATTTAAATATTAAATATATTTAAATATTAAATATATTTAAATATTAAATATATTTAAATATTAAATATTAAATATTAAATATTAAATATTAAATATTAAATATTAAATATTAAATATTAAATATTAAATATTAAATATTAAATATTAATTATTAATTATTAAATATTACTTTTTCCTCATAATATAACAAGTGTATTCTCATAAAATTGCTAATTTCTCATTGGAATACAAGGAACACACAAACCTTTTCCTCTTCCTATTTCTACGACATTTTTTTTGCTGTTGTGTTTTTAATTTTCCAAATTGTTCTTAAATAATTTACATAAATTGTACATATTTTTTGATAATATTTAACCTAATTTTTGGATAAGATTTTACCAAATTTTCCAAAAATTACTACATTATTTTTAATTAATTCATTAATTTTCTACTGCTTATCTGCACACTACTTTATTTTGTTTCTTATAATATTATTATGAGTTTATTCTCGTTTATTCATTAAAATGTCTCAAAATGAGAAATGCTATTTTTTCATTTTCCAAATATTTCTAAACTTCTTCAATAATCTTAGTAAATGTTGTTTCCGTAATATATTGACTTAAGTCCGATAATTCGGAGTGCTCGGTGAAGTGGTGTACCTAATGAAGTGTCCATCGGGGTGTCCGTAATGCGGAACAGCTGGCCGGCGTCACACCGGCGGCGAGCCCCCGGTTCATCCATCATGTGTTTGACAGCGCCACACGCTGTTCAGAGTGAGATCTTCAGTATGGCTGCTTGGCACATAATTGATGACGGGGGCCATGTTTGCTCGCTTTTAAAAAAAGTACGCTTGAATCACGCTTTCATGAGCCGGAAAATCATCGGGAATGACAGCGTGCCCCCCCCCCCCCCCCCCAGATAACATGCATAATAAAACTCTTATGTCCCCATTTTGTGCTTTTGGTTTAGTCCTTATTTTGGATCATGTGGCTTGGCTTTCTTCACCTTTGTGATATAACGCTATAACAAGCTTTACGCGCTAATGCTGACCAAGCTATGACTCGATGATGTCACTTCCTGTCCCCGACCACTGGGACACATTTACAGCAACACACTCGAGTACACGTTATTTTGGTCTTATTTTCTCTTATTATGTCTACTATACTGGAAAATAGGAGGGTAAAGATGAATATAGGGGTGTTATTTCGTGTCTTGAGGACTCTAATAGTGGTAATAATATCATTAATAAGGTCATAAGCAGGTTTTCTATGTCATATTTTCTCTTATTATGTCTACTATATTGGGTATTAAGAGGGTAAAGATGAATATAGGGGTGTTATTTCATGTCTAGAGGGCTCTAATAGTGTTAATAATATTTATAAGGCCATAAGCAGGTTTTCTATGTCACATTTTCACTTATTATGTCTACTATATTGGGAAATAGGGGGATAAAGATTAATATAGGGGTGTTATTTCATGTCTAGAGGGCTCTAATAATGTTAATACAAGATTTACAAGGTTGTAAGCATGTTTTCTATGTCATATTTTCTGTTATTATCTCTACTATATTGGGGAATAGGGGGGTAAACATGAATATAGGGGTGTTATTTCATGCCTAGAGGGCTCTAATAATGTTAATATAACATTTACAAGGTAGTAAGCAGGTTTTCTATGTCACATTTTCACTTATTATGTCTACTATATTGGGTAATAGGAGGGTACAGATGAATATAGGGGTGTTATTTCATGTCTAGAGGGCTCTAATAATGTTAATAATATTATTTACAAGGTCGTAAGCAGGTTTTCTATGTCATATTTTCTCTTATTATATCTACTATAGTGGGAAATAGGGGGATAAAGATGAATATAGGGGTGTTATTTCATGCCTAGAGGGCTCTAATAATATTAATATAACGTTTACAAGGTTGTAAGTAGGTTTTCTATGTCATATTTTATCTTATTATGTCTACTATATTGGGTAATAGGGGGATAAAGATGAATATAGGGGTGTTATTTCATGTCTAGAGGGCTCTAATAATGTTAATAATATTTATATGTTTGTAAGCAGGTTTTCTATGTCATATTTTCTCTTATTATGTCTACTATATTGGGTAATAAGAGGGTAAAGATGAAATATAGGGATGTTATTTAACTCCTAGAGGGCTCTAATAGTGCTAATAACATTTACAAGGTCAAAAGCATATTTTTTTATGTCATATTTTCTCTTATTATATCTACTATAGTGGGAAATAGGGGGATAAAGATGAATATAGGGGTGTTATTTCATGCCTAGAGGGCTCTAATAATATTAATATAACGTTTACAAGGTTGTAAGTGGGTTTTCTATGTCATATTTTATCTTATTATGTCTACTATATTGGATAATCGGAGTGTAAAGATGAATATAGGGGTGTTATTTTACGTCTAGAGGGCTCTAATAGTGTTAATAATAACATTTATAAGGCCGTAAGCAGGTTTTCTATGTCACATTTTCTCTTATTATCTCTACTATATTGGGTAATAGGAGGGTAAAGATGAATATAGGGGTGTTATTTCATGTCTATAGGACTCTAATAATGTTCATATAACATTTACAAGGTCGTAAGCAGGTTTTCTGTCATATTTTCTCTTATTATGTCTACTATATTGGGTAATAGGAGTGTAAAGATGAATATAGGGGTGTTATTTCATGTCTAGAGGACTCTAATAATGTTTAAAGTACTTTTTGTATGTTTTCTTTCATCTTGTGTCCACTATATTGGGTAATATGAGCGTAAAGGTGAAAAGGGCTAAAGATGAGCAGGAACTATCCTTCCAGGTGTGTAAACACGAATGAATGAGCGGGTTCAACATCTGTAACGACACCGGCCAGCAAAGAGTCACGCGTAACTAACGGCGCTCAAAAACATCTGCGCGGCGTCCCTCCACTTCCTGTTTCTGTCCACGGCGCTGGTGAGTGGCGCCTGGAGGCCCCGCTACGCCTTCCCAGCAGATGGACGGCAAATATGGCCTCTCGATTCTCTGGCCGGCGCCGCGCGGCGAGAAAGCAACACTCGGGCATGTGAATGTGTGCGTGCATGGTGGGCGGCGGCTAGCGCGGAGGATGCTAATATATTCATGAAAATGTATTCATTAGGAATAAAAAAAAAAAGATAATTGTGATGGAAGCCCGTTTGGCGGCGGGCAACATGAGTCAATAAAAAAAAACGCTGGCGAAATTGACAGGCGGCTGTTATATGGACAGCGCCCGCAATAACAGATGGGGGGGCGGGGGCTCAAGCATCACGCCAAACGTGGGGGAAGTGTTAAAATGTTACGCAACAATCGTTCGGTTCCACGCTAACGTGATGACATCACACACGTGGAACTTAAACACGCGTTTTTTTTTTGTCCTCCGCGTGGAGCGTTTTTTAGCGGCGACTTGGACGAGACTCAGACTGAGATGAATGTCAGCCATTATCGCGGGCGGCGGCCATTTGTGCTGGTATTTGACTCACTAATGATCGTCTTCCAAGTTCGTCAGTGGGCAGAATCAAACTTGGGGTTGATTTGTTCCCTCGGGTTCACGTTATCTCCTCTCCGAACGTCGTACGTACGTCGTTTCGTGTCATGTGACGGCTCAGACGTCCACGTTTTTTTGAGTAAAGCCCAAAGTTCCGAATAAGCGAGCAGCTTGGTGTCCTCCATCTTGGTTGGATTTGACTCAAGTGTTACTTCTGCGAGAAGAACGACAGTCAATGAGCACAAAGGAGCTCTATGAAGAAATATGAATATTTAATATTCAAGTGTTAATTATGCATCAAGGGTGGCACTTTGCAGATGGACTCTATTCATTATGTTGATAGAAGTGTCGGCGTTGGGGGGGGGCGGGGGGGTTAATAAACTAATGTTTGGCTTCCTGTAATGGATTATGAGACATGACTTATTGATTCATCGGATGGACCATCAAAAGCCGCCGAGGTCGTTAACGTCGTCACCGCTAAGCCACAGCGCTTGACTTCTGGAAGACGCGTGGGACCGACGCTTGTCTCGTGTAGTTTCGCAAAAATCTCATCATGTCGCAAATCCTTTTAAAAAGTTTCATGCAAGTCTAATGTCATTTTTAAACATCTCATGCAAGTCACAAACCGTTTTTAAAAGTCTCATGCAAGTCTTAAGTCTCCTTTAAAAATCTCATGCAAGTCCCAAATCTTTTTCAAGTCCCTTCCAAATCTTATGTCATGTTTAAACATCTCATGCAAATCTCAAGTCATTTTT
The DNA here is from genome assembly GCF_030265055.1 of Doryrhamphus excisus. Classification (NCBI taxonomy): domain Eukaryota; kingdom Metazoa; phylum Chordata; class Actinopteri; order Syngnathiformes; family Syngnathidae; genus Doryrhamphus; species Doryrhamphus excisus. The sequence continues at coordinate 25,000,570 of NC_080469.1, read as the reverse complement.
AAACAACTCATGCAAGTCCCAAATCGTTTTTAAAAAATCTCATGCAAGTCTTAAGTCTCCTTTAAAGATCCCATGCAAGTCCCAAATCGTTTTTAAAAGTCTCATGCGAGTCCCAAATCCTTTTGAAGTCTCTTGCAAATCTTGAATCATGTTTAAATATCTCATGCAAATCTCAAGTCATTTTTAAACAACTCATGCAAGTCCCAAATTGTTTTTAAAAAATCTCATGCAAGTTTTAAGTCTCCTTTAAAGATTTCATGCAAGTCTCAAATCCTTTTCAAGTCCCTTGCAAATCTTAAGTCATGTTTAAACATCTCATGCAAGTCCCAAATCGTTTTTTAAAAGTCTCATGCAAGTCTCAAATCCTTTTCAAGTCCCTTGCAAATCTTAAGTCATGTTTAAACATCTCATGCAAATCTCAAGTCATGTTTAAACATCTCATGCAAGTCCCAAATCATTTTCAAAAGTCTCATGCAAGTCTTAAGTCTCCTTTAAAGATCGCCTGCAAGTCCCAAATCCTTTTCAAGTCCCTTGCAAATCTTAAATCATTTTTAAACATCTCATGCAAATCTCAAGTATTTTTAAACATCTCATGCAAGTCCCAAATCGTTTTCAAAAGTCTCATGCAAGTCTTAAGTCTCCTTTAAAGATCGCCTGCAAGTCCCAAATCCTTTTCAAGTCCTTTGCAAATCTTAAGTCATGTTTAAACACTTAATGCAAGTCCCAAATCATTTTTAAAAGTCTCATGCAAGTCTTAAGTCTCCTTTAAAAATCTCATGCAAGTCCCAAATCCTTTTCAAGTCCCTTGCAAATCTTATGTCATGTTTAAACATCTCATGCAAATCTCAAGTCATTTTTAAACAACTCATGCAAGTCCCAAATTGTTTTTAAAAATCTCATGCAAGACTTAAGTCTCCTTTAAAGATCTCATGCAAGTCCCAAATCCTTTTCAAGTCCCTTGCAAATCTTAAGTCATGTTTAAACATCTCATGCAAATCTCAAGTCATTTTTAAACATCTCATGCAAGTCCCAAATAGTTTTTAAAAGTCTCGAGCAAGTCCCAAATTGTTTTCAAAAGTCTCAAGCAAATCTCAAGTCATTTTTAAAGATCTCATGCAAGTCCCAAATCCTTTTCAAGTCCCTTGCAAATCTTAAATCATGTTCAAATATCTCATGCAAATCTCAAGTCATTTTTAAACATCTCATGCAAGTCCCAAATTGTTGTGAAAAGTCTCATGCAAGTCTTAAGTCTCCTTTAAAGATCTCATGCAAGTCCCAAATGCTTTTCAAGTCCCTTGCAAATCTTAAGTCATGTTTAAACATCTCATGCAAATCTCAAGTATTTTTAAACATCTCATGCAAGTCCCAAATTGTTTTCAAAAGTCTTGTGCAAATCTCAAGTCATTTTTAAACATCTCATGCAAGTCCCAAATCGTTTTTAAAAGTCTCATGCAAGTCTTAAGTTTCTTTTAAAGATCTCATGCAAGTCCCAAATCGTTTTTTAAAAGTCTCATGCAAGTCTCAAATCCTTTTCAAGTCCCTTGCAAATCTTAAGTCATGTTTAAACATCTCATGCAAATCTCAAGTATTTTTAAACATCTCATGCAAGTCCCAAATAGTTTTTAAAAGTCTCGAGCAAGTCCCAAATCGTTTTTAAAAGTCTCATGCAAGTCTTAAGTTTCTTTTAAAGATCACATGCATGACTGACAATAGGTCATGTGATCAAAAACGAACAACACATTTTATCAAAGCTCCGACGCCAGGAGAGCCATCGGTCCACGTTCCAAGTGGTGCGACGCCATCCCGCTCCCTCGCCGGTCGGTATCCACCGGTATCACACGAGTGCCCCCCGCCCCCAACCCCCCCCTGACTGCTATTGGCTCATCACACTTAATCTGTCCTGAGATTTGCCGCTCCGTGCTAAATGACTCGCAGCCTTCAGCCGAGAGGAGATATTTATTTTTCTCAGGGCTAATGACCTGTCCCCCGGACCCGCCCACTGATGGTTATTTACTAGGGCCCAGATGCTGGCGCTCAAAATGAGTGGTAATGTCAGCGGGCGCCATCCTTCATGGGGGCCGCCCCTGATTGAATCCGAGTGATCCCATTGACATTGACTCTGTGACTTTTAAGGCCATTACCTTCCTCCGCCCACCGTGATCACCTCATCATCGGCGGCAAGCTGACAGCTGATTAGCAACAAATTACTGTCAGGAGGAAGGCTGTGTGTGTGTGTGTGTGTGTGTGTGTGTGTGTGTGTGTGTGTGTGTGTGTGTGTGTGTGTGTGTGTGTGTGTCGATGGAGACGGTCGCTAAGGAGTCTGGGACCCTCCCCGCTATGCTCATGCTAATGTAATAAGCGCAGAGGGGCTCATATGTTGACCACCAGGAGGACACCAGCAGCTGCTCCTCATTGGTGGAGAGCCATCACACTTCCTGTCTGATCATAAAGACCAAGACCGCGTGGAAGGGGGTGTTGGCGGGGGGGGGGCGGGGGGGGATGGGGTTGAAGGTTTGTCGCCAAAGTTGCTGAAAGTTAAAATGGCAGATTTATGAGCGCCGCCCGTTTGCTTGCAAATCAAACATGGCCGCCTTTTGCCGGGGGGGTCACAATTATTCTGGAAAGGTTAGCGTGGATATGAAATATGTAAAGTTTCCACTCTAATCAGATTCAGGACTTCAGGAGGCTGGTTACAGTGTGTACACACAAAAAAAAATAATAGTATGCTAACACTAGTATGCTAACGATGCTAACATTAGCATTGTTAGCAGTGTTTATAAAGGTGTTGCGCTATGAAAATGGATGAAAATGCTGCTATGCTGTATGAATGGACTATTACGCTAATGTTAACATGCTAGCGATGTTGACATGCTAACAGATAGCATGATAGTGACAGGTTTTCTAAATGTGTTTACCCAAGAAAAGAGTGAAGAAAAGCGAGAATTGTTAGTTGGTCGACATATTTACATTACTAATGTTAGCATGCTAGCAGTATTAGCATGCTAATGTTAGCAGGCTAACACCTACATAATAGTGGTGCTAAGTTTTCATATAGGTCTACCCAAGAGAAAATCTAGTATGCTAACACTAGCATGCTAACAATGCTAACATGAGCATTGTTAGCAGTGTTTATATAGGTGTTGCGCTATGAAAATGGATGAAAATGCTACTATGTTGGATGAATGGATAGATGGACTAATACGCTAATGTTAACATGCTAGCAATGTTAACATGCTAACATTAGCAATCTAACAGATAGCATGATAGTGACAGGTTTCTTAAATGTATTTACCCAAGAAAATTTTTTAGGTATTTTGCATTCGAAAATTGAGAATGTCAAGAAAAGCGGGAATTCTTGGTTGGTCGACATATTTACATTACTAATGTTAGCATGCTAGCAGTATTAAGATGCTAATGTTAGCAGGCTAAAACCTACATAATAGTTTTCATATATGTCTACCCATGAAAAAAATCTAGTATGCTAACAACTAAAACTAGTATGCTAACTAACTAAAAATGCTACTATGGAAATGATAGCATGCTAGCAATGCTAACATGCTCTAACATTAGTATGCTAACACCTAGTGTAATAATGCTATGTGTACCCGGAGAAAACCCACGCATGCACGGGGAGAACATGCAAACTTGGCCGAGGGTGGAATCAGTGCAGAACAGGATGCTAACAAAGCTAATATTGCTAATGTTAGCATGCTAACATATGCCATAATACCGCTAAATGTTTGTATTCAGTGCCTACGTCATCCAAACAGCTAAAAATGCAACTATGGTAATGATAGCATGCTAGCAATGCTAACGTTAGCATGCTAACACCTAGTGTAATAATGCTATGTGTACCCGGAGAAAACCCACGTATGCACGGGGAGAACAGGCAAACTTGGCAGAGGGTGGAATCAGTGCAGACCAGAATGCTAACAATGATAACATTTCTAATGTTAGCATGCTAACACATGCTATAATACCGCTAAATGTTTGAATTCAGTGCCTACGTCATCCAAACAGCTAAAAATGCTACTATGATAGCATGCTAGCAATGCTAACGTTAGCATGCTAACACCTAGTGTAATAATGCTATGTGTCATGCAAACTCCACACAGACCAGAATGCTAACAATGATAACATTTCTAATGTTAGCATGCTAACACATGCTATAATACCGCTAAATGTTTGAATCCAGTGCCTACGTCATCCAAACAGCTAAAAATGCTACTATGATAGCATGCTAGCAATGCTAACGTTAGCATGCTAACACCTAGTGTAATAATGCCGTGTGTCATGCAAACTCCACACAGAGATGGCCGAGGGTGCAATTGAACCCTGGTCTCCTAGATGTGAGGTCTGCGCGCTAACCACTCGACCACCGTGCAGCCCCAGAACGGGAATTTACGGATCCCCAAATTGAAAAATAATGTGAAGTATCGTAAATGCTAAGCTAAAAATAATATACTAAATATCTTCAGCGTGACGGTGTCTATTACATGGAGCACCCCCCACGGAGACGAGCCCTCTATGCATGACGTCCACACGTCAAGAGCCCCCGTCCCCGTCCCCGCAGCTAGATTAACTGCCCCCCTACCCCCTCCTTTTTTTCTTTTATCCCCGCCGTTCCAGGGGGCCACGCTCATTTACATAAACAGATAATCCTTGATAAAAATTTCCATTAGACAAAGGTGAAATGGATCAATTTCCGCTGCCAAGATAAATCTGAGGTTTTACACCGACGGGGTCATTACACACGGCACATTTGCGGAATAATGCATTTAAAAAGTGGGCCGATAGCGGGGGCCATTCCCGGTTTTCCAATTACCTTTAAGAAAAGCTTATTCTGTGCACAATAAAGCACATTACAGCACAATATGATACAGTCCATAAAGATCAGCGTGTTTGATGAGAGGTTAGCGAAAGCTCAGCATATTTCAGTGAGGGGGGGGGGCGGTAAGGAGGTGGGGGCGGGCGGGGGGGGGGGCGCGATGTCATAACCCGGTGGTTATCGCTGACACCTCGCTGTGCTCGCCATGCAAATGTCCTATTAGGACAAGTCCCCATGCATTAAAGACTCTTCACAAATAAACACCCTTTTGAAGAGGATGTGGGATCCGGCTGCTTGATGGGGGTGGGGGCGGGGGGCGGCGGGTGGTGGGGTTTTTGAGGGCGGATTGACAGGACGGCGAGGTGACGCCACGTGTCCGCGGCGGAGGCAGCACGGGAAAAAACTCATTAGTTCGCTTGCACCCCAATTCACCACTTTGACTTTGACCTTGAGACGCCCCCCCCCCCCCCCCCCGCCCCCATCCCCCCCAACCCCCTCAACACACACACACACACACAATTACAGCCCCTCCACCACGACAAATTAAGGTGACCCACGCTGATGGTTTGGAATGGACAAAACACATTTGCTAGCTTACCTTCGTTGACTAAGCCGACATGGCCGTCCGAAAACCGAATCCATCATCCATCCGTTTTCTATGCCGCTTATCCTCACCATGTTCCATCATCTGTAGAAGTAAACAAACAGTAAGTCATTCATTATGATGATAGGTGTCAGTAATGATCCTGTAATGTTGGGTACGACACATTAGCGCCACACTTTTATTGCAGCTTTGGTGACCATAGGGGTGCTATTTCATGTCTGAGGGGCTCTAATAATGCTAATAACTGTATTTAGAAGGTCATAAAAAGGTTTTCTATGTCATGTTTAGTCTTATTATGTCTACTATATTGGGTAATAGGAGTGTAAAGGTACCTATAGGGGTGCTATTTCATGTCTAAAGGGCTCTAATAATGCTAATAATTGTATTTAGAAGGTCATTACAAAGTTTTCTATGTCATGTTTAATCTTTTTATATCTGCCATATTGGCTAAAAGAAGTGTAAAGGTACCTATAGGGGTACTATTTTGTATCTAAAGGGCTCTAATAATGCTAATAACTGTATTTAGAAGGTCATAAAAAGGTTTTCTATATCATAGTTAATGTAATTACATCTACTATATTGGCTAAAAGAAGTGTAAAGGTACCTATAGGGTTGCTATTTCATGTCTGAAGGGCTCTAATAATGCTAATAACTGTATTTAGAAGGTCATAAAAAGGTTTTCGCTGTCATGTTTAATCTTATTATATCTACTATATTGGCTAAAGGAAGTGTAAAGGCACCTATAGGGGTGCTATTTTATGTCTAAGGGGCTCTAATAATGCTAATAACTGTATTTAGAAGGTCAGAACAAAGTTTTTATATCATATTTAATGTAATTATATCTACTATATTGGCTAAAAGAAGTGTAGAGGTGGTTATAGGGGTGTTAGATTGTGTCTAGAGGGGTCTAAAAATGTTAAAAAACTGTATTTCAGGAGTGTCCAAATATGGGACATAATCTTATGATGAGAAACAACAGAACTAATAAAGTTCTAAGTTTGTGGAAGTTAGGTTGCAGAACGATGAGAATAAAGCCAAAATATCATTGGAATAAAATTTAAACAATATTTCCAATTATGACTAATTGGAATTTTAAAAAATTAAAATAAATGGAATGGAATTAAATAATTTTAAAAATTAAAAAATGACAAAAAAATATATAATTTTTTGAGAATAAAGTCAACATATTAAGAGGAAAAAAGTGGTTCTCTAATAAGGCAATAAAAGTAATATTATGAGGGGGACATTTTTAACAATTTTTTAAAGTCCTGATATTATGTGTAACAATCATAAAAAATAACGTAATTTTAGGTTCAAGAAAAGTCCTAACATGATGGGAAGAACATTTATGAACACGAGAAGCAACCTTTGGAAAAAAAAAATAAAAATACAAATAAATTAATGGAATTAAGTAATTATAAAAATAAAAACATTTGGAAAAAAAGGACAAATTTTATGAGAATAAAGTCAACATATTAAGAGGAAAAAAAGTGGTATTCTAATGAGTTTTAAAAGTGATATTATATGTGTAATGTAATATTATGAGGGGGAAATTTACTATAAACTATTAAAGAAAAATATATAATTTTTTTAAAGTCGTGATATTATGTGTAACAATCATGACAAAATTATGTAAATTTTGCAAAAATTAGATGAGAGAAAAGTCCAAATATTATGGGGAGAACATTTATAAACATGAGAAGCAATCTTTGAAAAAATGAAAAAAAAAACATTAATGGAATTAAATAATTTTAAAACTACAATATTTTTTTTAAATACACATTTTATGAAAATAAATTCAACATATTAAGAGGAAAAAAAATATTCTAATGACATAATAAATGTAATATTATGAGGGGGGGAATTTATTTTAAGTCCTGATATTATGTGTAACAATCATAACAAAATAACGTAATATTTGCAGAAATTTGATTAGAGAAAAGTCCTTATATTGCAGGAAAAACATTTATGAACATGAGAAGCAATCTTTGAAAAAATAAAAAAATACATAAAAAATAAATTAATGGAATTAAATAATTTTAAAACTAAAATAATTTTTTTTAAATACACATTTTATGAAAATAAATTCAACATATTAAGAGGAAAAATATATATTCTAATGACATAATAAATGTAATATTATGAGGGGGGAAATTTATTTTACGTCCTGATATTATGTGTAACAATCATAACAAAATAACGTAATATTTGCAAAAATTAGATGAGAGAAAAGTCCTAATATTACGGGGAGAACATTTATAAACATGAGAAGCAATCTTTGAAAAAATTAAAAAATACATAAAGATAAATTAATGGAATTAAATAATTTTAAAACAAAAATATTTTTTTAAATACACATTTTATGAAAATAAATTCAACATATTAAGAGGAAAAAAAATTATTCTAATGACATAATAAATGTAATATTATGAGGAAGGAAAAAAATTGTAAAGTCGTGATATTATGTGTAACAATCATGACAAAATGATGTCATTTTTGCAATAATTAGACGAGAGAAAAGTCCTAATATTACGGGGACAACATTTATGAACATGAGAAGCAATCATTGAAAAAAAATTTAAAAAATACATAAAAATAAATTAATAGAATTAAATAATTTTAAAACTAAAATAATTTTTTTTAAATACACATTTTATGAAAATAAATTCAACATATTTAGAGGGAAAAAAATATTCTAATGACATAATAAATGTAGTATTATGAGGGTGGAAATTTATTTTAAGTCCTGATATTATGTGTAAAAATCATAACAAAATAACGTAATATTTGCAAAAATTATATTAGAGAAAAGTCCTTATATTGCAGGAAAAACATTTATGAACATGAGAAGCAATCTTTTTTATAACTCTTAACAATTTAACTACCAAAATATTCCAACTACAAATAAGGAATCCAAAAAAATCGTTCATCAGAGGCGGGGGAACGAGGGACTACTGCACTGAATGTAAACAAAGACCAATACCAATACCTCCAACCCGGCAGGGGGCAGCACCGATCCTAAAGGTGAGTAGCTAAAGTAGTAGCTACATGACAACAAGTACTATTTTAGTCATTATTTGTGTTTTTTTTTTTTTAGATTTTAAAGTAAATCCTCCTCAGAGACTTCCTATTGTGCTACTCAATCACACAGAGTGGAGCATCTCCCACTCAGATCTTTGTCATGTCAACATGTCAAGCCAAACAAAAAAAATGTTCATCTGATGAATTATTTACCTTCCACCACCATCATCATCATCATCTTCTTCATCAGGCCCAAATCCTAACACAGGGCGTCAATTATTACCACCGCTCTCAATAAATCATCATCAGTTGAAAGAGCTCTCACTCTGTGTCTTATTTATGCACAAACCACTTTGGCTGCTCGCCCTCCGCGCAGTCAAGTCCAGCTTTGTTCTTCTTCCTCCTCACTGCTTCCTCTTCCTCCTCCTCTTCTTCTTCTGTGATTTATTTAGTGGGCCCCGGGAGAAGCACCAGAACCGAACCACTTTGCAATAATCCGCACGGGTGGGTCTATAGTCACGGAGGCAAGATGAAGAGGTTGATTTATCGTCGGGAAACGTCACAGGGTGGATGGACTCCGGGATAGTTAGCAGTCAGCAATAAGGCGCATCAATCACGGCGGCGAATGGAGGATCATAAATAAGTTGATTTATGAAATATTCGTCTGTCGACGCGCGCGGGATATCAACATCTGTATGTCGCAAAGCAGCACAGAAGATCAATAAATTCGTAAAAAAAAATTTATAAATATATATATAGTGCGTTATTATAATAAATATAATATTTTAAAAAAATTAAAAAAATTAAAAAATATGTATAATGATATTTTATAGATTTAAAAAGGTGAATTTCTTGACATTTCAACGGGTAAAAATAAACAAGCAAACCTTATGTGGAGCGCCATGCAAAGCGGGTAAAGAGTGTCCTCTGCAGGATGACTAGTGAACTGCACCCTGAAAAAAAAAAAAACAGACAAAGGCAAACGTTGTAATGTTTGTAGTCAACTCCACTCGCATAAAATTCATTAACTCTTTAACTTATATGATTTTTCACCCAACACTTTGAACATAAATAATAAATATATGTATAATAAACATAAAAATAATAACATATTAGCCCACTCTAATAAACACATTGTCGTTCCAATGTTGTCATTTTTTTGCTACAGAAGGTACGCTACTTCCTGTTCTGCTAGCTAGCACCGGTGCACATCTGCTCCCAGTTGCCTTTATTGCGTGCGCGTTCTGAGAGGAGAACATGTCCGACATGGCGTCCCACTCGGATGAGAACAAGTAACAAATCACAAAAAAAAAAAAAAAAAAAAAAGCTTTTGCTAGCTTACGTTAAAATCAACATTGTTCTCCAAATCTTCTCAAGAAAACCAATCTGTGACCCGCGTGACCCCCGGGGCCCGAAAGAGGATCACGGCTACGCCTGCATATGTAGTCTGATCTACACGACGTGCTCTAATAAAGTTTGAGCGTTCCGATAAAGTACCCCCTACATACACTACGTGTACTGATCCGCAAGGGATTATCGAGAAGTTTTTTTTTTTTTTTTTTTTTTATTGTTGTTGTTGTCCGGCTGCAAAAGTGCAAGTACGTTAATCTCCGCCGGGTTGCGGGCTAAATCCTCGCACTCTTGTCAAATTTGTTTTGGCTTTTTCTTGGCAGGATTTACAAGACCAGATGCATGTCCAAAGACGACACAAAGAAAAGTCCAAAAGAAGGCGGGAGATTAGCGCTTAATGCTTTTCAATATTGTTATACAGATGAAAGTTTCAGCACTAAAAAAAAAAAAAAAAAAAAAGATACAAGGAGGCTAAGCTGCTAAAAGATCAGCAGGCCAGATGCTGCGAGGGATGCGACACATGCACGCAAGTATTGGGACGCACGCAGGAAGTCAAAAAGGCAGAAAATGTGCACATGATATCATTTGATATCATTCAAAAATACTAACGTGTTATATCCTTACGGCATTGTTCCTGTAACAGTTAAAATAAAGATACCACTCAATTTAAATTGTTCATGTTACAGTTAAAATAAAGATACGGCTTAATTTAAAAAAAATACTAACGTGTTAAATCCTTATATAAATCACACAATGAATCAGCATTGTTACTGTAACAGTGACAATAAAGATACCGCTTAATTAAAAAAAAATACTAACGTGTTAAATACTTATATAAATCACGCAATGAATCAGCATTGTTCATGTAACAGTTAAAATAAAGATACCGCTTAATTAAAAAAATACTAACGTGATAAATCCTTATATAAATCACGTAATGAATCAACATTGTTCCTGTAACAGTGACAATAAAGTTACATTCTATTCTATTGAAACAAGCCAACCACAGCCAAGTCTGCACCTATTTTTATAAATATATTAAAATATAATTTAATAGTATAAAAAACATCTTTAAATGAATATTCTCATGAACGACTGTATTAATTGTAACAACTTTGCAGTCCAAATGTGTAAAAAAAATAAATAATAGAAACCGGAAGTTACTAATATGGCGCCGACCTGGTAGCGAGTATTAGCATTTAAGCTAGCGCCCGTCAAACTTGGCATAAGAGCAAACAGCGAAGTTTACTTGATTAAATCACAAATATGGCGTAAATTGAAGACGAGCCAACACTGTTGTAGTTAATTTATTCACAAAACCCACCTAAAGATGTTGGTGTCGGCGTACATTAATGCAGCTCGCTCGACTGCTTTAAAGAAGCATATTGCCGTCGTTCATCCGGTGATGTTCGTCAACACTGCCATCTAGCGATAAAAACGGGTATGACTTATCTGCTCTGAAAGGTAAAAAATAATAATAATAATAATTTAAACTAGACATTGAATGTATGGAAATTATTTTCAAGATCCTCGTGCTTGTCTTTTATTCTACTGTGTCTTCTTTTTAGGAACAAAAAACCTGCTCCTTCTGTGCCTGTCGAAGTGTCCCCGCCATTTTGTGTCAACACCAGCGACCATGTGAAGACAAGGCGGGAGGAAGTGTGCGGTGTGAGACGGCGGCACCCATCAGACGTCTGAGCACGTCCCGACATGGCGGCCAGCGTGGAGCAGACTGAAGGCAACAAGCAAACAAGCTGGCGTCGACATTCTCCGACGCCAGACGAGAGCGAGCGTGAAGCCTCTCCTCTGTCTTCCGGTCGTTCCCATCATCGCCGGGGAGAAAACCATCCGAGCGGACACTCGGGCCCCCGTTGGACCGCCACCGCCGTCCTTTCGAGGACACGTTGCGGTTTGTCTTCAGCAGATGTCTGCTGGCGTCAACGATAAATAAAGGCGACCATCGCAACCGGTCTGGTTACAACGTGACAGGCTAGCTAACAGAGGCGGCCATTTTGGGGAAAAAGAAGCCCCATTATTCAAAGAGCTGTCAATAAAACTGTTAGCTAGCTTAACAAAAGTCGCTAATGGTGATAGTTGCTAGGCAGATTTGGTGAGGCTTACTTTACTTAAATTCTGGAAAATTGACCTTCAAAATAAAACATTAGCTGACCTCTTAAAATTCCGGATGCTGGCTATTCAAAATAAAATTGTAGCTTATTCTGTTTGCATTTTGCACAATGGATTATCAAAATAAAGGTCAAACTCACTTCTGTTTAGAATTCCGGAAGATGGAACTTCAAAATAAAAGTGTAGCTTCAGTGTTAGCATTCTGGAAGACAGACATTCAAAATAAAAGTGTAACTACGCTCAATTGGCATTCTGCAAAACAGACCTTCAAAATAAAAGTGTATCTCACGTCTGTTAGAATTCCATAAGTTGGACCTTCAGAATAAAAGTGGAGCTTACAGCTGTTAGAATTCTGGAAGACTGACTTTCAAAATAAAAGACTAGCGTTTCTTTGTTACAATTCCCAAAGACTGACCTCACCCATGGCTCTTCAAAATAAAAGTGTCACTTCACTCTGTTAGCATTCATGAAGATGGACCTTCAAAATAAAAGCGGAGTTCACCTTTGCTCGAATTCCAGAAGATGGAAATTCAAAATAAAAGTGGAGCTTCCCTCTGTTTGCATTTTGTTAGATGGAACTTCAAAATAAAAGTGGAGCTCACCTCTGTTAGAATTTGGGAAGATGGACCTTCAAAATAAAAGTGGAGCTCACCTTTGTTAGAATTTGGAAAAGTGGACCTTCAAAATAAAAGTATATCTCAACCCTTACAATTCTGGAAAATCGAACTTCAAAATAAAAGTGGGACTCACCTCCATTGCAATTCTGTAAGGCTGGCCTTCAAAATAAAACTTCACCTTTCCTCTGTTACAATTTCAAAAAGTGGAACTTCCCCATGGCTTTTCCAAATAAAAGTGAAACTCACTCAGTTAAGATTCCGAAAGACGAACCTTCAAAATAAAAGTGTAGATTACCTCTGTTAGATTTCCTGAATTCCTTAAAATAGACCTTCAACATAAAAATGGACCACACCCTTGCTTCAATACCGTAAGATAGACCTTCAGAATAAAAGTGGAGTTCACCTTTGCTGGAATTCCAGAAGACGGAAATTCAAAATAAAAGTTTGCATTTTGTTTGCATTTTGTTAGATGGAACTTCAAAATAAAAGTGGAGCTCACCTCTGTTAGAATTTGGGTAGATGGACCTTCAAAATAAAAGTGGACCACACCCTTGCTACAATACTGTTAGATGGACCTTCAAAATAAAAGTGCAGTTTAACTCTGTTAGTAGTCCAGAAGACGAACTTTCAAAATAAAGTGGCTCTTATCTGTGTTGGAATTCCTAAAGACGGACTTTCATAATAAAAGTGTAGCTTACCTGGGTTCTAACTTGTGTCTAATGAAGGGTTTAATTTGAAGAGTAATGTTTTTAAACAATTTAAAAACGCACAAGGTCGGGTTAATTTGTTTCCAAGGCGACCTTGACGCCGGACAAATGAGCGTCTTCATGTTTTTACAGGAAGTAGGCGTCCACCTGTCAGTCAGGGCATCATGCACGCACACGTCCACAGGAAAGTCAGGCCCTAACGCCTTATTTTGTCACCCGTGACACTTCCTGCTTTTACTAGAAACATTCGGCGTGAGAACTTCCATTTCATGTTCCATTACACGCCGCCTTAGCGCGCAATTACGTCCCGACACATCTTTCCGAATTACGTTTGACATTCACGATGGATGACAGGGATCAAAGACGTTTTTTTGGGGGGGGGGTTGGGAGGGGTCAGCAGAGAATAGGATGAAGTGGCGATGCAGGCCGGTCGTCCTTGGCCCATCCTCAGGCAACAATTTTGCTGTTTTTGTTCCTATAAACAGACATTAGCAAAGATCAAAGGGGGGAAAAATAGCTTTCGGTTGACTGTCGTCGTGCAAACGTACGCTAACACAAAGCAACGTGTGTGTGCGTGCGTTTTATAGCAGCAGGAGATCGTGCATCCTGGCAGCGGCGAGTGTATCTTCACTTTGTCAGAGTGGATGTGCTGAGAGGTGAATTAGATGTGATAATGAAGAACACACTTCCCACTCCACCGTCAGCCAATTAAAGTGTGTGTGTGTGTGTGTGTGTGTGTGTGAGGGGGAGGGGGGGGGGAGTGAAGACTTCTCAGACTTCTCTCCTTCCCGAAGGGGGAAGCTTCCAACGTTTCCTTCACACCTGAGAGCTCTGACGAACATTCTTGGTGACATTTAGCGACAGGAGGATTCCACTCGCAGTCGGATGAAAGAGCACACACACACACACGCACAAAAATAAAAAAAAAAAATCAGCGCTAATACCTCTAATGTACAACCCACAAGGCATGCTGGGAAGCCCACATTTACACTTGGGAATTTCAATTAATTTAAATGTCTTTTGTCATCTTATTTATCATTTCTGTGCTCGCTGAACCTCTCTTAGGGATAGTTCAAACCTTAAATGGTTAACTAATTATAATAATCATCAAGAATTATTAAAGAATTTTATTATTATTGACTAAACATATGTATTATTAATCAACAGACAAATAATGTGTAAAGCAAATGTTATTCTAAAGCCAAGTGGCAAAAATAAATATGTTTAACAATACAACTAAACTTCTTCGTTGTTAATTTTATTGCGCAGTAACGTTTGTGTGATTTTACTCAGGCGCGCTATGGACGCCATTTTGCCTTGGGTCCTTCGTTGAAGACATTACGTGGATGACGTAAGCGGTGATTTGGAAGATGTAGCTGGAAGTTGAACAAGACGGCCTTTTGTTTTGAATTAGGGCTTATTTATTAGTTTTAATGAGCAACGCGTTTTATAAGAACTCAAATGGCATAAAGTAAACACAGGAGAAATTAAAAGGTGGGTTTATTTTGATTGTTTTTGACGAACGAGTCGGCAAATTAGCTAGCATGTTGTTGTAGCCTGTTGAAAATTAGACCGATGCCAAACACCGTTAGAATCTATAGCATATTACAAACATCAGGGATAGGAATACATTTACGGACACAAACGCTCTAATTTACAAATCGTTCGCGTAAGTAGTAATTTCGGAGCAATTCGGCGCTGTTTTGTTAGCAAAATAAAACATTTAAATTAATTTAATGTCGATTGTGACTGCTTACAGCGCGTTGTCCCCTTGACGTTAAATGTGTTTTTTTAATGCGGAAGTCTCGCTTGAATTCATTGTGATTTCACAGCACAATGTTATTGTGTTTTCAGATCACAGCAGACTCCACCATTATGCCTCAGAAGATCCAGAAGAACTCTCAGACGGCTCACTACATCGAGCTGGGAGGTTATCAGTACTGGCCGGTGCTGGTGCCCAGCGGCATCCGCCTCTACACCTACGAGCAGATTCCGGGTTTCCTGAGAGAGAATCCGTACATCACAGACGGATACAGAGCCTACCTGCCGTCCAGACTGTGCATTAAAAGGTGAGGGACTGACTGCAGCCGTGTTGTTGAACCACATGCTGATTTGGACCTCGTCTGCAGCCTTTTCGTCCTCTCCAACGAGACGGTGAACATTTGGAGTCACCTGCTGGGCTTCCTGCTCTTCTTCTGCCTGGCCGTCTACAACATGGCCTGCGTGCTGCCGGAGCTCGGCGCCTCCAGAGAAGACTACGTCATCTACTCCATCGGACTCTTCTGCGTGAAGGTATGTGACTTATTTTAATGTATTTTTACAATTTGGTTCTATCTCTTGCCCTTCACAATCTCACATTGTCTTGTTGTTGTTCCAATGCTGTCCACGAGATGGCGTCGTAACGCTTGGAATAAAAATAGAACCTGTACATGTTGTGATTAAATTCATATTTCAACTCTATGCTAATAAAATGACATGTTTTTGTCACATTACAATATTCCTTAATATTTTTATTTTATTCCTGTGAAAATAAGAGATAAAAAAAACAATTCTCCAACTTATTCCAGCTTTTTATTCTAGTAATGATGACTTTATTCAGTTCAAATATTTTTAAATGCTATTAAAAATGGCATTTTTCCTCATTGTAAAATTGCAACATTACTTGTTAGAGTACAGTATTTGTCTCTTTAATATTTTGATTATATTTGTTTTGTATTTATTTATTTTTAAATAAATAAAAAATAATAAATAAATAAATAAAATGCAAATATTTCAACTCGTGTGAATTTTCCCATGATATAACTCCCCCAGCCTAATTTAACAAAAAAATGCATCTTCATTTTATTTGTTTCTTACAATATTATGAAAAAAACCCAATATTTTATTTAATATTTAATTGCGTTCCATTAAAATATTATTTTACCTCATAATATTCTCATAAAATTGCCTATTTTTTGGCTGTGAACATGACATTTTTTGTTAATAAATTTAGATTTTATTCTATTTTAATCCCCCTCCATAAATGGCACTATTTACTCACCCCTCACGTTTTCTAATTGTCTTGTTGTTCCACCTTTGTCCACTAGATGGCATCGTAGCGCCTGTAATATAAATAGAAACTGTACCCTGACTTGTTGATGTGATGAAATTAATATTTCAACTCTATGCTTCTTATATGGCCAATTTACTGTTTGAAATTACTTACATAAAATATTTAAAAATAGATTTAAATTTTATAATTTTAAAATTATTGCGACTAAATAATTTGCGACTTTTTTATTGTCAGATTAAACAAAAAAAATCAACATTTTTACAATTTTAAAATTGTCTTGTCGTTGCACCTCCGTCCACGAGATGGAGCGGTAGCGCTTGCGATGTAACTTTGCACGTGTTGCGTTTAAGTGTCAATAAAAGGCGTGTCTTGGCAGTTGTGTTTGCTGTGTTCGGTGGGTTATCACCTGTTCTGCTGCCACCGCTCCGAGAAGACCAGCCGCCGCTGGATGGCCCTGGACTACGCCGGCGTCTCCATCGGCATCCTGGGCTGCTACGTGCCGGGAGTCTTCTACACCTTCTACTGCAATAACGTACGTCTGCCAGTAGGGGTGCACGACTTAGAAGATAGCACTGTTTTTGTTTACCACTTTCCGGCGTTTAAATGTTTGATTGTGTTCAAAATAACTTGAAAAGGTCTGATTGGATTTGGAGGAAATTTAGACACTATTATGCTAGTTGTTAGCATGTTAGCTAACGCTGTGTTAGCATTAATATCATGCCAACATAGGCATACTGGCATTTTTTGCGATTTTCATGAACACAAACTTAAGCAGACACTATCATGCTAGGTGTTAGCATTGCTAGCATGCTAATCTTAACATAGTAGCATTTTTAGCCATTTTCATGGGGTAGAAATTATGTTAAACGCTAGTTAGCATATTAACGTTAACATTGCTATGATGATATTAGGATAGTATAATTTTTTAGCCATTTTCATGGGTAGACACTTATGCTAGTTGTTAGCATGTTAGCTATGGCTATGTCCGCATTAATATCATGCTAACAGGCATACTGGCATTTTATTTGCAATTTTCATGAACACGAACTCAAGCAGACACTATCATGCTAGTTGTTAGCATTGCTGGCATGCTAATCTTAACATAGTAGCATTTTTAGCCATTTTCATGGGTAGAAATTATTATGCTAGATGCTAGTTAGCATACTCGCGTTAACATTGCTATCATATTAGCATAGTAGATTTTTTTGTCATTTTCATGGGAAGACACTATTGTGCTAGTTGTTAGCATTAATATCATGCTAACATAGGCATACTGGCATTTTTTGCGATTTTCATGAATATGAACTTAAGCAGACACTATTATGCTAGGTGTTAGTATGATAAGGTTAGCATTGCTAGCATGCTAATCTTAACATAATAGCATTTTAGTCATTCTAATGGGTAGAAATTATTATGTTAGCATACTAACATAATGTTAGCATACTAATGTTAACATTGCAATCATGATATTAGCATAGTAGCATTTTTGTTGTCATTTTCATGGGAAGACTATTGTGCTAGTTGTTAGCATGTTAGCTGTAACTATGTTAGCATTAATATCATGCTAACAGGCATACTGGCATTTTTTGCGATTTTCATGAATATGAACTTAAGCAGACACTATTATGCTAGGTGTTAGTATGATAAGGTTAGCATTGCTAGCATGCTAATCTTAACATAATAGCATTTTTAGTCATTCTAATGGGTAGAAATTATTATGTTAGCATACTAACACAATGTTAGCATACTAATGTTAACATTACAATTATATTAGCATAGTAGCATTTTTTTGCCATTTTCATGGGAAGACACTATTGTGCTAGTTGTTAGCATGTTAGCTGTAACTATGTTAACATTAATATCATGCTAACATTGGTATACTGGCATTTTTTGCAATTTTTATGAATATGAACTTAAGCAGACACTATAATGCTAGGTGTTAGCATGATAAGGTTAGCATTGCTATCATGATATTGGCCTAGATTTTTTGCCATTTTCATGGGTAGACACTATTATGCTAGTTGTTAGCATGTTAGCTATAGCTATGTGAAGTATTAATATCATGCTAACATTGGTATACTGGCATTTTTTGCAATTTTTATGAATATGAACTTAAGCAGACACTATAATGCTAGGTGTTAGCATGATGAGGTTAGCATTGCTATCATGATATGGCCTAGATTTTTTTTTGCCATTTTCATGGGTAGGCACTTACACAAAAACATAGCACTATTATGCAAGAAGTTAGCATGCTAACATTAGCATAGTGAGCATTGTTTAGTGAGGTGAAATCAACATGAAAACCAGAGGAAAACACGATAGCGAGAGTCGACGTGTGCCATGTGGGCGTGGTTCTGGTCCAAGCACTAATTCAATCATGTCACATGACACTTTCCTCGCTCGGAAAAACGATTTATCTGACGTCCACGTTCCCGCCGCCCACCGGCTCCCTCGTCACTGGATATTTATACGACGATGTCCTTCCTGCTGGTGTGTTTGGCCGCGTACACGTTTGGCAGCGCCTGCCGTGTTTTGCCCCCACAACGCAGCTGAAATCTGCTGCAGCTTCAAACCAGATGGCTGCCTTCACGACGTGCCCCCACCACGCCCCCCCCCCCCCCTCCCACTCATCTTCCTCACCATATGACAATCACAAGTCTCAGGAAGGACCGGCAAGACCCTGCCGCCCCCCTCTCGCCTTCCTATACGCTCTTATTCTGATAGGAGAGCATCATACTTCCTTTCGGGTGGTTCAACATTATGCCGCTAAAATATTATTATTATAACATTTTTAATCTATATTACATTTTATTTTATAATATAAAAATATGTTGTAATATTTCCATCATATTTTCCAAAATAATCACTTTAAATTATTTTGTTAAAAAATGTTTATGCTACTAGAAAGGCGTTAGTTTACCTTGTCGCTGTAAAATTGGAATACTATAAGTACAACTTTTCCCCCAATTTAGTTTTTCGAAAATGACAATTTTATTTTGTTTCTCATATTACAACATCAAAAGTTCATCATTATGTTGCTAAAATACTATAACATTTTTAATCTACATTATATTTTATATTTTATTTATATTATTTTATAAAATACTATTTATATATATTTTATTTTAAATATATATATAAATATATTTATTTTTATATTATTTTAAGATGATTAATATCAACTTCACTCTTTTTCTCATCATTTTTGCTGTTAAAAAATCCTAATAATTCTCGTAATATTATGACTTTATTCAACTAATAGTAAAATTTTTCCCCCCAATTTAGTTTTCCGAAAATAACAATTTTATTTTGTTTCTCATATTACAACTTAAAAAGTTCAACATTATGTTGCTAAAATATTATTACAACATTTTTAATCTACATTATATTTTATATTTTATTTATATTTTATAAAAATATTATTTATATTTATATTTATTTTAAATAATATATATATATATATATATATAATATATTTATTTTTATATTATTTTAAGATGATTAATATCAACTTCACTCTTTTTCTCATCATTTTTGCTGTTAAAAAATCCTAATAATTCTCGTAATATTATGACTTTATTCAACTAATAGTAAAATTTTTCCCCCCAGTTTAGTTTTCTGAAAATAACAATTTTATTTTGTTTCTCATATTACAACTTAAAAAGTTCATCATTATGTTGCTAACATATTATATTTTAATCTACATTATATTTTATATTCTATGTATATTATTTTATAAAAATATTATTTATATATATATATATATATTTTAAATAATATATGTATATATATATATATATAAAATATATTTATTTTTTATATTATTTTAAGATGATTAATATCAACTTCACTCTTTTTCTCATCATTTTTGCTGTTAAAAATTCTAATAATTCTTGTAATATTATGACTTTATTCAACTAATAGTAAAATTTTTCCCCCAATTTAGTTTTCCGAAAATAACAATTTTATTTTGTTTCTCATATTACAACTTAAAAAGTTCAACATTATGCCGCTAAAATATTATTATAACATTTTAAATCTATATTATATTTTATTTTATATTATAAAAATATGTAAAAATTAAAAACAATTATTTAAAATTTTTCATCAATGTTCAGATTTTATTCGCTTCGAAATTCCAGCTGCTTTTTCAGTTTCTGCCATTTTTTTTCCCCTTCATGCTAGCGAAAAGTCATGTTCCCTCCTAGCAGCGCCGTGTCGTGTAGCGTGTGGGCGGCCCGACCGAGATGTAACGGCGGCTGTTTTGCGGTGTCAGTACTGGCGTCAGGTGTACCTGGTGACGGTGCTGGCGATGATCCTGGCCGTCTTCTTCGCCCAGATCCACCCCCACTACCTCGGCAAGCAGTGGAAGAAGCTCCGCTCGCTCATCTTCTGCTCGGTGGCGTGCTACGGCCTGGTGCCCACCGTGCACTGGATCTGCATCGACGGCGGCTTCTCGGGCGAGCTGGTGCAGGTGAGTCGCGCCGACCGTCCGTCCGTTGATGTCGCTCATGACTCCGTCGTCTTTCAGGCCTTTGTTCCCCGCGTGCTGCTCATGTACTTGATGGCGGCGTTGGCGCTGGTGTTCTTCGTGTCCAAAGTACCCGAACGCTACTTCCCAGGTGAGCTTCCGATCATCGCCTTGTTTGTTTTGCTTCCATATTAGCACCACAAATTAGCATGGATTAGCTCAGGGGTGTCCAAACCTGTTCCGCCAGTGGGGGGCGCTTGGTGACACTTGATATTTCTAAAGATATGCTAAGAACTTTGTCATAAAAGCCTATTATTAATATTATTATTATATTATCATTTACTTTTTTTACCACATTTTTTTTTTTTTTTACAAATCTTAAATAATTTTGTCTTGTATTCCCATTTCACGTTTTCTCCTGCTGAATTTTCCAAAATTATCACTTTATTTTTATTTTGGATCTTGACTAGTTAAAAAAAAACTTTTTTTTTAAAAACTTTATTTCAGCTCAATGTGACAAAAATTAGCATTTTTCCTCATAATCTAAGTTTATTCCTGTAAAATTGACTTGGTAGTTAGAATAACACTTTTTCCTCCTGAATATTTTGACTTCATACTTTTTTCTTTTTTTTAAAAAAAATTATTATTACCCCCCCCTAAAAATTTTTTTTTTTATATTACAACTTCAAAAGTTCAACATTATGCCGCTAAAATATTATTATTATAACATTTGATTTTATATATAATATTAAATAATAATATTAAAATATATTTTATAATATATGTATTATAAAAAATATGTCATATTTCCATCATTTTCCAAAATAATGACTTAAAATAATTTTGTTAAAAAATGTGTATGCTACTAAAGTCAATTTTTTCCCCTTCATACAAAAAAATGTCCCCAATATTTAAACTTTACGCAAATAAAATAACCTCAACTTTGCTCTTGTCGTCAGAACGCCACCTTGAGTTTATTCTTGTAAAATTGCGGCATTTTATTCCATTTATTTATTAATTTTGTGATAATTTAAAAACAACTTTAAAACAACTTTTAATATTTCAATATTTCTCCTCGTCATAAATGGACTTTTAGAGCTATTTCTTCTCTTCATATTTTGACTTAATTCACAGTCAAATAGCTGTTTTTTTTCATTTCTGCTTTTTAAAATATTTTATTAAAAATTAAAATATTAAAAATTAAATCAAAAACATTAAAATATAATATTATATTAAATTTTTTAAATAAATATTTAGTTTTATTTTTTAGCTTTGTTTCTCATAATATTACAATTCAAAATAATATATATATTTTTTCTTTATTACAAAATTATTCTTGTAAAATTATTATTATTTTTTATTATCTTAGTTTATTTTACTGTTAGGGCGCAAAAAAGTCTTTTTTTTGAGTCAATGCTATTAAAATATTTTTTTCCCTATTAGAAATTAATTCATGTAAAATTTAAATTTTAATATTTTGACTTTATTTGCATTAAAATAATTTTTAAAAATTTCAATTCCAACTATTATTTTTCTTTGTAATGTTCCATAATTCTTAAATGTTTTTTCTTGTAAAATGTATTTCTTTTTTTCGATTTTTGTGGTTATTCTTTTTTTTTTTTTGTTTTTTTCTCGTTAAATAACCCCCATGCCACATTTTGGACACCCCTGGATTAGCTAATGGAGATGTTCCCTGAAGGCACCATGAAAAGCTCCGTGCCACGTTTGCAGGCCAGCTGAACTACGTGGGCTCCAGCCACCAGGTGTGGCACGTGCTGCTGCTGCTCATGTTCTACTGGTGGCACCAGTCCTCGCGCTTCATCATGGCGTACCGACACAGCCGGCCGTGCCCGGACGCCGCCACGCACTCGTAGCCGCCACGTCTGCCTACGCCCTGTTTCTCCACATGGGACATTTCCCACGCCGAGGACACGATAGGTCCATTTTTTTTTTATCATTTCATGTCGAATACTTGTGAAGTATTTACATTCATTACGGTTACAAAAGAAAATGGCCGCCGGAGGTCGCTAGCGAGTTAAAGATTTTTTTTTTGCATACACTGGAAAAAGGAACTTGTTGCATTTGGAAGGCCCGCCGTGAATGTCAGCCATGTTTTTTTGTTTGACTGTACGGTGACGGAAGACGACGCTACGGTCAGAGGAAGTGGGTCGCCGTCCCCGAGTGGAACTTCCTGCGGGGGGAGCTAACATAACGACCATATTCACTTTTTCCCGAACAAATGATTCGGTTATTTACCTCGTTACCTTGCTGTATTTCTCCGTGCGGATAAAGAGCGGTTTTGGGACACTACAGGTAGATTCCAACCATATTCCACTTTTTCCCGAACAAAAGGATAAAAATAGAATCGCTGTAACGCACGTAGATTCGGTTATTTACCTCGTTACCTTGCTGTATTTGTTTATCCGTGCGGACAAAGAGCGTTTTTTGGGACACTACAGGTAGTTTCCGATTATATTCCACTTTTTCCCGAACAAATGGATAAAAATAGAATCGCTGAAACGGACGTAGATTCGGTTATTTACCTCGTTACCTTGCTGTATTTATCCGTGCGGCTAAGGAGCGGTTTTGGGACACTACAGGTAGATTCCGACCATATTCCACTTTTTCCCGAACAAAAGGATAAAAATAGAATCGCTGAAACAGACGTAGATTCGGTTATTTACCTCGTTACCTTGCTGTATTTGTACATCCGGCTAAAGAGCGTTTTTTGGGACACTACAGGTAGATTCCGACCATATTCCACATTTTCCCGAACAAATGCATAAAAATAGAATCGCTGAAACAGACGCAGATTCGGATATTTACCTCGTTACCTTGCTGTATTTGTACATGCGGCTAAAGAGCGGTTTTGGGACACTACAGGTAGATTCCGACCATATTCCACTTTTTCCCGAACAAATGGATAAAAATAGAATCGCTGAAACGGACGTAGATTCGGTTATTTACCTCGTTACCTTGCTGTATTTGTTTATCCGTGGGGCTAAAGACAGGTTTTGGGACACTACAGGTAGATTCCGACCATATTCCACTTTTTCCCGAACAAAAGGATAAAAATAGAATCACTGTAACGCACGTAGATTCGGTTCTTTACCTCGTTACCTTGCTGTATTTGTTTATCCGTGCGGCTAAAGACATGTTTTGGGACACTACAGGTAGATTCCGATCATATTCCACTTTTTCCCGAACAAATGGACAAAAATAGAATCGCTATAACGCACGTAGATTCGGTTATTTACCTCGTTACCTTGCTGTATTTGTTTATCCGTGGGGCTAAAGACAGGTTTTGGGACACTACAGGTAGATTCCGACCATATTCCACTTTTTCCCGAACAAAAGGATAAAAATAGAATCACTGTAACGCACGTAGATTCGGTTCTTTACCTCGTTACCTTGCTGTATTTGTTTATCCGTGCGGCTAAAGACATGTTTTGGGACACTACAGGTAGATTCCGATCATATTCCACTTTTTCCCGAACAAATGGACAAAAATAGAATCGCTATAACGCACGTAGATTCGGTTATTTACCTCGTTACCTTGCTGTATTTGTTTATCCGTGCGGCTAAAGACAGGTTTTGGGACACTACAGGTAGATTCCGACCATATTCCACTTTTTCCCGAACAAATGGAAACGAGTGTATTTATTGTTTTCCACCCAATAAAAAGAAAGCGAAGGTTTGTCAAATAATATATTTGAAGATTCAATCAGCCTCAACGCTTCTCCGGTACAGTCAAGCGCTACGATGCGTTACAAAGTGTTGAATCCGACGTGTTTTTCCCGAATTGTTAAGTCGTCCCATTCACAGATTTGACGTAAGAAAAAAAAAAATCAATAAATCCCTTCCGGTATTCCCGGCGTAAAAATGTCAAAAGAAATAAAAGCGTAGGGACGACGTGCATAGGCGAGAAGATCAAATAAAAAAAAAGTGGTTAACTCCCGAACGAGCGCCGCTAAGTGTCCGAGGTTCTGTGCAGTGAGGCGGAGGCGCGGCGCACCCCCCACCCCCGTAAGGCTTTGCGGTGCTAAATTAATAAAAAGGCGGACGCTAGCGGAACAGTCGCAGTTCAGAATCACAGTTTGCTAACGTTTGTCACGATGCAGCGTAAAAAAACTAAGTCCCGACTCAAACAGGAAGTGGTCTGATCCACGGTGCATTGATCCCAAACCGACGGAAGACAAGCGAGTTACTGCTTGGAAGGAAAAGGCGCGGCGCCAAACGGGTCCAGGTCCCCGTGCGGCGGCGGTGGTGCCGCCGGCTGCTGAGATCCGCCGTGGATCACCAGTTCCGTGAAAGGCACCGCGCCGAAATCGTCCATGGTTTTGCATTCCCGGGACAAGTCGTTCCTGCCGCCGTCCTGAGGGTGGAAAGGTTTGGCTCCGAACGGATCCAGGAGCTCGTCCGCTTGCAGCGAGGCGCCGTCGTCCTTCCCCTCGGCGATGGTCACGTCCACGCTGATGTTCTCCTTGGAGTCCGAGGCGCTCAGGAACTCGTTGCTGCTCTGCGAGTCCCGCCGACCGACCTTCTTGTGTCTGCGGACTCGCTCGGGTGTACGGAACGTGGCTTTGCCGGTCTTGCGTCCGCCGGTCGGCGTCCCGTGATGACGCTTGCCATTGCTGCCGCCGACGCCCGCCGCTTCCTGTTTGGTCTTCCTCTGGCGGGACGACAGCTTCTGGAGGCTGCGTTGCTTCAGGCGCTGCTGCTGAGGACTCGGGGAATCCTCCAAAGACGGCCGAAAGATGTCCTCCGCACTTCTGGAAGTGGTCGGAATTGGAACGGCGGGGCCCGGCTGGAAGGGAGAGAAGCCGAAAACGTCGATGCCCTCGGGGGAAGTGGGCGGGGTTTGCTCCGCCGGGTTATCCGTAACGCTCCTGCCGGACTTGGACAGATTGCGACTGAACGGCGCTTTGGTGAAGACGTCAAAGTCGTCTGCGGCTCGCTGATCCGGGTCGACTTGCGGAAAAGGCGCTTGGGCGAAGATGTCCGTGTTGCGCGACGCTCGAGCGGGCGAGTCGCCGCCGAGGAAGGGAACCGCGCCAAAAACGTCAACGGCGGACACGGCTTTAACTCCGCCGAGGGATTCGGGATCAGACCGCTCCTGGCGACTCCGCCTGGAGTGACCGTCCTTGGCGGCGTTCCTGACTTTGCGGCGCTCGCCGTCGGAATCGGAGCTGTGCTTTTCTTCGTCCTCGTCATCCTCGGACTCCATCAAGAGCGGTCTCTGTCCTAAGTTCTCGGGCTCCGTATCATCGCCGTGCTCGCTGTTGAGGCCTTCGTCCTCCTCCGGCTCCTCTTCCTCGCTGCTTTTCGGCGAAGGAGGATCGGACTCGAAGTCGCTGTCCGAGTCTTCGCCCGGCCTGCATGTGCTCTTCCTGCCGGGTTTGTGCTCCGGAGCCGCCGGAGCCGGAATGACGACGACTTCTTCGGCCGCCCGATCGCCCGCCGCCACGTCGGGACCTGCTGGAACAACAAACATTATTCAATCATGTGACGCAACTGAAACCAGGATATCGGTTTTCCAGATCCGGAAGGAGCGGTGAAAGGAACGGACTACATGTTCCGTGCTTTAAAATCCTCCATAAAGGACTTCATGTGGATCCACAACACCAGAACCATTATTATTATTATTATTATTATTGTGGTTTTGTTGGGACGTCCTGCTGGCCCTAATTGGTCCATCGCTTATTTAAGACAAAGTAACCAATCTCTTTCAACGCAGTCGCCAAAGCAGACTTCCCTCCTTACGGCGGACCCCCGAGGTGTTCCCAGACCGGCTGAAAGACTCCGATGCAGAGTCCGAATCCCGGTTTTTACAGGGTCAAGAAAAAGCAGATTGATGACCACCCCACCTTCAATCCGCGCAAGTGAACCAACAGTGCCATCAAGTGGCCAAATGATAGAATGACACCAAGGTTCATTCTACAATATACAGTAAATGACGCCATTTTGGGGGTCACAAAACCCCCAAAACTAAATTAAATCATCCCAAGTATCAAAATTACGCCTCCGTGGGCTTTTTTGAAGATCCGGATCTTAGGGAATTGAACTTAACGTGTCATGAAACACTCTCCAATATTCATTCATTCACTCATGGTGGCCAGCCAATCACAGGGCACATATAGTCAAACAACCATTCACACTCACATTCATACCTATGGACAATTTGGAGTCGCTAATTAACCTAGCATGTTTTTTTTTTTGTTTTTTTTTTATGCAAACTCCACACAGAGACGCCCGCGTGTGGAATCGAACCCTGGTCTCGGAGCTGCGAGGTCGGCGCGCTCACCACTAAGACACCGTGCAGCCCCATTCTACAGTATAATATCAAAATATTACAACTCTCCAAGGACTCGGGGACTCATAACTTTGCGATATGATACCGATAATTGACTTATTATTTTTTTTTTACTTAATTTAACTCGTTTGTGCATGTCCGGAAGTAAGAAAAACTAATTAGTGTCCTAATTAAGTATAATAACATTACTACTATCAGGAGAACCCTGCTGTGGCCTATGAAGGTGTACTGTATTTGGACACATGTGCCGAGCAGCCATTTTTTTTTTTTTTTACCTTATTAAATTTATCGAACAATGTAATAATTAATGTTCACACCTAATTACATTGACAGCCACGCTAACCGTCAGGAACATCTTGCTCGCCGTAGCGTAGTGGTGGAACTTTCCGCGAATCTTTCCAAAGAATAAGCAATCCATTTTTTTTTTCATATTCAATGTTCAATTTTATTTCTCAGAAGTACATCCACACTCACAGTATGATCATACAAGACACACACAAAAAAGGCATGGAAGGAGGCACGTTAGCTTTTTAGCTAGCAAAAACATCGCAGATCTTCACGTTTAGCTTTGATTCAAGGTGAGGGTGAAAACAAACCCTGAGACCAAAAAAAAAAAAAAAGAAAACACACATGTATAACTAGCAAAAATGTAAACGGAAAAAAGTGTACCTTCCTTTTTCGTCGCACCGCTAAGCTAACGAGCTAAAGTGCTAAAATTCTTCCACCAGTACACGTGAACAAGATGTTTCTGAGCATGGCTGTCGTACGCATGCAGCATGGCAACAAGCGAAATGGTACATTTAAAAAAAAAAAAGGATGAAGCGTAACTTACCTTTGGCTACGTAGCATTAGCGGTAAAACATTCGTATGAAAAAAAAAAAAGGAGCGGTGATTAGCGATGGTTGCCTAGCGCTGCGCTAACACTCATACAGCCCTTTTTTTAGGATTGTATGCAAAAAGACACAAAGAAGCATTCGTCATCGCTAACAACAAAGATGCTAATTTAAGCTGCTGTTAGCACTGTTGGTCCACGGGAACAAAACACGACAAAAAAAAAAGGCACTTTGTAGCAAGAAACCAGCTCGGTAAAAACACGCATGCAGAAAAAGGCAACGTAGCATTTAGCCTGTTAGCATGTTAGCAATATTTTAGATTCTTATACGCATAGCATGACATTAATTGTAAACACAAAATATATGTCCATGTACATTTTTTAACTATTTTGATTATTATTTTTTTTTTTATAGAAATTAGGAAATAAGGTTCGAATCCCTGCTACAGATGGTGAGTGTAGCATTTAAGTTGAAATCTGTATACATATTCATAACTAAAAAGCATCCGAAGTAGGCATAGGCAATTGGCTAAATTTGCTCAAATCAAATATGAGAAAATTGAAAAATAAATTCATGTAAAAACAAACAAAAAAATTCGGCATTTAGCAAGTTAGCAAACATTTTTGAATCGTCTAAACAAATTTCGACTTCTGTCGCTAAAATTAAATTAGCAAGCCATTCATTGTCGACACACAAATATACGTAGAGTTTTTCTTTCATCGTAAGAAGAGTTTTTTTTGTTTTTTTTTTACAAAAAAAAAATTGTCACGAATAAATGTAACAGATCGTCCGTTTAGCATTCGGGTTTAAATAAATATTTTAAAAAGTACGTAAATATATGCCGTCCGGGCGCACAACTAATGGAATGTTAGTATTTAAACATTAACTAAATATGCTAGGTATTAGTTAAAAAAAATAAAATAAAAAAATTTCTCAAGATAGCGTAGCATTTAGCAAGCTAGCAAAACATTTCGACGCACTTGAATTACACTAGCGTCGAAATTTAGCCGCTAAGATTAGATGAGCGAGCCATTTTTGTTTTGGTCGTAGGAAGAATCCGTTTTTAAAATATGTGCCGTCGAGCAAAAAAATGGAATGTTAGCATCTGAACGGCTACATTAGCTCCATCGGATAATTTCTTCCGTAAAAAAACAAACAAGCGTCGTAGCATTTAGCAATTTAGCAACACACTAGAATTGCCAAAAACTGCAACGTTAGCATCTGAATATTTAGCTAACTTTACGAGAAAAATAAATTCTATTATTGCTTTAATTTTTTTTTTTTTTTACGTCATTACAAAAAAATGTTAGAATCCCTCTAAAAAAGGTTTCCGGATGCGTTTCCATGTTTGTTATGTAAGCTAGTTGCCAGTGAATCAACAGCACCTCTGCTGGTGGCAGCCAAGTAGCGCACCCATTTTAATTACCATTTAACGTCCATCGGCAGAATTTTTTTCCCGGAGTTAATTACGGAATGTGATGGAAATGTGTCCCACAGGCTACAATAGCATCATTTCAATAATAATAATAAAAAAAAATAAAAATTCACAGTGATGGAGCGATGAAGACGCTACAAATAAAAGCACAAACAAACAAAAAAAACAGCCGATTCCGAAATGATACATTTTTTGCGGAATTTTTTTTTTTTTTTTTTCGGAATTCTTATTCCGAGAAAGAGCAAAATATTATCCAGCTTACGTGCTGGCGGTTATTCTATTGCATGGCCAGCCTGGTTAGCCGGCGTTCATAAGCTGCCTAGAATAATAAACAAGCTAGCTCCTATGTGTATAGATATAGATATATAGATATAGATCTAGATATAAAAGAGTGGATGTTCACATTAATAAGAACAGGAAGAGGCACAGAAGCTTATTGCTTAATATTTCACATTGCCGACGCTCGCACTTTTAATTTGAAGGGGAAAAAAAAATGTAATATTGGAGTTCAGCTGGAACTAAGTCTGTACTAAGTCAAATTGAGTCAAATAACTCAAATAGAGGTATTAAATAATAGAATAGGTTGATAGCAAACAGGAGTTACGATGCTAATTTTAGCTACAAAAAGTCCGGTTTGTTGGTCTCGGGTCATTAATCCCGAGTCAGGTCTCTCGTGCAAGTCCACGTCCAGCGAAGTCTCAAGTCAAGACCAGCAAGTACAATCGAGTGTCAAGTCAACAAACGCAAGCAAGTCCAAGCAGGGCGAGTCAAGCCGAGTCATACTTGAATCAAGACGCTCAGGTCCAAGTCAAGTCAAATCTCACGTCAAGACAAGCAACTCCAAGCAGAGTGAAGTCTCAAGTCAAGACGGACAAGTCCAAGTCAAGTCAAACCTCACGTCAAGGCGGGCAAGTCCAAGCAGAGTGAAGTCTCAAGTCCAAGTCAAGTCAAATGAGTGAAGTGAAATGAGTGAAGTCTCAAATCAAGACCAGCGAGTACAATCGAGTGTCAAGTCAAGACGTGGAAGTCCAAGCCGGGCGAGCCAAGTCGAGTCATACTTGAATCAAGACGCGCGGGTCCAAGTCAAGTCAAATCTCACGTCAAGACGGGCAAGTCCAAGCAGAGTGAAGTCTCAATTCAAGATGGTGAAGTCCAAGTCAAGTCAAACCTCACGTCAAGGCGGGCAAGTCCAAGCAGAGTGAAGTCTCAAGTCAAGACAAGCAAGTACAATCGAGTGTCAAGTCAACAAACGCAAGCCCAAGTTAAGACGCGCAGGTCCAAGTCAAGTCAAACCTCAAGTCAAGACGCACAAGTCCAAGTCAAGTCAAACCTCACGTCAGGACGTGCAACACCAAGCAGAGTGAAGTCTCAAGTCAAAACGCACAAGTCAAGTCAAATGAGTGAAGTCTCAAATCAAGACCAGCGAGTACAATCGAGTGTCAAGTCAAGACGTGCAAGTCCGAGTCAGGTCGAGTCATACTTGAATCAAGACGTGCAGGTCCAAGTCAAGTCAAATCTCACATCAAGACGGGAAAGTCCAAGCAGAGTGAAGTCTCAATTCAAGTCCAAGTCAAGTCAAATGAGTGAAGTCAAGCAAGTACAATCGAGTGTCAAGACGTCAAGTCAAGTCCAAGCCGGGTGAGTCAAGTCGAGTCATACTTGAATCAAGACGTGCAAAGTCTGGAATCAAGTCCCGAATCAAGTCCCGAGTCAGGTCTCAAGTCAAAACGTCCAAGTCACATCTCAAGACTTTCAGGTCCAAGTCTCGACTCAAGCCATGCAAGTCCAAACCGAGTCTCAAGTGAATACGTGCAAGGCCAAGTCAAGTCGAGTCGAGTCTCAAGTCAAGTCTGGAGTCAAGATGTTGAGGTCCAAGTCAATATCAAGTCAAATCAAGACGGGTTGAGTCAAAAGGGCGGATTAGCTAACAATTTGACTTGACTTTTGTTTAGCGTGATTAGCATCTTAGCACGGTCGTACTAGCATGGCACCAAGGCGTTGGTGCTCATCAGATCCGCTTTGGGTAAAAGTGACATTTTAGACGTCTTCTGGGGGCACCAATTTGGAGACAGGGACTTTTGTCGGGTCGGGTCGGGACCGGCGTACCAAACTAGCGTGGATGGTTTCGAACGCAGACGTAAAAACGATGGCGATGATATCTCGCCGCGTTCTTTGCCGACACGACTTCGGCATTCTTTGGCCAGCGCCTCTTCCTGGTTCCGAGCAAAGCAGTACCGCCGTCACCGCCAAGCTAGCTAATATCTGGAATCAATCCGACCCCGCCGGGGGCGGTAACGTTTGGCTCCGAGGAGGTCGGGGGTCCTCGCGGCAGAGGCTCCTCTAAGACTTGCCTGCGCTGGCCACAAACGGCACCGAGCCGAACAGGTCCTCGGTCGGTAGGGGGCGGGACGGGGCGGGCGCCAGGCGGTCCGCCTCCAGGCTGGCGCTCCTCTCCACGGGCTTTTCTGGAAGGAGTCAGACGGGTCAGGACCTCGTGAAAAGGAGACCAGAATAAGCCAGAGTCCACTTGCTTGCTCTGAGGAGGTCAAACTCCCGATCGATGAGCTCCTCCTCCGTCAGCTTGGAGAAGTTGTCCTCCCCAAAGGGGTTCCAGCGGGACATGTCGGGGGGGTGACTGACTGTACCGCCACTTTGGGAGGGGGGGGTGACGCCATCGGAGGCCAGCAGGGGGGTTCTACGCAGGAGAGAAGTGGAGCGGTCACAACATTAGGTACGGATACTTTGGGAACTCTCGGCAGACTAGTTTTTTCAAAGTCTAATATTAATATTAGGAGGAAAAAAACTAACTAAAAAAAACTAAAATTAAAATAAAACTACAATTTTAATTAATTTTAAATTAATTAAAATATTATGGGAATAGAGTCATATTATAAAGTCATAATATTACCAAGAATGAAGACATATTCCGTTATAAATTAACTACATAACTAAAAAAAAAAAAGCAAAAATGGCAAAAACTGCTGGAATTTTATGAGAATAAATAAAAAATATTAAGAGACAAAAAGGCGTATTCTTACAAGAGAAAAGTTGCAATTTTACGAGAATAAACTTGTAATATTAGGAGGAAAATTAATGTTTTTGTAGCACAGAGTTGAAATATTAAAGAAAAAAAATATTTTTTAAAGGTATAATAATATAGAATAGAAAAACAACAAACATTTGGAATTTTAAGAAAATTAATTATTAATATTATGGGAATAAAGTCATAATATTACAAAGAATAAAGACATTTTATTATACAAATATTATACAATTTTTTACGAGAATAAACTTGTAATATTAGGAGGGAAACTAATGTCGTTTTAGTAGCATAGAGTTGAAATATTATGGAAAACAAATATGAAAAAATAATTTAAAAAAATGCGTAATTTTAGAATAGAAAAAAACAAACATTTAGAATTTTAGGAAAATTTATTATAATATTATGGGAATAAAGTCATAATATTACAAAGAATAAAGACTTTATTATAGAAATTATCTACGTAACAATAAAGCAGCAAAATTGTTTTTTTTTGCTGTAATTATGACAATAAAGTCAAATTATTATTCCAAAAAGAAAAAAAGTTGCAATTTTACGAGAATAAAATTATATACCCAGATAATATTAGTAGTATTAGGAGGAAAACTGTCGTTTTAGTAGCATAGAGTTGAAAAATGGGAAAAAATATCAAAAAAATAATTTTTAAGGCGTAATATAGAATAATAAAAAAAAACATTTGGAATTTTAAAAAATTTAATATAATATTATGGGAATAAAGTCATAATAAAAATTACAAAAAATTGTAATATTAGGAGGAAAACTGTCGTTTTAGTAGCACAGAGTTGAAAAATAGGAAAAAATATCAAAAAAATAATTTTAAGGCGTAATATAGAATAAACATTTAAACATAAGAAAATTTATTATAATATTATGGGAATAAAGTCATAATATTACAAAAAATAAATCCATTTTATTCTACAAATTATCTAGGTAATTTGTA
This sequence comes from Doryrhamphus excisus, assembly GCF_030265055.1. Classification (NCBI taxonomy): domain Eukaryota; kingdom Metazoa; phylum Chordata; class Actinopteri; order Syngnathiformes; family Syngnathidae; genus Doryrhamphus; species Doryrhamphus excisus. The sequence continues at coordinate 24,967,211 of NC_080469.1, read as the reverse complement.
GAATAATAAAGTCAAATTATTATTCCAACAAGAAAAAAGTTTTTAAATTTTTACGAGAATAAACTTGTAATATTAGGAGGGAAAAAAAATCCTTTTATGAGCTAATATAATATTTGTATTTTTTTTTTAATGCAAGAAATGAACAAAACAAAAAATGACAATATAAAGTCAATTCCAGAAGTAAGGGTGTTACCTAGGATGGCCGTAAGAGGGGTCTGCGGGCGAGGGTGCCCCCATCTGGCCTGCCCCTGCAGTGGGAGTGGTTGCATTGTAGGAGCCCAGAGGAACCTGGAACTCCAAGGGGGAGGACATGTAGTGGGGGAGCTGTTGCTGCTGCTGTTGCTGCTGAGCGAAGGCCTGTTGGTACTGGTGCAGCTGTGGGGGGTGGGGGCAAGGTGTGGGGGGGCGGAGAGGGAGAAAAGGAGGGAATGATTTCATGGCGCACAGCGATGACGAGCGACAAGATGATGAAATGTTAGAAACCGGTTCTGGATTTGGGAAGTGCAGGAATGGGGTCGGGGGGTAGGGGGGTGGCGGGTTGAGAGTCAAAGAAAGCGGTGCAGCGCTCCAAAAGGACCCGGCTCACACGTCACAAGTCGTCGGCACGCCACCTCTCTTCCGTCGCCCCGCCCCCTTCGCCATGCAGGTCAGCGTGACTTGAAATGAAACGTTCCCACAGAAAGAACTCACCATGGCGGCGTACTGGGCCTGGGCGGCCTGGGCGGCTCGCTGCTGGTACATGGACTGCATCATCATCTGCTGCTGCTGCTGCTGGAGGGACTGCTGCACGGCCTGTTGGTACTGAAAGGGGGCGGCACACATTCAACACGCTGACCTCTTACGGGGCGGGACCCAGAAGGAACCCGAGGGGTCACCTGGAGGTATTGGAGTTGCTGTGCATTGGCGTGTTGCTGCTGCAGCGCTTGCTGCTGCTGCTGCTGCTGTTGGTGGTGCAGCTGCTGCAGGCGCAGGTCGCCCGGCTGCAGCTGCTGCAGGACTCGGTGCTGCTGACTACCGGGCTGCGGCTGCACGGAGGGCTGTCCCGAAACAGGCGTGGGAGCTGGGAGGACATGCAGGACAGGTTGGAGGGTTTACGGAGCTCTTTTCGGAAATGCTAACATGCTAACTGCTAGCAAAATGGCATGAAGGCAATGTAGCACATTCTAAAAATATAGTTTGCAAAGTCTGTCTAATTATGAAAACGGCTAAAAATGCTACTATGCTAATGTTAGCATGCTAACACCGACTATGATATTGCAAAGTCTTTATACGAGTGTCTAATTATGAAAATGGCTAAAAATGCTGCTATGCTAATGTTAGCATGCTAACACTGAGCATGATATTGCAAAGTCTTTACACGAGTGTCTAATTATGAAAATGGCTAAAAATGCTACTATGCTAATGTTAGCATGCTAACACCGACCATGATATTGCAAAGTCTTTATATAAGTGTTCAATTATGAAAATAACTAAAAATGCTACTATGCTAATGTTAGCATGCTAACACCAAGCATGATATTGCAATATCTTTATACGAGTGTCTAATTATGAAAACGGCTAAAAATGCTACTATATTAAAGTTAGCATGCTAACACCGACTATGATATTTCAAAGTCTCTATGTAAGTGTCTAATTATGAAAATGGCTAAAAATGCTACAATGCCAATTTTAACATGCTAGCAATGCCAACAAGCTCACATTAGCATGCTAACACAGAGCATGATAGTGCTAAGGTTTTATGCATGTGTCTATTGATTAAATGCTCCGAAATCGCACATTTCGGTGCATTCGGTTCCTCCCCGAAAAAACGGAACGTTTGCCGCACCTTTCTGACCATTGCTGACAGGCGGCGCGGAAGGCACGGTCATCTTGACTGGCGTGACAGTGGCCAGCGGCAGGACGTTGCTGTTAGCCGCCTTGGGCCTCTGTCTGGGGGCGATGGAGGTCTCCGTCGGCCCCACCGAGTCTCGTATCCTGCCCAGAAAGACCCGTCATGCGGTGGTTTTTAGCAAGGGAGCGCGACACGTACCGCACGCCAAACCGCCCAACTGCAGACGCCCTCCAGTACCTCGCTTTTGTCATACTTTTCTTGGCAGCCACCTCGCTCGCCGTTAGGGGCTCAGGTAACGACGTAGGGATGGCAGAGCTCTGGAGAAAGAAAACAAATATACCATATAACAGGTGATTGCATCCTGAAAAAAATTATGAAAAATAATAAACAAAATAACTCACAAAGATATTTGGCACAGGACAATCCCTTCCTGCAAACTTGAAGGCAAAGTAGGACACTTGGTAAATGTCTGGTCTCTTCTCCTGATCTGGTTCGAGCATATATCCTGCATGCCACACAGTTATTGTTATTATTATTCATAATAAGAATAAGAATAATACGAATCAGAATAAAGAAGATTTCTTTTGCACTTCTCTCTCTGGCCACTTGATGGTGCTGTTGTACAGATAATGGCTTACATTGAGAGAAGTGGAGTAGTAAACAAGCTGAGCTGGTTTAAACAGGCTCAACTTGTGCAGGAAGACACCGAATGGAGATACTTTTTTTTTTTTTTTTTTTGGAAGCAGGAGTACGCATCCAAAACGATGACGTCGTCGCCGTGTCCCAACTTACGGATTAAGCAGTGCAGCTTGAGGGAGAATTTGGAGTTATCTGGAACGATAAAGGTGCCGTCGCATATGGCAACTTGACTCTCCCCGAAAGGAAGCGTGAAGAAACACAGCTTGTACAACAAGCATCCCAGCGCCTGCGGAGACAACGTAGCGTGCGGTTAGACTTTGGAGGGGGGGGGGGGGCAATATGGCCGCTCAAACAAGTCCGCAGGCTGCGTGGCGAAGAGATAAACGACTTTGGAATCAGCCGCTGCCTTCAGGGCGTCCAATGAGACGGATGCAGGCGGCATGGAGCGCGCACGCGCGCGTGAGGCGCGGTGACGCATGCCACACAAGTCGCTGCGCCCCAAACAGGGAACAGGAAGCCAGCGTGCTGGGGCGAGCTGACAGGAAGTGAGCGTTTTCGTTGCACAACGGCTGTCTGGTCTTTACATTCAAAGAGGAACACGTTGCGACAACTTCATGACGGAGATAAACACATTTGGCAGGTTATTACTTCATGCTCAAATACTAGATAGGACAGCTCCTGTTAACCAGGCTTCATTATTTAATGCTCAAAGACTAGATAGGACAGCCCTAGTCTGACTAGGCTTGATTATTTCCTGCTGAAATACCAGATAGGACAGCCCTAGTCCGACTAGACTTCATTACTTCATGCTCAAATACTAGATAGGACAGTCCTAGTCTGACTAGGCTTCATTATTCCCCGCTTATATACTAGATAGGACAGCCCTAGTCTGACTAGGCTTCATTATTCCCTGCTCATACACTAGATAGGACAGCCCTAGTCCGACTAGGCTTCATTACTTCCTGCTCATATACTAGATAGGACAGCCCTAGTCTGACTAGACTTGATTATTTCCTGCTCAAAGACTAGATAGGACAGCCCTAGTCTGACTAGGCTTCATTACTTCATGCTCAAATACCAGATAGGACCGCCTAGTCTGACTAGGCTTCTTACTTCATGCTGAAATACTAGATAGGACAGCCCAACTCTGACTAGACTTGATTATTTCCTGCTCAAATACTAGATAGGACAGCCCTAGTCTGACTAGGCTTCATTACTTCATGCTCAAATACTAGATAGGACAGTCCTAGTCTGACTAGGCTTCATTATTCCCTGCTTATATACTAGATTGGACAGCCCTAGTCTGACTAGACTTGATTATTTCCTGCTCAAATACTACATAGGACAGCCCTTCTTCTGACTAGGCTTCATTATTTCCTGCTCCAGTACTAGATAGGACAGCTCTAATCCGATTTGGCTTAATCGGTTCATTCACAGTGACTAGGTAGGACAGATCTTGTCGAACTAGGCTTCATCATTTCCTGCTCAAAGACTAGATAGGACAGCCCTAGTCTGACTAGGCTTCATTATTCCCTGCTCATATACTAGATAGGACAGCCCTAGTCTGACTCGGCTTCATTATTTCATGCTCCAATACTACAAAGGACAGCCCTAGTCTGACTAGGCTTCATTATTTTTCATGCTCAAAGACTAGATAGGACAGCTCTAGTCTAACTAGGTTTCATCATTTCCTGCTCAAAGACTAGATATGCCAGCCCTAGTCTGACTGGGCTTCATTATTTCATGCTTAAATACTAGATAGGACAGCTCTAATCCGATTTGGCTTCATCAGTTCATTCACAGTGACTAGGTAGGACAGCTCTTGTCTAACTAGGCTTCATTATTTCCTGTGCAAAGACTAGATAGGATGACTCCAGTCCAATGCTAGATAGGAAATAATATCCCAACTGAAGCTGTCCTATCTAGTCTGAGCATGAACTGATGAAGTCAACCTGCAGGCAGTAAAACTGCCCCGGTGCCGCCCTTTGAGCACCCCAGCTTTGGGGTTTCCACTATCATAGTTTATCCATCATTCAAGTGATCGCATCCTGCTCATGTTTCAAAGTAAAAGCGTGCAAACATGATGGCTCCACAAGCGAACGCCATCCCAACGTGGCTCTCACCTTCAAATCAAAACAAGGTCGTCACCTGCGACTCGTTTATGTCAAGAGAGGGAAAATAGCGGCGGGCGGCCAGGAGATCTGGCTTTGTTGTGAGAGACGCCACACAATGTTTTTACGAGCGGGGCGAGGGGAGGGGGGGGGGGGGGTGAGCAGTCAGCGATCTGGAGAAGGTAAACAAAGTCGGGCGAGCCAGCCAGGAGGAGGAACCTGCCAGGGCAGCGTTAGCGACAAGGACACCAGCAGCATAGAGCCCCCACTCACCCATATATCAGCTTTAGTGGTGATGGCCGTCCCCGCGTACAAGTTAATCATCTCCGGGGCCCGGTACGACAGGGTGGTGTACCTGCGACAGGAACGTGTGATCAATCACATGTCCATATTTGGGACTGCAGAGGTCAAACAACTTCCTGTGTCATTCCGCTTTACACTACAATCCATGTACTAATGGCCGACAGGCGCTCCCATACTTTATTTGGGGAGGCCCGCCACAAGTCAATTTAGACCGCCACAGAAACATTTGGCGTGCTTTGTGCCACTTTGACAATTTATAAATACCCCAGGAAGTTATTGACTGTATATACTACTGAATACAGTAGTAGTACTTTGGCTCTTTTTGACTCAATTTTTGCTGTTCTTTGTTTTCATTTCTGCAAATATTTCAATGTTCTTATTAAATCTTGTAAATCTTGTATCCTTAATTATGATTTTACTTTTAATATTAATTTTTATGCATTTGTATTTTTTAATTACTTTTAATTATGATTTTATTTTTAGTGTTAATTTTTATTAATTTGTATTTTTTAATTACTTTTAAAAATGATTTTATTTTTAACATTAATTTGTATTAAAAAAAATAATTTTAATTATGATTTTCTTAATGTTAATTTTTATTTTTAATTACTTTCAGTGATGATTTATTTTTAATGTTATTTCTTTTTTAAATTACTTTCAATTTTTTTTTTTTATTTAAAATTTTTATTAATTTTATTTTTAAATTACTTTTAATTATGACTTTTTAAAAATGTTTCAAAAATGACAATTTGGTTTTAAAATATGAACATATTTTTTCTTTAATATCTCAACTCTATGCTACCACCCCCCCCCTCTTTAAAATATGACTTTTGTCCCTTAAAATTTGGACTTTATTCTTGCAAAATTAAAGATTTTATTTTCCATTTCTGCTGAAATGTTTGTTGGAAATTTTGCTCGTATTTCACGATATTTTTACTACAATATTTGGACTTTATTCCCATAATATTTTAACTCATTTTCCAAAAGTTACAACTTTGTTTTTCGTCATACTTTTCCCATTTCTGCTATTGTTTTTCCTCCCCAAACTATTTCAACTTTTTTCATGTGCATTTTTTTGGTAATTATGAAATTATTGTCATAATATTTTGACTTTATTCACATTAAAAAATGTTCACAAAAATAGAAATATGAGTGTGTTTCCAAAAATGATCCAGTATGATTTACTTGATTTGTTTTGTTTGTTTCTTATATTACAATTTCAAAATAAAATGTTGTTTAATATTTAAATATGATATTTTGCGTCATAATATGACATCCTAACTACACAGCAATCACTCTGTACAAATACACGAGTACACGTGCAACCAACAAGCGCGTATGTCGACATAAACGCGTCCCGTGCGAGTGACTTACTTCTTGATCTCGTCCTCCACGGCGGTCACGCCGTCTTTATGCGGCTGGAGAACCTTATGAGTGGCGCTGCCGAAGTCGCACAGCACGTAACTGCCCTGGTCGTTCAGGAGGATGTTCTCCACCTGCCGGGCGACACGCCCACACCCTCGTTAGAAAGGGAGTTTTTTTTCCTGTAATATTTACACTTTTTTTTCTCGTTAGAATACAACTTTTTTTCTCTCAATATTTTTATTTTTTCTTGTAAAATTGCAATTTTTTTTTCACTTGAGAATCTAACTTTGTCTTGTAGTATTTTTTACTTTATACTCATTGCATTGGGATTTTTTTTCCCCCTGATTAAAATAAAACTTTTTTTTCTCAAAATATTGGGTATTTTTCCTCATAATATTTTGATTTTAGTCTCATGAAATTCCAACTTTTTTCTCATTAGAATGCGGCTTTTTTTGTTTTGATATTTTGACTTTATTATGGCAAAATTGGGAGTGTTTCTCCTTAAAATCAAACTTTTTTTCTCATAATATTTGGACTTTTTTCTCATAAAATTGCTACTTTTTCTCCTTAGAATATGACTTTGTTTCTTGTAAGATTTTGACACTTCTCAATATTGTGTTTTTTAGTCATTTGAATATTGAATTGATATTTTGACTTTATTAATGTAAAATTGGGACTTTTTCTCTTGTTAGTATCCAACTTTTTTTTCTCAGAATATTTTGACTTTTTTTCCTCATAAAATTGCAACTTTTTTCTCCTTAGAATATGACTTTTTTCTTGTAAGATTTTGACATTATTTTCATAAAATTGCTGCTTTTTTCTCATTCGAATATTGAATTGATATTTTGATTTTATTCATGTAAAATTGGGACTTTTTCTCTTGTTAGAATCCAACTTTTTTTTCCTCATAATATTTTGACTTTTTTCCCTCATAAAATTGCTACTTTTTCTCCTTAGAATATGTAAGATTTTGACATTATTTTCATAAAATTGCTGCTTTTTTCTCATTTGAAAATTGAATTAATATTTTGACTGTAGAATTTTGACTTTTTTCTCTGAATCCAACTTTTTTTTCTCACAATATTTTTAGTTTATTCTCATGAAATTGCTATTTTTTTCTCCTTGTAATATGACTTTTTTCTTGTAATATTTTGACTTAATTCTTGTAAAATTGGGACCTTTTCTCTTATTGGATTGCAACTTTTTTCTCATAATATTTTGACTTTGTTCTCATAAAATTGCTACTTTTTGCTGTATTTTGACTTTATATTTATTCTTTATATTTTGACTTTATATAGTGACTATTTTTCTTAGGTTGACGTTCAGCTGACTTCATCTTTAGGCTGTAAAAAAAATAAAAAATGGCAGTATAGGCTCCCAGCCAGCTTTCTTGGCCCGCCATGTGAGGGACCTGGAAAAAAGGGTGCGTGCCCCCCAAGTGCAAATGCTGGGCCTCTGGTCCGCCCCCGTGGCTTACGCAACAGCGCAGGGACACAAAGGAGCGTGGAGGCTCAGTCATGCGTCACTGAGGGAAGTGACCATGGAGTTAGCTTACATTGTGCAAAGGAAACAAGGGTGCAGGAGAGGAAGCTGAGGAGTCGACTCAGCACGTTTTGTATCTAAGGTCATTTAAGGGTCCGATCCACAAGTTGAACACAGCCGGTCCTTACCTTGAGGTCTCGGTGGATGATGGGAGTCTTGCACTGGTGCAGCCGCGCCACCGCCTCGCACGTGTCGCAGAAGATGTGCAGGACTTCGGCCTCGCTGAAGCCCACGTTGAGACGCTGGTTCATCTGCTTGACCACCTGGCCCGCTGAAACGCGCACAGACCGGCTGTGACTTTCTTATTAGAATACGACATTTTTCTCTTCAGATTTTTGACTGTATTCTTGTAAAATTTAAATATTACTTTGCCTTAATATTTTGACTTTATTCTCATAAAATTTTGACTTTTTTTCTTGCTAGAATACAACTTTTCTCTTCACATTTTAACTTTATTCTCATAAAATTAAAAAAATATCTGTTAAAAAAAATTTGTTAAAATTTTGTCTTTATTTTTTTATTTTATTCTCATAAAATTGGGACTTTTTTCTCCTTACAATATGACTTTTTTTCCCTCTTAATATTCTGACTTTATTCTCAAATTTTCTTATTTTTTTCTATTTTATTCTTTTATAATTCTGACTTTTTTTTCTTGTTAATATATTTTAATATTTTGTTAATATTTGGACTTTTTTTCCTCATTAGAATATTACTTTCCCTTAATATTTTTAATTTATTGTTATAAAATCTCAACTTTTTTCTTGCTAGAATACAACTTTTTTTATCTTCATATTTTAACTTTATTCTCATAAAATTAAATTTTTTCTATTTAAAATCCTACTTTTTGTCTTTTTATTTTATTTTATTCTCGTAAAATTGGAACTTTTTTCTCCGTACAATATGACTTTTTTTCCTCTTAATATTCTGACTTCATTCTCAAATTTTTCTTTTATTTTTTTTCCATTTTATTTTGACTTTATTCTTTTATAATTCTGACTTTTTTTTCTTGTTAATATATTTTAATATTTTGTTAATAATTGGACTTTTTTTCCTCATTAGAATATTACTTTCCCTTAATATTTTTAACTTATTGTCATAAAATCTCAACTTTTTTCTTGCTGGAATACAACTTTTTTTCTCTTCATATTTTAACTTTATTCTCATAAAATTAAATTTTTTTCTATTTAAAATCCTACTTTTTTGTCTTTTATTTTATTCTTGTAAAATTTGGACTATTTTCTCCTTACAATATGACTTTTGTCCTCTTAATAGTCTGACTATTCTTAAATTTTTCTTTTATTTTTTCTTTTATAATTCTGACTTTTTTTTTCTTGTTAGCACCAACTTTTTTTTGTTAATATTTGGACTTTTTTTCCTCATTAGAATATTACTTTCCCTTAATATTTTTAATTTATTTTCTTGCTAGAATACAACTTTTTTCCCTTCATATTTTAACTTTATTCTCTTAAAATTATTTTTTTTCTCTCATTAAAATCCTACTTCTTTGTCTTTATATTTTGATTTTATTCTCGTAAAACTGGGACTTTTTTACTCTTAATATTCTGACTTTATTCTTGTTAAAATTGCAAATTGTTTTTTTCCCCCTCGAAATATTTTAACTTAAGTCTCCTAAAATTCTGATTTTCTTTCATCAAATTACAGCTTTTTGTGCGTGTTTTTTTTTTCCTGTTAGCACCAACTTTTTTTTTTTATTTAAATATTTGGACTTTTTTCCCTCATTAGAATATTACTTTCCTTAATATTTCTAATTTATTCTAATAAAATCTCAACTTTTTTCTTGCTAGACAACAACTTTTTTTCTTTTCATATTTTAACTTTATTCTCATGAAATAAAATTTTTTTTCTCTTTAAAATCCTGCTTTTTTGTCTTTATATTTTTATTTTATACTCCTAAAATTGGTAATTTTTCTCCTTACAATATGACTTTTTTCCCCCTTAATATTCTGACTTTATTCTTGTTAAAATTGCAACTTATTTCAATTTTCTTTTTTTCCCCTCAAAATATTTTAACTTAACTAAGGTCCTGCAGTGCGTCATGGCCAATTATGCAAACCCCCCACCACCACCACAGATAGATTGCGTACAGGAAGTGTACCTTTGCAGTACTCCATGAGGATGAGGACCTCCCACACGCTGTCCGACATGGTATTGACGGCCGAGTCCAGGTAACCCACGATGTTCTTATGGCCCGACAGCTCCTTCTGCAGGGAGGGAAGACATGACGGTGAGGAGAACTACTAGAACTCATTTAGAAGAGTGTCTTTTACATTTTTACCAAATGCCAACATCAGTAGCAGACAAGTCCTTGGAGGAAGAAGAAACACCTCCATCGAAATCTCATCGAAATCTCATCGAAATCTCATCGAAATCTCATCGAAATCTCATCAAAATCTCATCAAAATCTCATCAAAATCTCATCAAAATCTCATCAAAATCTCATCAAAATCTCAGCAAAAATCTCAGCAAAAATCTCAGCAAAAATCTCAGCAAAATCTCAGCAAAAAATTTGTCTCTGACGGCATTCATGAAGAAAACCAAAAGCTATCCGTGATGCCACATGTGGGAACCCACCATGATGGTGATCTCCCGCTTGTGGACGTTCAGGTCCGGGACATTGTTGACGTACATCCTCTTCAGAGCACAGCGGACGCCGCTGTGCGTACGAGCCAGGAAGACCATAGAGAAACCTCCTGCAAAAAAACACACACAAATCCTGTAAGATTCATAAAGGTGAAATAAATATTTGAATCGATATTTATTCTGGAATAATGAGGGATATGAAGTATGTGTTAAGTCAGGGGTGGTCGAACATTTTCACAATACGAGTAGTTCAGAAAAATGTCGTCTTTTTTCCCTTAGAAGACAAATTTTCACATATTTTGACTTTATTCACAGAAAGCTACAACTTTTTTTCTGTTAAAATACGATTTTTTTTATATATTCTGATTTTATCGTAATTTTTTTTTCTCATCACAACACTATTATGGGGGAGGGGGGTCGAAGAGGGCGAGGGCCGTATACTGAAAACTCATATTCAAACTCATACACACTCATATTTCCAAATATTTTTTCCATAAACATTTTAAAAGGTTAATAATTACAAATTTGGGTGAAAATTTATTTTGGTCCAAAAAGTAAAATCTTTCAATATTTTGACTTTATTCTCATAAAATTGCAAAAAAAAAAAAATTCTCCTAAGAATCAAAACTTTTTTTTGAAATATTTAGACTTTATTCTTGTACACCGATAAAAAATATAAAATCGTGCATTTTATGTTTAAAAAAAAAGAAAAAAGTGTACCTTTTTTGGGTAAAAGTTATTTTTTTTTGTAAAACATTTTTTTAATTTTTTTACCTGTAACTTTTAAATTTGACTTTTTTTTCTCATTAGAAACCTTTCTTGTAATATGTTTACTTTATTCTAGTAAAATTGCCATTTTTTTTCTCTTAAAAACTTTATTTTCATAAAATTGTGATTTGACAAAATTCTCACTAACAAAAATAATAAAAAAAATAAAAAAATCCAGATTTAAAAAAATGTAAATACATTTCTTGTAAAAATATATTTCTGGACAAGGTTTTGTGTTATTATTTATTAGTATCAACACTTTGGCTTCACATTCTGTGTTTTTGTTCTATTTATCCAATTTTTGTTTTTGTTAAATTCTATTTATAGAACTAACGGCCCCCAGGCCACACTTTGGACACCCAAAGCTAAAAGCTTTTACTTCGCCACATGGCTTTGAAACCAACATCATCGATGTAGCGCTCGTAGAGTAAGCACAGAGACTTCATTTTGTTGACGTGGTTTTGGAGCACAATGGCGTCCCTGGTGCACACGTTGAAGCATCAGGTCATGTGACATTGTCTGCAGGCAGCACAAGTAGGTCAAAGCCAGCTGAGTTAGAGTCCTAACCGCTGTCGTCAGGATCATACTTTGGACAATAATCAATCCCTCGGAGGCTAACTGCTAATGGCCCCGAGCACTTTGTTATCTCGGCGTTCTTACAAGCGGCTCCCACTGAGCATGCTCCGCCTTTACCCAGCAAACAAGTCAATATTGAAGAAGGAGTCCCGTCCTCGTGAGTAAATATTAGCTTTTGCGTCATGTAAGTAATAATAATACCAAGTCAAGGGTGTCCAAAGTGCTCTTTTTTTTATTTAATACAAAAATTAAAACAAAGAAAACAGCAAAAATGTGCAAAATCAGCAGTAATTTTACAAAAACAAGTTGGAATATAAAAAGAAAAAAAACAATAGCAAAAGCAATAAAGTCAAAATCGTAAGAGAAGAAAGGGGACACAGGGGGTGTCCAAATTGCGGCCTGGGGCACATTTAAGAATATCATTTAACAGGAAAAGTAAAAAAATTCATTAAACCTCAATACCGTATTTTCTGGACTATAAGTCACACTGGAGTATAAGTCGCTCAAGGCCAAAAATGCATCATTAGGTAGAAAAAAACATACATAAGTCGCACTGGCGTATAAGTCGCACAAGGCCAAAAATGCATCATTAGGTAGAAAAAAAACATACATAAGTCGCACTGGAGTATAAGTCACTTAAGGCCAAAAATACATCATTAGGTAGAAAAAAACATACATAAGTTGCTCAAGGCCAAAAATGCATCATTAGGTAGAAAAAAAACATACATAAGTCGCACAAGGCCAAAAATGCATCATTAGGTAGAAAAAAACATACATAAGTCGCTCCGGAGTATAAGGCACTTAAGGCCAAAAATGAATAATTAGGTAGAAAAAAAACATACATAAGTCGCACTGGAGTATAAGTCACTTAAGGCCAAAAATGCATAATTAGGTAGAAAAAAAAAAACATACATAAGTCGCTCCGGAGTATAAGTCGCTTAAGGCCAAAAATGCATAATTAGGTAGAAAAAACATACATAAGTCGCACTGGAGTATAAGTCGCACAAGGCCAAAAATGCATCATTAGGTAGAAAAAAAACCATACATAAGTCGCACTGGAGTATAAGTCGCACAAGGCCAAAAATACATCATTAGGTAGAGTGTTTAGTAGTAGTTTTAGTGCAAGGTGAGACCACATCTGTTGGTAGATGTGGTCTACCACCTGTTCCGGGATCAGGTTCTCACTAACTCAGCGCCCCAAGGCCTTTTGTCGCCTCACTAAGTCTCTGCCGGTGCTCGGTAGGAGGGGGTGGGGGGTCATGCATACCAACTTTTAGGACAAAAGAAAGGACCCCCTGAACCTTACCCCGCCCCACCGACTGTACAGGACTCGGCCTGGGGGACAGTGATGTCTGAGCCAGGAAGCGACTTAGCAATGAAGTTGGGATTTAGCTAAAACGACACAATGAAGCGTCAACATGAGGTCACAGCGAGGGACGGGTGAGGCGGGGGCGGACCCCGAACAAGGGCTTGTCATGACTGGAGAATTTTCCCCGGGAATGTCGTCATCCCCGCAAAGCTGGAGAGCAAGGTACAGTCGGGGTCCTTAGGAAAAACCCTGCAGCCTTTCCAAGGGTAGACATGATGGAGGCGGGAATGTCATGACGGAGGTATTTCCTCCCGCAGGGCCGGCCGCCCCCCCCCCTCCAACCGCCACCCGGGCCATCCGCAAAAACACAAAGCCAGGCTTCCTCTACGAGCTCGCACACTCGTCAAGATAAGCCTCAACTGACTTCAAGTCCTTCAGTAAACCGCACCGTCACATGACGTCCAGCCCGCCAGGACCAGAACGGAGGGTCCCTCCCAATATCAACAAACGCACACCAATGGCATCCAATGAAAATGTCTACGTTGTCAAACACCAACAGCTGCGCTTGTTACATCACGCAAAAAAAACCCTCAGGAATGGATTTCCATGAAACCGGTCTCAGGGTCTTTTGCCAGCTGCCCCTGCTAATTAGCGAGTCTGCGAGATTGAGTAAATCCTTGGAGATTTGCTATTATACGGGCTAATCTCTCAGCCAATCACCAAACATGGTCACTATGTCAAGGCAAAAGGTCAGTTTACAGACTCGGCTAGGCCGCTTCTTAGCTTGGTCCAATCAGGGAGTCAACGAAGGACAAAGTATGTTTGTTTAAATGCTAGCAAAGGGATTGCAAATGTAAGCTAATGTTTTGGTTCACTTCTCCCAGAAGCATGTTAGCTAAATTACTGGTTACATAACAAGGATAAAGTATTTGAAAAGTTGGGGTATGTTTTGGTCTATGGAATGGTTGTCTGGTTTTTAGCTAGGTCCAATCGGGTTTGTTATTGTTGTTGGTTTCCAATAAGCATTTTAGCTACTAAATTACTGAAGCACACAATTTAGGGTTCGGGTTCCCACAACAACAATAAAGTCCGGTTCGGGTATATTTTAGCGAAGTCGTTTCAATCAAGGAATTGCCGATCAACCACTTTTGAGAGATTTGTATCTTTGTTTTTACAGAATCCGTAAGAGTTGGCATAGTCAATTTTTCAATTCCGTAAGCAAGTCGGAGGAAGTACAAGCATCTTTGTTTAAATGTTAGCAATGTGGTTGAAAAAAAAAAACAGGATATTATTTTGGTTCGGGGGTTATTGTTTACATAATGAAGTATTTGGAAAGTTGAGGTTCGGGTATGTTTTGGTCTATGGAATGGTTGTCTGGTTTTTAGCTAGGTCCAATCGGGTTTGTTATTGTTGTTGTTTTTCCAAGAAGCATGTTAGCTAAATTACTGAAGCACACGATTTAGGGTTCGGGTTCCCACAACAACAATAAAGTCCGGTTCGGGTATATTTTAGCGAAGTCGTTTAAATCAAGGGATTGCCGATCAACCACTTTCGAGAGATTTGTATCTTTGTTTTTACAGAATCCGTAAGAGTTGCAAGGTCAATTCTTCAATTCCGGTAAACGAGTCGGAGGAAGTACAAGCATCTTTGTTTAAATGTTAGCAATGTGGTTGAAAAAACGGGATATTATTTTGGTTCGGGGGTTATTGTTTACATAATGAAGTATTTGGAAAGTCGAGGTTCGGGTATGTTTTGGTCTATGGAATGGTTGTCTGGTTTTTAGCTTGGTCCAATCGGGTTTGTTATTGTTGTTGTTTTTCCAAGAAGCATGTTAGCTAAATTACTGTAGCACACAATTTAGGGTTCGGGTTCCCATAACAACAATAAAGTCGGGTTCGGGTATATTTTAGCAAAGTCGTTTCAATCAAGGAATTGTCGATCGAACACTTTGGCGTCAATAGCTAAATTTTTTTGTGAGTCGTCCACAGAGTCCAGAAGAGTTGGTAGTTCTGGTACCTGCTAAACCGGTTGAGAACGATGCAAGTACACATGTTGACAATCATGCTAGCAGCTCATATAAAAATGGTCTATGGAGTTTTGGTCAGTTTTTAGTCGAAGTGCCTAAGTCACAACTAGTCCTCTGATTTATTTATTTTTTGGGGGTAATGCAATTTTTGGCGTTAACCAAAAAAATTTTTAGGGGGGGTGGGGCTTATTTGTGTAGAACGAAGTTGTGGCAACCATTAGGGAATACACAATGTACAAAGTGTGTAAGTTTGTCTTGCCGTTAGCCTTTGTTTGACATGACCTCTGTGCCTGTGTTTTTTTTGGGGACATAAACCGGCCGTAGGCGCCTGTACGACCGAGTACCGAGTCCAGGTAGAATCTTAACATGTTTCATCTGCCACTCCAGAATCCTCCATGAGACATTTTTCACCGGCGTCCCTGTAACCGACTTCAGCCTGGCTAATCTCTTAGCCTCAGGCCTTTCCACCGAGTTCCACCGCGGTGACAGTCCAGATGCATCGGCGGCAAAGGTTCCGGCGCCTAAAAATAGACGGGCGCTCGCTTGCTTTTTCAACATGCAGCCGAGAGATTCTGCACTTCGGGACGGATCAACGAAGGAGACAGTTTTCTCTCTGAACGAGACTTGGACAACAGATAGTACTGTTTTGTTGACCAAACTACCATGACCGGGTTTTTTTGCGCCGGCATTCTTTCGGCCGAGCTGCAGTGTGACAACAATGAAGCACAGTGCGGCCATTCATCAGCCGTACAGTATGCTAATCGTGACGCTTCTCGCCAGCGCTGACGGGGACGGTCTGACAGGTTTATCCAAGACCACATCAGAGCCTGGATGAACCAAAACAAATACGCTGCCAAGTCAAAATAAGGTCTTGGTGTGCAAACATGACTTTTAGTGCGGTTCTAAGACTAGTATGTGACCCTGGTGTAGGGTGTCCAACATTTGACATGGAGGCCATTATTATATTTAAAAAATGTAATAAATTAGAAGAATAGTTGATATTTTATATATTTCGGTTACAAAATATTATTAGTATGAACAACTTTTTTCCCCCAAATTTTTTTCTGAATTTTTCTAGTACTTTATTTTGTAATATTTGGTGTTTATCTCAGAATATTTTGTTTTTATTCTTATAAAATGACTGCTACTTTGTTAATATTTATCTTTTTTATTTTTTTTATCAATTATTAGGGCTAATAAAAATGGCCTCCCGGGCTGTACTTTGGAACCTGAAGATGAACGTTAAAAAAAAATATAGCCCCTCCCTCACTTGTTTATATGATACCGCCACTTAGTAAAAAAAAATAACAAAAAGAAATACAAATAAAAAAATAAAAAATAAAAAAATGCAAAAAAATAAATAAATAAAAATACAAATAAATAAATAAATAAATAATAAAATAAAAATTAAAAAAATACAAAAAATAAAAAATAAAAAATAAAAAATAAAAAATAAAAAATAATAAATAATAAATAATAAATAATAAATAATAAATAATAAATAATAAATAATAAATAATAAATAATAAATAATAAATAAAAGTCGGCTTCTCCACACATCTTAAAATCCACCCAACACACGGGGTCGTCGTGGTCCCGTCATTTTCGGCATGTCATCATCATCCAAGTGTCTGCAGCGACCGGCGGACGTCATATCTCTCCAGGCTGTCGGCTAACGGAGCGCCAGAGCAAACATTTCCAGATTTTGCTGACAGCAGGCAAACACGGTGTGTTTGTGTTGAGTCGGTCAGTCGTGTGTCACCCGATGAAAAATAGAAAGAAGTGACAGAAGCCGAGTGGAGAACCCCGGGGAGGCATCGACGTTTTCGTATGGACCAGATAGCGACATGAACGACGCCGATCAGCCAAACAAACGTTGGCTTGAAGGGGAATCTTGTGATTTTTCAGCTAAACGGTTATACAGACATTTTGCTTTAGGACTCCAGCAAACCACAGTGAGAGCCATTATCCATTAATAGCCAAAACACGGAACAGTGGGGAACCTTCCCAGTTGCTGCCAAGTATGGCCCCCCCCAACCAGATATTAATTTTTCATACAGAACTGTTTTTTCTCGGTTAATAATAAAAAGTTTCATTTAAAAACTGCATTTTGTGCATTGACTAATATGATCTGAAATATTTTTAAGTGTGACAAATCACATATTATATACTGTATCATACATTATATATTATTTTATTTTAAATTAATCAAAAAATAAATAAAAGTTGTAGATGTTTAAATATATTATTTATCTTAATTTATTTAATAAAATTAATGCTTAACATCTATATTTTATATAATAAATATATAAAAATATATAAAATATATATGATAAGCATTATTTTTATTAAATAAATAAAAATAATGCTTAACATATATTTTATATACTATATAAAAATATATAAAATATAGATGTTAAGCATTATATTATATTTTATATAATAAATATATAAAAAATATAATATATAAAAATATATAATATATAATATATAAAAATATATCTAAAATATATATGATAAGCATTATTTTTATTAAATAAATAAACATAATGCTTAACATATTTTATATACTATATAAAAATATATAAAATATAGATGTTAAGCATTATATTATATTTTATATAATAAATATATAAAAATATATAATATATAATATATAAAAATATATCTAAAATATATATGATAAGCATTATTTTTTATTAAATAAATAAAAATAATGCTTAACATATATTTTATATACTATATAAAAATATATAAAATATAGATGTTAAGCATTATATTATATTTTATATAATAAATATATAAAAATATATAATATATAATATATAATATATAAAAATATATAAAAAAATATATATGATAAGCATTATTTTTATTAAATAAATAAAAATAAAGCTTAACATATATTTTATATACTATATAAAAATATATAAAATACAGATGTTAAGCTACAACTTTTATTTATTTTTTCATTATTTTAATATTTTTTAATATATATTTTATATATTTATTATATACCCATTATGGTGGACTACTACTACTACTACAACTACTGAAGTTTTTTTTTTATAAATAAATAAATGAATGAATTAAAATAAAATCAAAAAATGTTATTAAAAAACTAAGTATGTTGAATACACTTAAATGAAGCCAATTAACAGGCTGTCAGACAATAGTATTTTGAGACACAAAAAAGGGGAAGCTGCTGGTGACAGGCTGCCACTTCCACCTGCCGGCGAGGTCACATGACCCAAGCCTCGCACCGTCTTTATTTTATTGAACCTTTACGACGCCGTGCGGCCCCACTCAGTCCCCTCAGTTAACCCGGACTGAGAACTTTCTAACTGTACTCCTGCTTACAGTTGCCGGGTAGATTTCCCTGACGAAAACCTGTCGAGTCGCATGAGCACGTGACAAGGGCGGTTGACGGGAGGACCAGGAAGTGAGCGGGAACCGGTTTCCAGCGCCATGTTTACGATGCGTGTTTGAATATAATGGCGTTCCATACGTGCCTTTTTCCATGTTTTTCATGTCATCATTTCCCATCAATGTTTCATACGTCTGTCATAAAAGAGCTCAAGAGAAGCGAAAAAATTTAATATTATGGAGGGAAAAAAGTCATAACATTCTAGTAAAATTATAATTTTATTCCTGTAATATAACAATGTGATTCTTGCGCTATTACTGACTATAGTGACTGATTATCCCAGCTTCATTCTCATAAAAATACACCTTATTTTCTCACAATATTTTAATTAAAATATTACATTGGTAAAAAAAATATAAATTTTTTTTATAAAAAATGTAAAAAAATGTATAAAAAATTATAAATTTTTTTATAAAAAATTTAAAAAAAAGTTTATAAAAATTTTTATACTATTTTTTATTTTTTTTTTTATAACTTTTTATTAAAAATACATAAATATCTTTAAAAATGCCAAATAAAATAATAACAGCTTATTTTGTCATCATATTAAAAGAACCAGTGAAAAAGTAAAATATATATATTTTCATGAACAAATATATTTAAGGTTTTATTTTGCTATTACTGCCTTTTTAATTCCATTATTAAAGATTTTAAAAATTGTTTAAATACACTCTATTTTCTCACAATATTCAACAATGTTACAGTTTGGTGGATAAATATTTGAATTTCAATAAAAAAATATTAAGAAATACAATAAATGTTTTCCTAAAATTGGTACATATAATGATATATAGATAATATTAATTATAACAAAACAATATATTTATTTTAGTTATATATTATTATTTCTTGTAAATATGTTCATTTAAAAATGTATACAACTAATTATTATACTATTACTACCAATTTCCTTTCAGAATTAAATAATTTAATAATTTTTTTTTTTTTTTTTAGAATAGGCAGCTTATTTTCCCACAATTAGAAACAATGTTGCACTTTTTGGGGGACGGGGGGGGGGGGTCTTTTAAATAAATAAATATTAATAAATATAAATAAACACATACAAATTTTCATAAAATTCTTATGTATAAAGAAATATATTTAATAATTAATTCAATTATTTCTTAGAATAAACAGCTTATTTTCCCACAATTAGAAACAATGTTGCCCTTTTTTGGGGGGGGGGGTCATTTAAATAAAAAAAAATATTAATAAATCTAAATAAACACATACACATTTTCATAAAATTGTTATGTATAAAGAAATATATTTAATAATATTTCTTAGAATAGACAGCTTATTAGAAAAAATGATGCACTTTTTGGGGGGGTCATTTAAATAAATAAATATTAATACATATAAATAAAACACATACACATTTTCATAAAATTGTTATATATAAAGAAATATACAAGAAAATTTATTGAATATAATAATACAACTTGGGTTCTCATAATATAAAATGTAAATATTATAAATAATATATATATTTCATTATATCATATTTTTTAATTTTTGTTCACTGGCCCCATGTTCGGAGCACACACAACCCGCAAGGCATGCCGTCCACTAAGTTACCAAGCATACCTTGCGGGTCACACTGTGTCTTCGCCAGACTTCATCGACATGCGAACGGGTTTCTCGTTTGTCTGTAGGCGGCCCCCGATGGAAAAACGTTTTAACACTGACATGTTCCACTTCCTCATCTTTTTTTTCCACATTAGCACACAACCAGGATCATGTGACGTGCCTAAGCGTGTCCAATAAACGTGTTCATTAAATAAACTGCTGTGCCTAAAAGGGTCAAAGTTCAACATGCTTCCTTATTTGGGAATGCTACATCCCTAAAAAAAAGTGCAAAGTTATCAAAAGTGTGTGTGAGAGACGGAGTTGTTAGACGGGTGTGTCCGTGCTAGCTTACCCTCAGCGACCAGCTCCTCCACGGTGACTTGATACCGGCCGACCGCGAACACTTTCCCGACGTAGCCGCCGAGCCCGGAGCCAGACCCGGTCGCCCCTACGAGCCCCCCGCTTTCAGACTTCGGCATCCGGGAAAACTTCTTCATTTTGCCCCCCTTTTTTTTATTTATTCTCAGTCCCGAGGAGGAAGTCAGTCAAAGTGAGCAGCGGCGTCTCCTATCTTCGTCTCCCCGGCATGGAGCCTCTCGCTCTCGGCATCCAAATGGCGTCTCGGCTCGGCCACGGCGGGAAAGCCACGAGCCACCGACACGGTCGCACGGGTCGTGCGCGTGACAGCGTCCACCTTGGCGGTGACAACAACAACACGTAAGCGCTGGTTAGCTAGTGAGACACATCGGGCTAACTCGTACGGGACTCTCCTCCAAGAAAAAAAACTACGGAGGCACAGCTCAGTCAATTAAAGCCCAAAAAGCTTCCGATATCTGGGTATAAATCCAACCCAGTCGTTCTCCAGCGTCGCTGGGTCGCCACGCCGCTGCGACGCGCACCGAAGCACTGCTCTTGCTAGCAGGCTAACTAGCAAGCTAACATGCTAGTTACACTAAGAGCGAGCGGGTGAACCAGTCAAGCGGTCACCGGGTCAGGGAGAAAAAAAAAAACACAGCCGCACGGGAAAGCGCCTCCTCGGGCAAGGCCTTAGGCTTTTGGGGCTGGTTCCTCCGCGGCGTCACCTCCTCGCTTCCCCTCTGCCATCTTGGCTCAACTTGTCAGGGAGACTCCTCAATGATGGAGGCCACAGTAAAAATGTGAGGGGGCGGTACCTTTGGTTAGCCAATCACAGCGGGAACCTGACTTGACCTGACCACGCCCATTTTACTTGTTCTGACCACGCCCCCGTAGCGTTGTTTTGTTACAAGAGCAAACTAATAAACAAACATGGCTACATAATAAATAATATATGTTGTTTACACAAATAATTCATGACGTCACACATTGTTTGTGTCACAAATACTTCTTATAAAACATAATTTTGACCTTATTTGGTTTGGGAAACAAATCCCCCTCATTGAGAAGAAAGTAATTAGAAATAGTCCGTTCCAGAGTCAAAATGTGGGCATAATAAATAATCTAAAGTGTTTTACACTTGAGCAGCACTAAACCACAGGCCCAGTGTAAACAAAAGATGGTCTACATAATGAGGTCAGAGAAGAAGAAGAAGAAGAAGAAGAAGAAGAAGAAGAAGAAGAAGAAGAAGAAGAAGAAGAAGGGGAGCACATGTGTGACATTACATAAGAGATGGGGGTGTGTGGGGGGGTGTCACGTGATCTAACGACTCAACCTCCATGTGTGCACACATCCTGCTTCTGCACGACATGGCGAGGAGAGGATGTTTTTTTTTGGAGGGGGTTGGGGGGTTCTTTTTCCTCTTTGACACACATTGTTATCCTTGGAGATCCGTCCATCGGGTGACTGCTGCTATCTGGTGGCCGTAATACGGAACTACACCACCATGGCTTCATTTCTATGGAGGGCTGTTGCGTTCAAATGAAATACTTACAAAACCAATAAAAATATTATTATTTACATAAGATTATGTATAAATATTATTTAAAAAAAATGTTAATTTAAAATAAGATTCCAAAATTTATTGTATTAGTGTGTACGAAATTATCAGAATTATTGTATTACTTAGTAAATATTTAAAAAAATAAAAACTCTTATTAATCCATTAAATAAAATATGCAATAATATGTAAAGTTGATTTTTTTTTAAAGTTTGCAGTTTGTTTTCAAATTTTTAAATTTTCCTATAAATTTTTTATGTTTTTATTGTGTTATTTTTTTTCCTACTTTTATTGTGTACTTTTATAATGTCAAATTATTGTATTATAAATATACATAAAATGGAAAAATATCATAAAATTAATGAAAACAGATAAAAGAAAAAACAAAAGCAATAAAAATTGAAAATAAAAACTTATTCAGTCATTTCAATATTCAATACTTAATAGTGTATGATTTAAAATATTTTTTCTATAATAATAAAAATATATATTTGTTTAATAGACATGACTTTTAAATAATAACACATTATTATTTAAAATACATCATATTAAAATTATAAGATGCATATTTTAAATAATTAAAAAAATATTAGTTTAATGGACATAAACCTGTAGGGATTTAATTTTTTTAAATAAAACGTAGTAATCATTATAAAAAATATATATTTAAATTATAATATATATTATTTCAAATAAAAAAAATAATATAAATAACATTTTGTTTAACAAACTTGTGGGGATTTTCAGATTTTTAAAATATAAAAAGTATGAATAATATTCACATTTTAATATATAATTTAAAAAATAATAATTATTTTAAAAAAACTAAAAGAAAAATAAAGAAAAAATAAATACAAATAATATATCTGATTAATAGACATGAACCCATAAGGATTTCCATATTTTCTATGTGTAACAATATTAATAATATTCACATTTTAATATATAATTTAAAAAATAATAATTATTTTAAAAAAACTAAAAGAAAAATAAAGAAAAAATAAATACAAATAATATATCTGATTAATAGACATGAACCCATAAGGATTTCCATATTTTCTACGTGTAAAAATATTAATAATATTCACGTTTTAATATATAATTTAAAAAATAATAATTATTTAAAAAAAACTAAAAGAAAAATAAAGAAAAAATAAATACAAATAATATATCTGATTAATAGACATGAACCCATAAGGATTTCCATATTTTCTACGTGTAAAAATATTAATAATATTCACATTTTAATATACAATATTTAAAAAATAAATAAAAATAATATATCTACTTAATAGACATGAACCTGTGTGGATTTTCATATTTTCTTTATTGACTAAAAAAAGGCACCAAATACAGGCGTTGAAATCAGTAGCATTGTGGGTAATTTCATCAAAAATCATCATAGCACCAAAAATATAATGTAATTTCCCAGAATTGCTTCATTCTGGAGTGGTTTTGATAGGCACACGGTTTGGGGGGGGGGGGGGGGGGGGGGGGGGGACAAAACAAAAAAAAACACACACAGGAAGTGAAACAAAGTGACATTTTTGCGTGGGTTTGCTTTGCAGCGTCTCAGCAGGAAATGAAGTCATCACATCAGTAGCATAAAATATTAATTTTAAAAAACAAACCCCCAAAAAAGGCTCAAGTGGTAAAACATAATAGCATAAAAAAAAAATTAAAAAAAACATCGTAACGACACGAGAGGCTGAGTAGCAAAAACGGGCGTCTTTGGGCGGAACGGCGGCTTAGAAAAATGTGCTTTGTTATAAAGTCATTGTCAGTAAGGCGACACTTCTGATTGGTTACAGGAAGTTCTGGGCGGGGTCATAACGATTGTTTGTGAAATACTGAATGGCACTTGGTTGGAAGCGTGCTAGCGATGGACGGGACGGCAATAAAAGAGAACGAAATGTGTCGAAAATGTTTCGAGCGAGGCTTCAAACGATAAAAACGAGAAGGAAACACGATGATGTCATAATTGCACTTGATTGATTCATATTTTGTGTCACTCAATCATCCTCAGCAGGATAAAGCACAGTACTTTCAACTTGGCTCACAGTTTTACCGTAAACTTTTTTCGTAAATTTACTTGCAAATTTATGAAATAATTCTTGTATTATTACGAGTTTTTATATGAAATGTAAAAATTTTTAAAAAGTCATACATTTACTAGAATTTGTAGATTTATAAAATAGTCGAAATTTCACAACTTTTTACCGTAAACTTGCAACTTTTTTCGTAAATTTACTTGCAAATTTATGAAATAATTCTTGTAATATTACGAGTTTCTATCGGAAATTTAAGATTTTTTAAAAAGTCATACATTTACTAGAATTTGTAGATTTATAAAATAGTCAAAATTTCACGAGAATTTTACGACTTTTTACCGTAAACTTACAACTTTTTTTGTAAATTTACTTGCAAATTTATGAAATAATTCTTGTAATATTACGAGTTTTTATCGGTAATTTAAGTTTTTTTTTTAAAAAGTCATACATTTACTAGAATTTGTAGATTTATAAAATAGTCAAAATTTCACGAGAATTTTACGACTTTTTACCGTAAACTTGCAACTTTTTTCGTAAATTTACTTGCAAATTTATGAAATAATTCTTGTAATATTACGAGTTTTTATCGGAAATGTAAGATTTTTTAAAAAGTCATACATTTACTAGAATTTGTAGATTTATAAAATAGTCGAAATTTCATGAGAATTTTACGACTTTTTACCGTAAACTTGCAACTTTTTTCGTAAATTTACTTGCAAATTTATGAAATAATTCTTGGTATATTACGAGTTTTTATCGGAAATGTAAGATTTTTTAAAAAGTCATACATTTACTAGAATTTGTACATTTATAAAATAGTCGAAATTTCATGAGAATTTTACGGCTTTTTACCGTAAACTTGCAACTTTTTTCGTAAATTTACTTGCAAATTTATGAAATAATTCTTGTAATATTATGAGTTTTTATCGGAAATTTAAGATTTTTTAAAAAGTCATACATTTACTAGAATTTGTAGATTTATAAAATAGTCAAAATTTCATGAGAATTTTACGACTTTTTACCGCAAATTTACAACTTTTTTTTTCTCGTAAATTTACTTGTAATTTACTTGTACATTTATGAAATTAATCTTATTCTTGAGTTTTTATTGGAAATTTAAGAATTTTTTAAAATCGTAAATTTACAACTTTTATTGTAAATTTACATTTCGTTTACTTGTAAATGTATGAAATAATTCTTGTAATATTACGACTTTTCATTGTGAAGTTATGATTTTTAAAATTTTAAATGTACTACTTTTATTGTAAATTTACTTGTAATTTACCTGTAAATTTTTGAAATTATTCTTGTAATATTATGACATTTTATCGTAAATTTATGATTTTTTTTAAATCATAAATGTATGACTTTTTATCGTAAATTTGCGGTACAAAGATGTTAAAATCTACGTAAATTTATGAATTTTTTATCGTAAATTTGTGACTTTTTGTGACTTTTTATCGTAAATTTACAGTAAAAAGTAATGTATCTTCACTTTCTATAAAATCAGTCATATAATGGAAAATTTTGTATTTTAATGAGAATTTTTTTTTACAAGAATTAAAAACTAAAAAAAATGTTCTTAACTTATTTTAAAATAAATTCAGAATGAGGAGAAAACAGTTGAAATAATTGGAAAATTTCCGTAAAACGCGCAAAACTTAATTTAACGCGAATAAAGCGAAACTATTATGAGAAAAAAAAGTCGTATTTCAATGAGAATTTTTTTTTTACAAGAATTTAAAACTAAAAAATGTTCTTAACTTATTTTAAAATAAATTCAGAATGAGGAGAAAACAGTTGAAATAATTGGAAAATTTCCCTAAAATGCACAAAACTTAATTTAACAAGAATAAAGTCAAAATATTATGAGAAAAATATCGTATTTTAATGAGAATTTTTTTAACAAGAATTAAAAACTAAAAAATGTTCTTAACTTATTTTGAAATAAATTCAGAATGAGGAGAAAACAGTTGAAATAATTGGAAAATTTCCCTCAAATGCGCAAAACTTAATTTAACGAGAATAAAGTGAAGCTATTATGAGAAAAAAAAGTCGTATTTCAATGAGAATTTTTTTTTTTACAAGAATTTAAAAGTAAAAAATGTTCTTAACTTATTTTAAAATAAATTCAGAATGAGGAGAAAACAGTTGAAATAATTGGAAAATTTCCGTAAAACGCGCAAAAATTAATTTAACGAGAATAAAGTGAAACTATTATGAGAAAAAATGTCGTATTTCAATGAGAATTTTTTTTACAAGAATTTAAAACAAAAAAAAATGTCTTAATTTATTTTAAAATAAATTCAGAATGAGGAGAAAACAGTTGAAATAATTGGAAAATTTCCCTAAAATACGCAAAACTTAATTTAACGAGAATAAAGTGAAACTATTATGAGAAAAATATCGTATTTTAATGAGAATTTTTTTTCAACAAGAATTAAAAACTAAAAAAAATGTTCTTAACTTATTTTAAAATAAATTCAGAATGAGGAGAAAACAGTTTAAATAATTGGAAAATTTCCGTAAAACGCGCAAAAATTAATTTAACGAGAATAAAGCGAAACTATTATGAGAAAAAAAAGTCGTATTTCAATGAGAATTTTTTTTTTACAAGAATTTAAAACTAAAAAATGTTCTTAACTTATTTTAAAATAAATTCAGAATGAGGAGAAAACAGTTGAAATAATTGGAAAATTTCCCTAAAATGCACAAAACTTAATTTAACAAGAATAAAGTCAAAATATTATGAGAAAAATATCGTATTTTAATGAGAATTTTTTTAACAAGAATTAAAAACTAAAAAATGTTCTTAACTTATTTTGAAATAAATTCAGAATGAGGAGAAAACAGTTGAAATAATTGGAAAATTTCCCTAAAATACGCAAAACTTAATTTAACGAGAATAAAGTGAAACTATTATGAGAAAAATATCGTATTTTAATGAGATTTTTTTTTCAACAAGAATTAAAAACTAAAAAAAATGTTCTTAACTTATTTTAAAATAAATTCAGAATGAGGAGAAAACAGTTTAAATAATTGGAAAATTTCCGTAAAATGCGCAAAAATTAATTTAACGAGAATAAAGTGAAACTATTATGAGAAAAAAAAAAGTCGTATTTCAATGAGAATTTTTTTTACAAGAATTTAAAACTAAAAATGTTCTTAACTTATTTTAAAATAAATTCAGAATTAAGAGAAAACTGTTGAAATAATTGGAAACTTATTTTAAAATAAATTAATGGGAGTAAAGTGGAAAATATCACAAGAAGAAAATGTACCAAATATATTGTAGAAAAATTAAAAAAAATTAAAAAAGCAGCAAAAAATGGGGAAAAAAGGCACAAAGAGGTGATGATGGAACTCCACAATAGAAGCGAGCACGTTTAGTGTAGTTTAAAACCAAAAAACGACCACAAGGTGGCAGAAGTGCATTTGATTTGATTTGATATTTTTTCTTAAAATATGAAATTTGAAATTTTTAATAAGAATTTTTCAGCATTGCGGGCCTCGCTGGAGAAAGTTTGGACACCCCCGTTACTATGACAACGTTTTTTTTTTTGTTTTTTTTTAAGTACCCGCTCCGGTGCGGATAAACCCAGACGTTGAAGCGGATGACGCCATGTTTTGTCGTGCGTGAGGTAGCCCAGTTGTGAACGCTAACGAAAGTGAACGCTAACGCCGCCGTGCTCATTTGAAACGTGCGCTTCCCTTTTTTCGACGTGGTACAAAAATACGTGAGGAAAAATGTCGCGGGATGTAAGAAAATACCTTTTTCGTTTGATAAAAAAAAAAAAAGTTCTTCGTCACACCTCGGTGCCGGCGTTGAGGTTGACTTGTTTGACCTTGGCGCCGGCGTCCTGGTTGCGGTTGGCGGCGTTGATGTTGGTGACGGTGCAGCGTTTGCTGCTGAAGTTCTTCTCCACGCTCTTGTCCATGCACACCTCCACTTTGGTGTGGCAGTGGTACTCCTCGTACGCTTTTTCGCTCTTCGCCGTTCGGGATTTTTGCGTCGAGCGGCGGCAGCGACGGAGCAAAAAACAGGAAGCCAGGAGCACCAGAACCAGTAAAGTGAGTGCGGCTACGCCTCCGCCCACCGAGCCGCCCACGTGAGCGGTGAAGGTACCCGAGGGTCCGCTTTCCAGCCGGAGGGACTTCATATTGGTGCCGTTTTTCACCTGGTCGCCTTCGTTATCGTAGACGAGCGACTCGTCCAGCGTCAGCCGCCCGCTGCGGTCCACCAGGTCCCGTTTGGGGCGGCTCAGCGTCGAAGCGAGCGAGCGTTGCATCCTGGGACTGGAGCGCGACTCTGGACTGATGACGTAAATCACCTGTAGGTACCACTGATGTCCCGCCTCCACCTGTCAGTCACAAAAGAGACAGGAAGCGGTGACTTTCCCAACTTCCTACGAGAGCTAAAGTCGACAGGGAGATTCTCGGACCTTGTAGAGAGCGTCCACCTTCATGGTGAAGCCGTCCACGCCCGGCATGGCGGCCATCGGGTTCAAGTCTGGGATGTCCGATGCAAAGTTGGCCTCGAAGGGGACATCGTGGAAGTATTTGTCACACACGTCCGGCTGTTTGCGGTCCTAAAAAACACGGGAAAATTTCTCAAAAATGCTTAACTTATTTTAAAATAAATTCAGAATTAGGAGAAAACTGTTGAAATAATTGGAAAATTTCCCAAAAACTTCCAAAAATTTATTTAACGAGAATAAAATCAAAATAATATGAGAATAATGTCGTATTTTAATGAGAATTTTTTTTACTAAACTAAAAAAATTTTCTTAACATATTTTAAAATAAATTCAGAATTAGGAGAAAACTGTTGAAATAATTGGAAAATTTCCCAAAAACTTCCAAAAATTTATTTAACGAGAATAAAATCAAAATAATATGAGAATAATGTCGTATTTTAATGAGAATTTTTTTTACTAAACTAAAAAAATTTTCTTAACATATTTTAAAATAAATTCAGAATTAGGAGAAAACTGTTGAAATAATTGGAAAATTTCCCCAAAACGCCCCAAACTTAATTTAACAAGAATAAAATCAAAATGTTATGAGAAAAATGTCGTATTTTAATGAGATTTTTTTTTTTACAAGAATTAAAAACTAAAAAATGTTCTAAACTTATTTTAAAATAAATTCAGAATTAGGAGAAAACTGTTGAAATAATTGGAAAATTTCCCAAAAACGCTCAAAACTTAATTTAACAAGAATAAAATTAAAATTTTACAAGAAAAATATCATATTTTAATGAGAATTTTTTTTACAAGAATTAAAATAAAAAAACCGCTCTTAACTTTTTTAAAAATAACTTCAAAATGAGGAGAAAACTGTTGAAATAATTAGAAAATTTCCCCAAAACACCCCAAACTTAATTTAACGAGAATAAAATCAAAATGTTATGAGAAAAATGTCGTATTTTAATGAGAATTTCTTTTACAAGAATTAAAAACAAAAAAAATGTTCTTAACTTATTTTAAAATAAATTCAGAAATAGGAGAAAACTCTTGAAATAATTCAAAAATTTCCCCAAAATGCCCAAAACTTAATTTAACAAGAATAAAATCAAAATATTATGAGAAAAAAAAGTCATAATTTAATGAGATTTTTTTTACAAGAATTAAAAAACAAACAAAAAATTCTTAACTTATTTAAAAATAAATTCGGAATTAGGAGAAAACTGTTGATATAATTAAAAAAATTCCCCAAAACGCCCAAAACTTAATTTAACGAGAATAAAATCAAAATATTATGAGAAAAAAAGTCATATTTTAATGAGAATTTTTTTTTTCAAAAATTAAAAACAAAAAAATGTTCTTAACTTATTTTAAAATAAATTCAGAATTAGGAGAAAACTGTTGAAATAATTGGAAAATTTCCCCCAAACTTAATTTAACGAGAATAAAGTCAAAATATTATGAGAAAAATGTCGTATTTTAATGAGAATTTTTTTTTACAAGAATTAAAAACAAAAATTTTAAAAACTTTTTAAACTTTTGATTTTAACTTTTGACTTGCTTTGAAAGTCCAGGCTTCGCTACACATCTTAAATCACCGCCTGGCGCTCTGCGGACTATTTGTGGGATCTTGATCTGACCTAGCTTGATGCTAAAGTGGGACTGTATATACGTATGACCATGTTTGAGTCCCATAAGAATATCCCATATAAGAATATCCTGACATATTGTTAAAAAAAAAACAGGCTTCGCTACACATCTTGAAATACAATATGGAGTCCCATGGAGTAAAAGCGTCTCCAAGTATGAATACCAGCAGCAGGAATCGATGTTTGAGGTGCTTGTTGGGTTGGATGCATCCATACTGCGGCCCCTCGTTGTACAGCGTCCCCGTGGGATCGAAGAAAGGAACGTAGCCGTCCCTGCCGGTGCACAGGTACACCTTCTCCAGCTGCAGCCTGTAGGCCGCGTTCAGGTTCTGGTCAGGGTTCCAGAGCACGCGGCCGTACAGTGTCTGACCTGTGGAGGAGGGGTCGTTGGGGGGGGGTCATTGAACGGATCATTGAAGGAAACACCGCTAGCTGCTCCGTACCCATGGAGAAGGCGCCCTTGTAGTCCATCTCGGCCATGGCGACGTCAGCAGAAGCCGGGTCCATCATGAAGACCTTGTCATTGTTGCACAGCTGGAACTCTGTGTTCAAGGAGTAGACCACCGGGACGGGGCGGTTGGTCTGCTGGAAGGCGATGGGCACCAAAAACCTCAAGAGGAAACGCGTCAAATTAAAACAAAGAACCTCAAATGACCTAATTGGCTACTTTAGGGGGGGGCAGTACTTCTCCGGAGCGTGAGCCGTGCAGGACAGAGCCTTGTCCCCAGGATCGATCCAAGGCTGAGTGGGCTGGACGGTGCAAGGGATCAAGAAGACGGTGTACTCCCCGGAATAATCCTTCCTGTAGACGCAAGAGCAAACAAGACGTTTCTATGCTTTCGACTTTGTGGCAACAATCTGGCGAAGACCCAGAACCAAGAACCGATGGATCCCACAGACCTGCTGTAGGAGCTGGTGGCCCTCCACAACTGGTAAGGAGAATCAAAGGTCTGAGCGCTCCACAGAAGCTGGATGTCAAACTCGATGCCTCCGAGGTGGTCTGGTGCCAGGAGGTGGGACTTGTGTCCAGGCAGGGTGTGGTGTTCTGGGACAAACTGGCCTGGAAAAGTCGGGAACACAAGCGATAAGTCTTCACTGAGAACAAGGTCCTGGTTTTGTTTTCGGGAAACCACCTCTGAATTTTGCGTGTGTTTTGAACTCGATGACTAGACGTCCATCCTCGCGGATGTAGATCCTGATGATCTGCAGTCTGGCGGACAGGACGCTGTCGGTCTGGATGCCTGCAAACAGGAAACGATGGAGTCGGGATACCGCAAAGAACAGATCCAGATCAAGGACTGGGCCAGGACCTGTCCTCCAGAGCACGGTGTCGTAGAAGAAGGAGAACTCCATCTCCGTGTGGTGCTCCAGAGAAGCCCAGCCTCTGGGTGCCGTCACGTAGATGTAGGACACGTAAAGCGGGACCTGAACGGTGAGGAAGGACTGAGCCGAGTCCCGCACCTGGTTCAAAAAATGAGAGTCTGTCAGGACCACGGAGCGGCACAAAAACGTTGCGACACAAAACGTCATAAACATGTCATAACCAACGTTGTAACATGAAATGTCGCAACATGAAACATCACAGCCATACTAGTACGCCGTATCACAAAACGTTGTAAAATGAAACGTCATAACACAAAACCAGATAACACGAAACATCACAACCATGACACGTCATAACACAAAACGCCGTAAAATGAAATATCATAACCATATGTCATAACCATGATGTCATAACACAAAACGCTGTAAAATGAAATGTCACAGCCATGAAATGTCATAACACAAAACGCCATAAAATGAAATGTCACAACCATGATACGTCATCACACAAAACGCCGTAAAATAAAACATCACAACATGATACATCATAACACAAAACGTCATAAATGGAAATATAACCACGATACATCATGACACAAAATGTCATAAAATGAAATGTCATAACCATATGTCGTAACCATGATATATCATAACACAAAATGCCGTAAAATGAAACATCACAACCATGATACGTCATAACACAAAACGTCATAAAATGAAATGTCACAGCCATGATAAGTCATAACACCAAATGTCATAAAATGAAATATAACCATGACACGTCATAACACAAAATGTCATAAAATGAAATGTCATAACCATATGTCATAACCATGATATATTATAACACAAAACGCCATAAAATGAAACATCACTACCATGATACGTCATAACACAAAACGCCGTAAAATGAAACATCACAATCATGATAAGTCATAACACCAAATGCCATAAAATGAAATATAACCATGATATGTCATAACACAAAACGTCATAAAATGAAATGTCATAACCATATGTCATAACCACGATATATTATAACACAAAACGCCATAAAATGAAACATCACTACCATGATATGTCATAACACAAAACATCATAAAATGAAACATCACAACTATGACACGTCATAACACAAAATGTCATAAAATGAAATGTCATAACCATATGTCATAACCATGATATATTATAACACAAAATGTCATAAAATGAAACATCACAACTATGACACGTCATAACACAAAATGTCATAAAATGAAATGTCATAATCATGATACGTCATAACACAAAACGCCGTAAAATGAAACATCACAACCATGATAAGTCATAACACAAAATGCTGTAAAATGAAACACCATAACATGAAACGTCATAACCCTAAAACGTCATAATGAGAAAAATCGCAATATGACACTATGACATCATAACATAAAATGTTGCAACACAAAACATCACAACCATGATACGTCATAGCCCAAAACGCCGTAAAATGAAACGTCATAACATGAAACGTCATAACATGAAACGTCATAATGCGAAACATCGCAATATGAAACTATGACATCATAACATAAAATGTTGCAACACAAAACATCACAACCATGATATGTCATAGCCCAAAACGCCATAAAATGAAACGTCATAACATGAAACATCATAACAAAAAGTCATAACATGAAACGTCATGATGCGAAACATCGCAATATGAAACTGACATCATAACATAAAATGTTGCAACACAAAACATCACAACCATGATACGTCATAGCACAAAACGCCGTAAAATGAAACGTCATCACATGAAACATCATAACAAAAAGTCATAACATGAAACGTCATAATGCGAAACATCGCAATATGAAACTATGACATCATAACATAAAATGTTGCAACACAAAACATCACAACCATGATACGTCATAGCACAAAACGCCATAAAATGAAACGTCATCACATGAAACATCATAACAAAAAGTCATAACATGAAACGTCATAATGCGAAACACCGCAATATGAAACTATGACATCATAACATAAAATGTTGCAACACAAAACATCACAACCATGATACGTCATAGCACAAAAAGTCGTAAAATGAAACATCATAACATGAATTGTCATAACATGAAACGTCATAACATGAAACGTCATAATGGGAAAAATCGCAATATGAAACTATGACATCATAACATAAAATGTTGCAACACAAAACAACATAACCATGATACGTCATAACACAAAAGGCCGTAAAATGAAACGTCATAACATGAAACATCATAACATGAAACGTCATAACATGAAACATCGCAATATGAAACTATGACATCATAACATAAAATGTTGCAACACAAAACATCACAACCATGATAAGTCATAGCACAAAAAGTCGTAAAATGAAACGTCATAACATGAAACGCCATAACATGAAACGCCATAACATGAAACGTCATAATGCGAAATATCGCAATATGAAACTGACATCATAACATAAAATGTTGCAACACAAAACATCACAACCATGATACGTCATAACACAAAACGCCATAACATGAAACACCATAACATGAAACGCCATAACATGAAACGCCATAACATGAAACGTCATAATGGGAAAAATCGCAATATGAAACTATGACATCATAACATAAAATGTTGCAACACAAAACAACATAACCATGATACGTCATAACACAAAACGCCGTAAAATGAAACGTCATAACATGAAACATCATAACATGAAACGTCATAACATGAAACATCGCAATATGAAACTATGACATCATAACATAAAATGTTGCAACACAAAACATCACAACCATGATAAGTCATAGCACAAAAAGTCGTAAAATGAAACGTCATAACATGAAACGCCATAACATGAAACGCCATAACATGAAACGCCATAACATGAAACGTCATAATGCGAAACATCGCAATATGAAACTGACATCATAACATAAAATGTTGCAACACAAAACATCACAACCATGATACGTCATAACACAAAACGCCATAACATGAAACACCATAACATGAAACGCCATAACATGAAACGCCATAACATGAAACGTCATAATGGGAAAAATCGCAATATGAAACTATGACATCATAACATAAAATGTTGCAACACAAAACATCACAACCATGATACGTCATAACACAAAACGCCGTAAAATGAAACGCCATAACATGAAACATCATAACATGAAACGTCATAACATGAAACATCGCAATATGAAACTATGACATCATAACATAAAATGTTGCAACACAAAACATCACAACCATGATACGTCATAACACAAAACGCCGTAAAATGAAACGTCATAACATGAAACATCATAACACAAAACGTCATAACATGAAACGTCATAATGCGAAACATTGCAATATGAAACTATGACATCATAACATAAAATGTTGCTACCCAAAACATAGCACCAAACCTTGCAGAAGGAAACATGTCAACACGTAACGCAGTAACACGTAACGCAGTCGAGCAAAACGGCGTGCCGTAACGTCCTCACCTGAAAGTCGGCGGTGACAGAACCTCCGCAGACGTCGATGAGCTCCGTCATGTCGTAGTAGGCGTCAAAGGTCCAGATGCAGCTTTTGAGATTAAGGTGCTTGTACAGCTGGATGCTCTTGGCCTCCCGCGCGGCGGGGTCGAACTGGTAGGGGCGGTCGTAGCCCGGCCCCAGGGAAATGCTGTCGTAGGACACGTCCTCCAGGAAACCGGTCTCTGAGAACAAGATGGAGAGATCGGACATGACAAATCCTGCTCTGTTGACCGCCCCTTTGAACGCGGTCCGGCTTACCCGAGAGTCCCTGCAGGTCTTTGAGGGTGACCAGGTTGGAGCAGACATGCTGCTGTCGGTAGATGGACTCCGACAGAAGGAAGTGCAGGTTATGCAGCGGCATGGTCGACACCAGGGGTAGCATACCGTCCTGGTGCGGGATCTGCACCGAGATATGGATCCTGAGAAGGGATTCAAAAACCAGATCAAGAAATCGGCCCCAATCCGAAATCCGGTGCCGTGTGGTCCCCCCTCACCTGTTGGGGTGTTCTTTGTGTTTGACGTCCAAGTATTTGAGCGTCGCGATAAAGGACTGAGCCTGGAAACCTCTGGCGGTTCCGGTAGTCACGGGGGTGTGGCAGATGGAGCCCTCGGTCCCGATGGTGGCGATGTTGCTCCTGAGCGGGGTCCCGAGGTGGCCCGCCTTGTCTCGGGCTTGAGCTACACATCGAACATGGAAACGTCGGCTGAAGTAGATGCCGTCCAGGACCTGAGACAACCGTAGACACTCAATTAGGACTTAATGAAAACCAGTACGGATCATCGATCATACCATGTGGTTGACGCTCGTGTAGGGCGTCGTGTCCGTGACCGTCTCGAAGGGCGAGCGCGCCCCATTGGTGTCGGTGGGTGCCGCCACCTCCCAGGAGAAGTGGACCTGGGTTTGGTTGATGCCCGCTTCCTCGCAACGCTCTTTCATTACCGAGTATTTGGGGTAATGGGGGTCGCAGGGCGTGACGCAGACCAGGGGGTAACCCGGGGACGGAGTCTTCTTACTACCCTCCTTGGTCACTTCCTGGACGTGATCGTAGTCGGCAAGGGACACCACCTGAGGATGAAGGCCCACAAACTGACACCTGAACCACATATGCACCATCTAAAAGTTGCCAAAAACTGCACCAGGTTTACAGAACCGAAACCATTCAAGTCCCGTGGTGGGTCGGATGACAACACTTAGTTTCCTTACAATAGGTGGTGAGGGCAGGATGAGACTTCCAGCAGCCTCCTGGTCCAGAATGGTCACCGTTGCCGTAGTGATCTCCCCAAGCACTGCCTCTACCGGGTCATCAGGGCCGAGGACCACCGAGAAGGACTCGTGCCACTCCCTGTCCTCGTTGGACACAACTTCCACCTTGAAGAGGATGTGGTCCAACCCTGAGAAGAACACAAAACGATGACATCCATCGTAAGGACTAATTCGGAATTCCCGTTCAGTTCCTTAAGACGTACCAGGGGTGAATTTGAGAACCCTGCTCCTGGGATTGTAGTCTACTCCCGATTGGGCTGAACCATCTCTGGTGCTGCAACGGATCTTGGAGGTGCGATCCAGATCTCCACGGCGGATGACTTTGATGTTGAGGACCTCGATACCGTCCGGACCTGGAGGTTCTCGAACCTGATAGGACGCTTGCTCGAACTCGATGGTGGGCGCTTGAGAAAGATACGGGTACATGGACTGACTCATCGTCGATGACGACAAACACGACAAATAAACACGGTTACCATCTTCGTCATTGGTGATGGTGACGGTGACCATGTCCCGTTCGCCGATCATGGCGCCACTCCAGTGGTCTCCACGCGGCGTCCCGAGGTGCACCTGGAACTCCTCTTCGGGTTCAAACACAGAGTCGTCCATCACGTGAACCGTGCAGTTCTTCACCTAGAACACGAGATCCACATGCATACTTGTAGACAAATACTTAGGTGTCCACGTCAAACATCTGAACCTCAGTTGACCTTCTCCCCGCGGAGGAACGTGATTCCGAACTCGTCCACGTTCCTCCTCTCGTCAAAGTCGTCCATCACCATCGCCGACATTGTGCGCGTGAAGCATCGCACCGACGACTTGAAGGACAGATCGCCTGTACGGATGACGGGGATCTGCAAGGTGCCGTCTCGTTCCTTGACCGTGTAGGCGATCTTCTCGAACTGCATGCTGGGAACTGAGATGCGGATCCAATCAGGAAGATCGAACACGTCGTGGATCCGTGACATGCCAATCATCAATCAAAAATCGGGTGTTGACGTACTGTCCTGGAAGGTGTCGGTGATGACAACGTTGGACTCGTACGGTTCTTGGAGAACCGCCCCTTGTGGAGAACTCAGGAAGACCACAAAGGACTCAGATCCCTCAATGGACGGATTCTGGATGTCATCCATGATGGTCAAACTGCAGGTCTGCAAAGTATGGAAAAATGGACGACTCTTTGGTTGGTTGCTTGGTTGCGAAAAACGGAAAACTCGATATCCTGACCTCTTCCGTTTTTCCGGGCTTGAATTCCACCTTCTTGGAACTGGGAATGTAGTCAACGCCCGGGCTGGCTGAAGGTGGATCAGAAGGTCGGGTAGCGCACCACACCGAAGTCACTGAGGACAGATCGCTTCCGTGGCGGAGCACCGGAATTTCAATTGTTCCTGGACGGGAATCGAAATATTTGACAAGGGAAGTCAATCAATTTAGTTCGAGTTAGCGTTAGCTCATACCGGCATCTTCGCTGAACGTAAACGTGGCGTTCCCCAGAGAAACCGTCGACGCGTCGTTGGGTCCGTCGATGACCACCTTGGCCACAGTCACGTCTCCCATTCGGGCGTTATCCGAGGTGTCCGACAGCACCAGTTCGAACTCCTCGGACAGCTCGTACTCGCTGTCGTCGATTAGCCTGACGTCGCAAGTGGACATGCTAACGCCGGGACCGAAGACCACGCGGTTATCCGAAGTCATCCCACGACTTTTATAGTCGGAACCGGATTCCAAAGCGTGGAGGCTGCTTCCCTGAGCCGACTTGGCCACTGTGTAGCACAGAGCCGATACGGTGCTGGACGTGTCGCCTTGAACAGGAAGTGGAAGTCACATGGTGTTGCGATTGTTGGTCGATTATTAGCGTACCTTTTCGCTCGACGGGCGCGTGGATGAGGCCGGCGCTCTCGTTGACGTGGTACGTCTTCTTGTCGAACTGCAGCGTGGGCTCGTCCTCGGTGTCGTTGATGTTGACCACCGCTCGCGTGTTCCCGCCCAGTAGGGCGTAAACGGGCATGCTCAGTTCCACGTGGAAGTTCTCCACGCCCTCAAACACTTTGTCGTCGTTGATGACGATGGTGCACACCTTCACGTCCTCGCGCTCGTCAAACTGGACCTGACGTCGGACAAAACTGTGACTGACCCAAATTTTACCGTATCATTCTGATATTGATGATTACAGGTTATTGATTAATTAATCAATTAATCGATTAATTAATTATTAATTCATGAAATTAGACACGCAGTACAAGAGTAGGCCTGGAAAGGCACACTAAAATATAAACAAAAAAAAATTCAACAAAAACAAGCAAAAATAAAATTTTTCAAAATAGGAAAAACTTAAAAAAATTTTTTTTATCCAATCAAAAAATACATAAACATGCAGACATTCACTGAAAAAAATACTACTTAAAAAATGTTAACGAGCGTTACATCAAGTCAAAAATGCCACTTTTATATTTACACAAAATGCCAATTTTTAAGTTCAATACGTTTACATTTATTCATACATAAAAATTTTATTAAAATCAGTAAAAAAATTAAATTATTTTAGAAAGTTAAAATAAAACAAATAAAAATGTAAAAAACCCAAAACAACAATAAGTACAGTTAAAATAAAGATTGCCATGAGAAAACCCATGACAAAAAAATGCTTTTAAACATTTTTAACATTTTTAAAAAATTTTTCGTTTGTGAAAAAAACTTGAAAAAAAATATAATTAATCAAAAATGACATTACATTTACACAAAATGTGAGATTTTCAGTTGGAAATATTGGCATTTATTCCACAGATAAAATGTAATTAAAAGTATTAAAAATGAAATAAATAAAAATGTAAAAATTCTAAAATGTAAGATTGTACCATGAGGAAACCACTGACCTAAAAATGCTGTTTAAAAAAACTTTATTAATTGGAATTAATTATTCGCAATTTGTTTTGTTTATTATAAGAAATTGAGAAAATTATTTTAAAAATGGCATTTACACATTTACACAAAAATATCAAATTTAAAGTTCAATATGTTTACGTTTATGTACAGATAAAATGAAATAAAAA
This sequence comes from Doryrhamphus excisus, assembly GCF_030265055.1. Taxonomy (NCBI): domain Eukaryota; kingdom Metazoa; phylum Chordata; class Actinopteri; order Syngnathiformes; family Syngnathidae; genus Doryrhamphus; species Doryrhamphus excisus. The sequence continues at coordinate 24,927,866 of NC_080469.1, read as the reverse complement.
TGAGTAAAAAATAGTAAAAATAAAAAAACAATAAAAAGTAACATTTAAATAAAATTAAAAAACAATAGTTATAATACAGCTTAAAATGAAGACACCATTGACGCCCCGCAAAATGCTGACATTTATGAAAATAAAACTGTAAAAAAAACATATTAAATATTTAAATATTTTCATAATATTTAATATAATATATTTTAAAACTATATTAAATATTTAAATGTTTTTAAAAATTTAATATTTATTATAATATATTAAAAACTGTAATAAATATTTAAACTTGAAATATTAAATTGGAATTTTATTTATTTTATTTTATTTATTATTATTTATTTTAAAATAGATCTTACCTGTCCGGCATATTCCACGTAGTCCTGCTGACCCGGCCGCGATCCCACGCTGCTGCTGGAGGTGGCGCTGCCTTGCTCGGTGCGACACAGCACGATGGCGTACTGGTTGAGGTTACCGCTACGCTTCACCGTCACAGCTACGGTGCCGGCCTTCTCCGTCACGTTGTAGCTGAGAGGACGTCAACAGGAAGTCAAGAGTTGTCGATCCCGAAAGGCGGCGTCGCTACAAGATGCTAACCTTCGGTGCTCAAAGCTGATGAGGGACCACTGGATGTGGAAGACGTTGTCGCTGACCACGTTGGGTTTGCTGTCCTTCACCAGGAACTTGAAGGTGTCCATGGTCTCCTGGGCGCTCTCCTGGTGGAGAACGTAGCGGATCAGGCCCAGGTTGACGTCAGCTGAGGAGGCGGGAGAAAACGACAGGTTAGGATTATCGGGTTTTGACCACGAAACAGCAAAGATGGAGAAGGTCACCTTGAGTGAAGGTGCCGGCGCGGCTGCCGGGTTTGGCTTTGCTCTCCAGGAAGCCGTGTTTGGGTTCCGTGGTGACCTCGTAGACCAACTGACCGTCGTCTGTGTCCGGGTCCATGGTCAGCAGCTCCTTCTTGGTGATGAGGTTGGTCGCCTGGGATGAGATGTACGATCATTATGGTCTGGATTGGACATTCGCCCCATCGTCGTTAAGTCCTGACCCGCGTCGACCAAGAGTCGCCCCCATGGTGGAGGGGTTTGGTGCCAGAATGATCCGAGGACTTATGTTGTCTGGGGCTAAATGCCCCTGGTGGGGTCTCCAAAGGTAAACAGGTCCTAAGTGACGGGCCAGACCAAGAAGGATTCAGAAGACCCTTATGAAGACTTGAAAGAGGAGAGACCGCACCTCACCCAGACGTGGGATACCGGGGCCTCGCCCTGGTGCCAGGCCCGGGATGAGTACCTGGTGGTCGGGCCTTCAGCCGTGGGGCCCAGGATGAGTACCTGGTGGTCGGGCCTTCAGACGTGAGGCCCAGGACGAGTACCTGGTGGTCGGGCCTTCATCCGTGGGGCCCGAGACAAGTACCTTGTGGTCAGGCCTTCAGCCGTGGGGTCCAGGACGAGTACCTGGTGGTCGGGCCTTCAGACGTGAGGCCCGGGACGAGTACCCGGTGGTCGGGCCTTCAGCCGTGGGACCGAGGATGAGTACCTGGAGGTCGGGCCTTCAGCCGTGGGACCCAGGACGAGTACTTAGTGGTCGGGCCTTCAGCTGTGGGGCCCAGGACGAGTACCTGGTGTTCGGGCCTTCAGCTGTTGGGGCCCAGGACGAGTACCTGGTGGTCGGGCCTTCAGTCGTGGGGCCCAGGATGAGTACCTGATTCGGGCCTTCAGCCGTGGGGCCCAGCCGGGTCAAGCCCAAAGAAGCCACACGGGATCTCCCCCTTGTAGACCTCCGGGGTCAAACATAAGGGTCCGGTGTGTTGTGTTTTGGGTGGTGGTCAAGTGTGGGCGCCTTGGGTGACCGGTCCTTGGGGGTCAAATCTGATTCTTGGGATATGGAATGTCACTTCTCTGGTGGGGAAAGAGCCTGAACTGAGACATTCACCTGAACCCACAATTTGGGTTCCGGAACCAAACCCCTCAAGAGGGGCTGGACCTTGTTCTACTCTGGAGTGGCGGCGAGCCCCCCCAAACGGGAGGGTCATTTCATATGCTCCAAATGGCAGTTCAGAATACCCGGCCATCCTGGAGTCCATTAGGGGTGGCTGACCCAAAGAACGAGGTCAAGGATACAAGCGTAGGGTAGCAGGGCCTCTAGTCTGGGTCCCTCAAGGAGCCTCCCTGGTGAGGGGTCCCGAGCATGCCCAATGTAATTGTATTTCATTGGGCAGTATCATGTTGTAGTGCATTGTTCCAACCAGCAGGGGGTGCTGTCATACAAGCAATGTCGATTCCACTAATTGAAGCTGGCAGTGATGACACTCCTTTAACGCCATTAAGGATGAAAAACTAATTAGCTAACGGCAAATTAAATTAATCACCCATCAGTGTCTGCAATCAAGGGAGGCAGTTTTGGTATTTTTGGCTTTGGAGGTGGACTCCCCCTAAAAAAAACCTGTGAGCTAAATTGATTATGCACAAATTGCACACATTTGTGGCCTAAATTAAGAATATTTTGATAACTGCATGTATATAAATGATGCGGAATTATGATTATGAAATAATAATTTTTGCATTATTCTTTTCAAAATACCTATTAATCAATTAATTAATTTTAGAATTTTATTTAAATAGTGCTCTGAAAGTAATAAATAAATATTAATTAACAGTGATGGTAAAGATAACATCACTCACTACAGTAAGCGTTCACCATAATTAATAAATCATCATTTCATGGTTGAATACAGCCTAATATTTATCACATTTTATTTGCCTAATTTCAGCATTTTTAGGTTTAATTTAAATTTTTTAAAATTATTTTAATATAATTTTTTTTTGAATACTCAAAAGGATTTATTTTTTAAATATTTTATTTTTTTAGATTACAAAAACTTACTGGTCTTGTGGTCTAATATTTCATAAATCTATATGAATAAAAAAATATAGAAAATTGAAAAAATTAATTTTTTTCAATTTTTTTTTAATTTTCAAGTATCCTTTTAATTTTTTTGCTTATTTTTAGACCATTTTCTGATTTTCAAATTAATTCATTTTCCAATGTTTACATTTTTTAGATAAAAAAATAATGGTCTAATATAAATAACATAAATATATATGAAGAGAAAATACGTAAAAATAAAAAATAAATGCAGAATTTTCATATGTATTCTTTAAAATGTTATTATAAAAAAATCAAATTAATTTATTTTTGAATGTTTTAATTTTTTTGATAAAAGAAATAATGGTCTCATGGTCTAATAATACATAAATAAATATATATGAAGAGAAAATACATAAAAATAAAAAATGAAGCATTTTAAAATGTATTCTTTAAAATGTTATCAAGTTTTTAATCAAATTTTCAAATTAATTTATTTTTGAATGTTTTAATTTTTTAGATAAAAAAATAATGGTTTAATAATACATGAATATATATGAAGAGAAAGTACCTAAAAAAATTAAGCATTTCAGATATATTCTTTAAAATGTTGTAATTTTTTTAAATAAACTTTTCAAATTAATTTGTGAATGTTTTACTTTTTTTTTTAGATTAAATAAATAATGGCCTCATGGTCGAATAATACATAAATATATAGGAATGGAGAAAATACATAAAAATAAAAAAAGTAAGAAATTTCAAATTTTTTTAAATCAAATTTTCTAATTATTTTTTAAATTGTTTTAGATTAAAAAATAATGGTCTTTAGAAGGTTGTAATCAGGCCTTCTATGCTGTTCTCAGAAACACACACCTTGTTGTCCATGTACTCCAGCCACTGCAGGCCCAGGTTGGTGACGATACGAGGAGTTCCGTCGTCCACCGGAAGAATATCGATCTTAAATTTCTGGGGGGCCGCCGTCACGATCTGGAAAATAAAAATGCTTTGATTGACAACCACGATGAAGATGTCAAGAAACGGGGTGGCGAAAACCTTACAATGTCCCGTGTTTGGTGCTGTGGTGCATTTGTCCTAATCAGACATCACGACATTACCACATCGCGGCTATCAGAGGAACCAGCCTGTAGAGCAGGAGGAGCCACTTGGCGTAGCCCAGCAAGGTGCACTGTATTCGGGTACATGCTCTGTGCAGCTGGTGTGACGCTATGGAGGTCTTGGCAATTTTTTTTTTTTGTGTGTGCTCCTTTTTTTTTACCCCTCAACACATAAATGTTTTTTTCCGAGTTATCTTAATTATCATGCACTCTTAATTATATTCGAATATAATTAAACGCAAATATGTTAATGACAGCTAAAAGACACTCATGCATATATTATTTTGGGGTGACACATTTTTGGACGTGCATGGGATGGTTTGAGCTGCTTGTGTTATGTCACAGTATGTGTTGTAATTCAGTGCAGGTAGCACTCATGCATCATGCTTTGCCCGTAGGCAAGACACAATTATTTGCTTGCGTTGGAATTCATGTTTCCCCTCGCTGAACCGCAGCTCACCTATTCCAGTACATTTTGGAATTACTTATTCCAATAATGAACCTGAGCTCCCCAATGCTGGCAGCACTCATTTATCCCAAGACCTCAGAGCTATCACCATCAAAGAAGCAAATCTTCAGAATGTCAAGAGTATGTGTTGGAATTACTTTTTTCAAATGTAAACCACAGCTCCCCAATGCTGGCAGCACTCATGTATCCCAAGACCTTAGCGCTATCACCATCAAAGAAGCAAATCTTCAGAATGTCAAGAGTATGTGTTGGAATTACTTTTTTCAAATGTAAACCACAGCTCCCCAATGCTGGCAGCACTCATGTATCCCAAGACCTTAGAGCTATCGCCATCAAAGGAGCAAATCTTCAGCATGTCAAGACTACGTGTTGGAATTACTTATTCCAATAATGAACCTGAGCTCCCCAATGCCAGCAGCACTCATGTATCCCAAGACCTCAGAGCTATCACCATCAAAGGAGCAAATCTTCAGAATGTCAAGAGTACGTGTTGGAATTACTTTTTTCAAATATAAACCACAGCTCCCCAATGCTGGCAGCACTCATGTATCCCAAGACCTTAGAGCTATAACCATCAAAGGAGCAAATCTTCAGCATGTCAAGAGTATGTGTTGGAATTACTTTTTTCAAATATAAACCACAGCTCCCCAATGCCAGCAGCACTCATGTATTCCAAGACCTTAGAGGTATCACCATCAAAGGAGCAAATATTCAGCATGTCAAGAGTACATGTTGGAATTACTTATTCCAAAAATGAACCTGAGCTCCCCAATGACAGCAGCACTCATGTATCCCAAGACCTTAGAGGTATCACCATCAAAGGAGCAAATCTTCAGCATGTCAAGAGTACGTGTTGGAATTACTTTTTTCAAATATAAACCACAGCTCCCCAATGCTGGCAGCACTCATGTATCCCAAGACCTTAGAGCTATCACCATCAAAGGAGCAAAGAGAGAATTTTAATTCTGAATTTGAACCCGTGTTTGAACTGCATCCAAACTTTATTATAGTTAGACACAAAGAGTGCATAATATTTAATAAAACAGTCAGCATTTCTGTAATATGTCTTCATATTTGCACCAGTGAATCCGATATTCTGCAAAAAAAAAAATGACACTCGAATACTTCCTGACCTTGAAAAAACCTCCCAACTCTTCCCTATTTTGTTTCACGCTCCAGCAAACGTCTTTCTCCAGGGAGCAGAAGGATAAAATCTTAAGTTATAAAACAGGAAGTGCCTGGGAAAATCTGCTTTTACACAAGCAAAGCCTCACTTCTCTTGGGGATTCGACCCTGATTTTTTTTTACCACAGCGGAGCGAGACGCCTCCACCCGACATCACGGACGCCTCACCTCCTTGCCGCCGTCCTCCACCATGAAGAGCAGGTTGGCGCCGTCGGCCACCGTGAAGCTGAAGCGGTCCTTGAGCGAGTTGGAGCCGTCGTGGTTGTAGCTGATGCGGTTCTGGTAGACGTCGTCCATGCTGAAGCTGCCCGTCTGCCTGTAGTGCTGCCCGTTGCTGGTGCGCTCGATGGTGCCGTGGCGGGGGGGCTGCACCACGGTGAAGACGATGGACTCCGCCTAGGAGACGCCGGATTGGAGCCATTTACAGTACATGTCACTGTGAACGTCCACATTGTGGTCAAAGTCTCGATGTTTCACTCAGTGAACCGCAACTCACCCATTGCCGGCAGCACTCGTGCCGCCCAAATTGTGAAGCTACTAACGCCACGGCAAGACTCACTTGCATTGAAATCCATGTTATCCTCACCCTAAACCGCAGCTCACAAATTCCGGCAGCACTCATGCACCATGCTTGATTATAGGCAAGACACAATTATCTTGCTGACATTGACAATTTAAGTCACCAAGTTATATGAACAATGTCACAGTATGCCTTGTAATTCAGTGCAGGTAGCACTCATGCACCATGCCTACCTGTAGGCAAGACACAATTATCTTGCTGACATTGACAATTTAAGTCACCAAATTCTATGAAGAACAATATGTGTGTAATCGTTGTAATTGGGTGCTGGTAGCACTCATGCACCATGCTTGCAGCATGGCAGGACACAATTATCTTGCTGACATTGACAATTTAAGTCACCAAGTTCTATGAACAATGTCACAGTACGTGTTGTATAATTCAGTGCTGGTAGCACTCATGCACCATGCCTTCCTGTAGGTAAGACACCATTATCTTGCTGACATTGACAATTTAAGTCACCAAATTCTATGAAGAACAATATGTGTGTAATCGTTGTAATTGGGTGCTGGTAGCACTCATGCACCATGCTTGCCTGTAAGCAAGACACGGTTATCTTGCTGACATTGACAATTTAAGTCATCAAGTTCGATGAAGAACAATGTCACAGTACGTATTGTAATTCAGTGAGTGCAGGTAGCACTCATGCACCATGCTTGCCTGTAGGCAAGACACAATTATTTTGCGTCTCACTTGCATTGGAATTCATGTTTCCCCTCACTGAACCGCAACTCACCTATCCCAAAAGCACTTGTTCCATCAAGGAAGCAAATCTTCAGAATATCACAGCACGTGTTGGAATTACTTTTTCCAAAAATGAACCTGAGCTCCCCAATGCCAGCAGCACTCATGTATCCCAAGACCTTAGAGGTATCACCATCAAAGGAGCAAATCTTCAGAATGTCGAGAGTACGTATTGGAATTACTTATTCCAATAATGAACCTGAGCTCCCCAATGCCAGCAGCACTCATGTATCTCAAGACCTTAAAGCTATCACCATCAAAGGAGCAAATCTTCAGCATGTCGAGAGTAAGTGTTGGAATTACTTTTTTCAAATATAAACCACAGCTCCCCGATGCCGGCGGCACTCATGTATCCCAAGACCTTAAAGCTATCACCATCAAAGGAGCAAATCTTCAGAATGTCGAGAGTACGTGTTGGAATTACTTTTTCCAATAATGAACCTGAGCTCCCCAATGCCAGCAGCACTCATGTATCCCAAGACCTTAGAGCCATCACCATCAAAGGAGCAAATCTTCAGAATGTCAAGAGTACGTGTTCGAATTACTTTTTTCAAAAATAAACCACAGCTCCCCAATGCTGGCAGCACTCATGTATCCCAATACCTTAGAGGTATCACCATCAAAGGAGCAAATCTTCAGAATGTCAAGAGTACGTGTTGGAATTACTTTTTCCAATAATGAACCTGAGCTCCCCAATGCCAACAGCACTCATGTATCCCAAGACCTTAGAGGTATCACCATCAAAGGAGTAAATCTTCAGAATGTCAAGAGTACCTGTTGGAATTCCTTTTTTCAAATATAAACCACAGCTCCCCAATGCTGGCAGGACTCATGCATCTCAAGATCGTGACACAGTCACCATCAAGGGAGAGTCTTCAGAATGTCACAGTACATTGTCCAAAAATGAACCGCATCCGCTCGGTGCCAGCAGCACTCGTGCATCATGCTTTTGCCAGCTGTGGACAGTTCATGGAACCTGCGATACGTCGGCGTCCCTCGCGTCCTTACCTCTGTGTCGGCATCGGTGGCCTTCAGTTCAAACTCCGTGATGGTCTTCCTGACCCCCTCCTGCACCCGCATGCCGGGGACCAGCAGCAGCGGCAGTGAGTCGTCCACAGGTTTGATGGTGATGTAGAAGGTCTGGGCCACCTTTGTTGGAGACAACAAAGCGTCCGTCAAACATCCGGCAACGGAGCGGGAAGGAGAACACGGCGTTTCACCTCATTGGTCCCGTCCGACACGGTGAAGGAGAACTGGTCGGCGTGCTTTTCTTCCTCGCTGGTGTGCACGTACTGGATGCTGCGTGACGCCAGGTCGGCTTGCGTGAACGTATCGATGCGGGTGCCTGGAGGACAAAAATCACATAGTGTACCCAGCATGTCTTGCGGGCATGTGTTCCTTTCCCACTCAAGATGATCAAGGTTCCAGAGGCAACAGTAAAATAAGCATTTAGGACACCCTGATTTGTTGAGGCATCCTTGCCATACATCTCCGTCCTCCATCATCGTCCATCATGCTAACAAGACAATAAACTCCACGCCGACGAAGAACAAGCTCTCTCTAACAAGGCGTCTGGTCGGCGAAATGAAAGCGCGGCGGCAGGGAGACGTAATCGGCTGCGATGCTAACGACAGGCAGAACGCCAAAGACAATTTAGCGGGCGGAGACTCAGCGGAAGCCTTCGTCGGAAACATTACGGATGCTTTATTGCCGCTAATGAGCTGCAGCAGGATGCTTCAAGCCGCCTGACGTTGCCTTCAGAGAAGAAATTAGAGTGAAATGCTTCAAGACGGTGATGCATCCATGTAATGTAATGGTGAAAAAATGTCCCACTCAAGATGATCAAGGTACCAGAGGCAAAAGTGAAATTATATAACATTTGTTGTAAATCATCATTTCCAATGTTTCATTATTGTTTAATTCAATGCAATAATTCCAGACCAAGGAGGGCGTTGATTTTCAAAAAAAAAATGTCCCACTCAAGATGATCAAGGTACCGGAGGTAAAAGTGAATTTGCATAGCATTTGTTGTAAATCGTCATTTCCAATGTTTTCATTATCGTTTAATTCAATGCAATAATTCCAGAGCAAAGAGGGCATTGATTTTGAAAAAAAAATGTCCCATTCAAGATGATCAAGGTACCGGAGGTAAAAGTGAAATTACATAACATTTGTTGTAAATAATAATTTCCAATGTTTTCATTATTGTTTAATTCAATGCAATAATTCTAGAGCAAGGAGGGCGTTGATTAAAAAAAAATGTCCCACTCAAGATGATCAAGGTACCGGAGGTAAAAGTGAATTTGCATAGCATTTGTTGTAAATCGTCATTTCCAATGTTTTCATTATTGTTTAATTCAATGCAATAATTCCAGACCAAGAAGGGCGTTGATTTAAAAAAAAAATGTCCCACTCAAGATGATCAAGGTACCAGAGGCAAAAGTGAAATTATATAACATTTGTTCTAAATCATCATTTCCAATGTTTTCATTATTGTTTAATTCAATGCAATAATTCCAGACCAAGGAGGGCGTTGATTTAAAAAAAAATGTCCCACTTAAGATGATCAAGGTACCAGAGGCAAAAGTGAAATTACATAACATTTGTTGTAAATCGTCATTTCCAATGTTTTCATTATTGTTTAATTCAATGCAATAATTCCAGACCAAGGAGGGCGTTGATTTTCAAAAAAAATGTCCCACTCAAGATGATCAAGGTACCGGAGGTAAAAGTGAAATTGCATAACATTTGTTGTAAATTATCATTTCCAATGTTTTGATTGATGGTGAACCATCCATGAGGTCTGTACCCGATACCAAACACAACACCATCGAGGTCGAGCATTTTCTGCAAGAACCCTGTGGAACGTCCATCACCATCAATAGCTACCAGAGAGCAGGAACAAGAACCTTGTGGATTTTGATGAACATCCAACTCAAGATGATCAAGGAACGAGAGTGAAATTGTGTATAGTATTTGTTGTAACCCCTACCCCATTCATCATTAATGGCAATAATTCTATTGATGTTAAACAGGTTGTTGAGTTTGAAAAAAAAAAATGTCCCATTCAAGATGATCAAGGTACCGGAGGTAAAAGTGAAATTGCATAAGATTTGTTGTAAATCATCATTTCCAATGTTTTCATTATTGTTTAATTCAATGCAATAATTCCAAAGCAGGGAGGGCGTTGATTTTTTTTGAATTTCTTTTTCCCAAGATGATCAAGGTACATGAGGTAAAAATGAAATATCTTCTTATCTTTCTCAACTTTTTTCTCCTAATTATTATTATTATTATTATTATTATTGTTTCATGTAATGGCGATAATTCCATTGACTTTATATGACATCCAAGATAAATCAAGACACAGAAGCTGATATTAGCGAAAAAAATTTAAATTTTCAAATTGTTGAGGATTACTGATGGTTACTTTGACTGATGTAATCAACCCTGTTGATTTTGAAAAAAATGCCCCACTCAAGATGATCAAGGTACGTGAGGAAAAAATGAAATCATAAACCTAACCTCTTATCTTTCTCAACTTTTTTCTCCTAATTACTATTATTATTATTATTATTTGATGTCATGGTGATAATTCCATTAACTTTATATTACATCCAAGATCAATCAAGACACCAAAGCTGAGATTAGCGAAAAATTAAAATTTTCCAATTGTTGAGGATTACTGTTGATCACTTTGAATAATGTAAACAAGCCTGTTGATTTTGAAAAAAAATATGTCCCACTCAAGATGATCAAGGTACATGAGGTAAAAATGAATTCATAGCCCTAACCTCTTATCTTTCTCAACTTTTTTTCTCCTAATTATTATTATTATTGTTTGATGTAATGGCAATAATTCCATTGACATTATATTACATCCAAGATAAATCAAGACACAGAAGCTGATATTAGCGAAAAAAATTTAAATTTAAAATCGTTGAGGATTACTGATGGTTACTTTGACTGATGTAATCAACCCTGTTGATTTTGAAAAAAATGCCCCACTCAAGATGATCAAGGTACATGAGGTAAAAATGAAATCATAACCCTAACCTCTTATGTAATCTCTTGATGTAATGGCGATAACTCCATTGACTTTATATGACATGCAAGATAAATCAAGACATGAATGAATGATCTCTGTTTCTCTGGCAAATTGTCCTATTCAAGATGATCAAGGTACCGAAGGAAAATCATGATTTTTAATTTTTTTTTCTGTTTTTGAATGATGAACTATGAACTATCAGGCAAGTATAACAGAGCAAGAAGGTCTTGAACAAATGTCAACCCTGAAGATGATCAAGGTACCTGAGATACTAGTTCAATTCCCACCCGGTACTCAGTGGGTTTTTATCCAGTTTTCAGGGAACGGGCAAGTAACCTATGAATTCTGAGTAGCATTCAATGTTACTGGCGCCCCGGAAGCGCGTCCTACCAGGACTGGCGGCGTTCTCCAGGTGTCCCAGGCTGGTCTCCTTGGTGATGCGATAGACGAGCTCGCTGGGTTCACTGTCCTGGTCGCTGGCGGAGAGCTGCAGAGTGGTCAGCTTCTTCAGGGTGTTCTCATCCAGGACCAGACCTTTGTTGACCACCACGGACGGAGGGAGGCGGTCCTCTACGGGGGGGAGAGGGTACTGGGTCGATCTCAGCTCCGTTTTCCAATCAGAATCGATATCTTTAGAGAAACGGTGGCGACGCCAAGTCAAGATGGCGCCTCAGACCTACCCAGCACACTGATGAAGAACGACTGGTCGATCAGTTTGTTGCCTTCAGGGTCCACCAGGTTGAACTTGAAAGACAGACTCCCGCCCTTCTCGCCTTTCTCGTGGCTGTACTGCACCAGGCCTGGGACACAAACACACCACGATACGGTAAAACTCCATCAGGGATTCTCGAGTGGACAGAACCGGTTCTGGAAGAACTGTGATCTGAGGAGCTACTTAGAGTCCACCTTTGTTGACGTCCTCCTGAGTGAAGCTCTGCGTGGGACCTTTGACTGACACCTTGTCCGCTTGTCCACTCTTGCTGAGCAGGACTTTGCCGCTGGGAGGGTCTTTGGTTAGAACATATCTGAGCTTCAGGCTGTCAGAGTCCAAATCGGTACCCTTCAGGTTCTGCTCGCTGATCTTAGATGAAGAACCTGTGAGAAGATGCCACAGAGTCCACATTTCTGGACTGGGATCGGACAGAATCGGAATTTATGTCGTGCACGTATAGAGTGGTGTGCAAAAGTGTGGTTCCGATTCAAGTCTTCCAGGTCCTGAATCAACAAAACAGCCCCAGACCACCACACTACCACCACCATATTTTACTCTTGCTATGATCTTCTTTTTCTGAACAGTTTCTGAACTTTTGTCTGGTCAGACCACAGAGTCTGTGGACTTTGGGAATTTTCCCAAAGGTCTTTGGGATCATAGAGATTCTGGGACCAGCATTAATGTTCAGAAGTGGTTTTGGTCTTGGAACTCTGCCATTCAGGTAGTTTCATGAACACTGACCTTAACTGGGGCAAGTGAGACCTGTATTCTTTGGATGTTGTCGTGGGGTCTTTTGTGACCTCTTGGCTGAACTTTTGTCTGGTCAGACCACAAAGTATTTTCCCAAAGATCTTTTGGGATCATGGAGATTCTGGGACCAGCATTCATGTTCAGAAGTGGTTTTGGTCTTGGACCTCTGCCATTCAGGTAGTTTCATGAACACTGACCTTAACTGGGGCAAGCGAGACCTGTATTCTTTGGATGTTGTCGTGGGGTCTTTTGTGACCTCTTGGCTGAATTTTTGTCTGGTCAGACCACAGAGTACTTTCCCAAAGGTCTTTGGGATCATGGAGATTCTGGGACCAGCGTTTATGGTCTTTTTGTTCAGAAGTGGTTTTGGTCTTGGAACTCTGCCATTCAGGTAGTTTCATGAACACTGACCTTAACTGGGGCAAGCGAGACCTGTATTCTTTGGATGTTGTCGTGGGGTCTTTTGTGACCTCTTGGCTGAAGTTTTGTCTGGTCAGACCACAGAGTATTTTCCCAAAGGTCTTTTGGGATCATGGAGATTCTGGGACTAGCATTAATGTTCAGAAGTGGTTTTGGTCTTGGAACTCTGCCATTCAGGTAGTTTTTGCCCGGTGTCATGAACACTGACCTTAACTGGGGCAAGCGAGACCTGTATTCTTTGGATGTTGTTGTGGGGTCTTTTGTGACCTCTTGGCTGAACTTTTGTCTGGTCAGACCACAGAGTATTTTCCCAAAGGTCTTTGGGACAAGCATTAATGGTATTTTTCTTCAGAAGTGGTTTTGGTCTTGGAACTCTGCCATTCAGGTAGTTTTTGCCCGGTGTCAGGAACACTGACCTTAACTGGGGCAAGCGAGACCTGTATTTTTTGGATGTTGTCGTGGGGTCTTTTGTGACCTCTTGACTGAACTTTTGTCTGGTCAGACCACAGAGTATTTTCCCAAAAGTGTTTGGGATCATGGAGATTCTGGGACCAGTTTCATGAACACCGACCTTAACCGGGTCAGGTGAGACCTGTATTCTTTGCATGTTGTCGTGGGGTCTTTTGTGACCTCTTGGATTAGTGGGAAGGTTCACTACTGCCACTGTCTTTTGTGGATAATGGCTCTCACTGTGGTGTGCTGGAGTCCCAAAGCTCTAATTCATGTTACAGTTATGTTTTAAGTGTTCTATCGGTGTAGGTTTGGGTTTTTTCTCACTTTGTAATAAAAAGTATCATTTAAAAACTGCATTTTTGTTCAATACTTTTCCATACTACTGCATATGAAATATAATATAATAATATAATAATATAATAATAATAAATAATCCCACCGGCCGGCAGCTGCAGTCCTCTGTTGACGGTCATGCGAGGCCCTTCGCTCCTGGTGACGTCCATGGTGAACTGCAGGTGTCCGGTGTGCGTGTGGACGCCATCGGTGACGGTGAAGGCCATTTCGTCCGAGCCGCCGCTGACGGTGTCGGGCGTGTAGACCAGCAACCGATCCAGGACGTCCTGGTAGGTGAAGGTGGAACCCTGCGAGAGGACACGGCCGTTCTCTAAGGGCTGGGCGTAAAACTGACGTCTGCGGAGTTTCCCTGCAGGAGGACGGAAAAGTTAGCATGTTAGCATGTTAGCATGTTAGGCTGCACGTTGGCGGAGACAGAGTGATGTCGTCGTCATGAGCGATGAGCGATGACTAAGTCTTGTAACGCGTCCATCTTCAAGTCCGGATAATAAAGACGTCTTTGTCCGTTTTTGCTTTTCTTTATTGTTTTAGGCCGCCAGGCTCCGGCAGGCCGGATTGAAAGGACAATTTAGTTGGGAATAACGGAGTGTTTGCAGGTCAGGTAATCTGAGGGTGTGTCATGGCGGCTGTGAGAGAAATAGCTGCAGTCAGCGTGTGGTGGATGCGTCTTATTTTCCCTGCAGAGTCTCAGTGATTTACTTTGCTGCTGGAAGTGTGTGTGTGTGTGTGTGTGTGTGTGTGTGTGTGTGCTCACACACTCCTGTCGGTGTGTGTTGTATCAGTACACAGCATGATGAAGAAAGCCGATTAACACTTCATTTACTGTAAATCGGTCGATTTATGGAGTAAAGATTTTTATACTAAATATATTTACACAATAGATATTATATTATATTATAGTGCATATTACATTATATAAAATTATAAATAATTTAATAATAATAAATAAATAATAAAATCATAATATAATAAATAATTACTCTAAATCGGTCGATTTATGGAGTAAATATCTTTATACTATATATGTATACTTTATATATTATATTATATTATATATTTAAAAATATATATAAATAAATAATATAATAAATAAATAAACAAATATATAATAGATAATAATAATAAATATAATAAATTATATTAATTAATTATATTACATCATATATAAATAAATAAATATAAAATAAAATAAATAATAATAAAAAATATATGATAAATAGAATAAATTACAACATATATTATATTTATTATATATATTATTATATATATATATAATATTATACAATATAAATACAATTAAATATACATAATACTATATTATATTATATTAAATTATATTATATTATATATAAAAATGAATATATACATAACTAAATAATAAATAAATAAATAAATATAAAATAAATAATAAATAATAACATAACATAAACATATATAATAAATATAATAAATTAGATTAAATAATTATATTGTATCATATATACAAATTAATATATATACATAAATAATATAATAAATAAATATAAAATAAAATAAATAATAAATCATAATAAAAGACATATATAATAAATATAATAAATTATAACATATATTATATTTATTATATATATTATTATATATATGATATTATATAATATAAATAAAATTATATGTACATAATACTATTATACTATATTATATTACTATTATACTATATTATATTACTATTATTCTATTCTATTCTATTCTATTCTATTCTATTATATTATATTACAAAATCTTATTATTATATTATTACAAAATCTTATTATTATATTATTATATTATATTACAAAATCTCACAAAATGTACTAGCAGCTGCTCTGACCGTAGGAAGGCTTTCTGATGATGGTGAAGAGGATCTCGTTCTCGGGCGTGTCCTGGTCCAGGACACTGAGGGACGAGTTGGTGATGACAACTCCGGAGTTCTCCTCCACATGGATGCTGCTCACCGACACCACAGGCTGGCTCGCCTGCTTCCCCTGACGACAGAGAGGAGAAGAAGAAGAAGAAGAAGAAGAAGAAGAGGACGTCTTTAATTCTTCCTGACGGGTCGCAGCAAACGTTCATCAGCAGGCTGACAGCAGTGATCACTTTGCGTCTTACAGGAAAGGTCACACCTGACTCAGGGAATGGATGGACGGACCTCCGCCAAGCTGTGGAATCAATGAGAGGACCGCTAGCTTCTAGGAAGCTTCTAGGACCACAATATATCAATATATGTATCAATTAATTTTCACGAACAGCACAGTGTGGCGCAGCACGGCGCACCCACGCCTCCCACCAGTGCAAGTGGCAAAAAGGGAGGATAGAAGGCGTGAGAGGGTTTAACACAACCGAGTGTAATCTCGGCATAATCCCTCCAGCGTGTCCTAGGTCTAACACGGGGCCTTTTCCCGGCTGCTGGCCTGGGAACGCCTTGGTGTCCTCCCGGTGGAGCTGGAGGAGGTGCTACTGAGCTACTGAGACTGCTGCCCTCGCGACCCGGACCCAGATAAGCGGAGCAAAATAGATGGACTGGCCACACCCCGTTGGTGTGGTCAGTCCACATTGCAATTTTCATGAACAGCACAGTGTGGCGCAGCGCGGCGCACCCACGCCTCCAACTAGTGAAAGTGACAAAGAGGGAGGATAGAAGGTGTGAGAGGGTTTAACACAACCGAGTGTAATCTCGGCATAATCCCTCCAGCGTGTCCTAGGTCTAACACGGGGCCTTTTCCCGGCTGCTGGCCTGGGAACGCCTTGGTGTCCTCCCGGTGGAGCTGGAGGAGGTGCTACTGAGCTACTGAGACTGCTGCCCCCGCGACCCGGATAAGCGGAGCAAACGCCAACGTGGTGTGGCCAGCCCACATTGCAATTTTCATGAACAGCACAGTGTGGCGCAGCGCGGCGCACCCACGCCTCCCACCAGTGCAAGTGGCAAAAAGGGAGGATAGAAGGCGTGAGAGGGTTTAATACAACCGAGTGTAATCTAGACATAATCCCTCCAGCGTGTCGTAGGTCTGCCCTGGGGCCTTTTCCCGGCTGCTGGCCTGGGAACGCCTTGGTGTCCTCCCTTGGTGCTCCTCCGGAGCTGGAGGAGGTGCTACTGAGACTGCTGCCCTCGCGACCCAGACCCGGATCAGTGGAGCAAAATGGATGGGCTGGCCGCACCCCGTTGGCGTGGTCAGCCCACATTGCAATTTTCATGAACAGCACAGTGTGGCGCACCCACGCCTCCCACCACTGCAAGTGGCAATGAGGGAGGATAGAAGGTGTGAGAGGGTTTAACAC
Source organism: Doryrhamphus excisus (assembly GCF_030265055.1). Lineage (NCBI taxonomy): Eukaryota > Metazoa > Chordata > Actinopteri > Syngnathiformes > Syngnathidae > Doryrhamphus > Doryrhamphus excisus. The sequence goes on along the minus strand of NC_080469.1, from coordinate 24,910,889 downwards.
AACCGAGTGTAATCTAGACATAATCCTTCCAGCCTTGGTGTCCTCTCGGTGGAGCTGGAGGAGGTGGCCGGGGTACCGGGAAGTCTGGGCTTCCCTACTGAGACTGCTGCGAACCCGGACCCAGATAAGCGGAGCAAAATGAATGGGCCGGCCACACCTTGTTGGCGTGGTCAGCCCACATTGCAATTTTCATGAACAGCACAGTGTGGCGCAGCATGGCGCACCCACGCCTCCCACAGTGCAAGTGGCAAAAAGGGAGGATAGAAGGCGTGAGAGGGTTTATCCCTCCAGCGTCTCCTAGCCACACCCTGTTGGTGTGGCCAGCCCACATTGCAATTTTCATGAACAGCACAGTGTGGCGCAGCGCGGCGCACCCACGCCTCCCACAGTGCTAGTGGCAAAAAGGGAGGATAGAAGGCATGAGAGGGTTTAACACAACCGAGTGTAATCTAGACATAATCCCTCCAGCCTTGGTGTCCTCTTGGTGGAGCTGGAAGAGGTGGCCTGGGTACCGGGAAGTCTGGGCTACTGAGACTGCTGTGACCCGGACCCGGATAAGTGGAGCAAAATGGATGGATGGGATCTAAACCAATTAAATGAGTGCCTCTCATTACCTTTAAATGAGTAGAGTTACATTAAATAATGGTTGCTGTGATTGCAGGGTGCGCTTCGACTGCGCCGAGATCAGACCAGGTCGGAGCTGGCCATCTTTCAGGGCACGCTGTTTACTCGTGAAATTGTCACTGCGCCAAGCTGAAAATGTGGGCACCTCCCACTGGTGCGCCGCCACGCCCATTTCGGCGCAGCCCAGTCTTTAAAAACTTTATTTGTCAAACACGTCACCTGGATGTGGATCTCCACGTTGAAGGCCTCGGTCTGGCTGTGTCCGTCGCTGATGTAGAAGCTGAAGGCGTCCTGCTGCGCTCGCTGACCTTTGCGCTGCACGTAGAAGATGCGCTCCGAGCTCAGGTCGTCCACAGAGAAAGGAACGTCGGGCGTGACGACGTGGGAGCCGCCCACTGCGCCACCTGATGGGGCGGTTGATACGGACGCATTAAAAGCGCTGTCAAGTTGTCAAAGTAAAAGCCCGGATAAATGATCGTGACTATCACATTAATGGCCGCCGTCGTTTTCCGACGCCTGACGTCCGCGCATCACTCTGCTCCGACGCGTCATGTCGCACGATTGCGGCGAAGGTGTCAGTTTGTTTTGACAGCACGGAGGCGGGACGGCGCTTTTTTAGACACGGGATGAATGAGCCGACTCAGCCGTGTATTATAACCCCTGACACGCCGCATCTCCATCATTTGACTCTCGGAAGGTGAGCGAGAGGAGTCTCTTATCTGGAGGAGAACCTGCCCGGAATGACAATCACTTGCATCGCTAGCCGCTAGCCGCTAGCCGCTAGCCAGGGTCTTGGGAGATAATCATAATAATAATAAACATCACGCTAAAGTTGTTTTTCAAATTGATACCAATAACTCCAGACTGATACGGTACCGATAAGTCACATTTAGATCTAACTCGATGTAGTTTGTGCACACCTGGAGGTAAGGAGAACTGGAACAAATCTGGATTAGATTACATGACATTACTACTACCACATCACTACTATCAGGAGAACCAGAGTATAGACTGGGAGGAGGCACTTGGCTTGGCCCAGAAAGGTGCACTGTATTCGGGTACGTGCTCCGAGTAGTCTGAGTTTATTTCTGTAATATTTTTATCGATTTTTTATAGGGTTTTATGCTGCCGATACCAATCCCGATAATCCATGAGTGAAATCGGCCGATACCGATACTGATACCGATCCTAATAGTCCATGAGTGAAATCGGCATATTGCAATGCAGATACCGATCCTGATAATCCATGAGTGAAATCGGCCAATACCAATACTGATCCCGATAATCCATGAGAGAAATAGTCCGATACCGATACTGATACAGATACCGATCCTAATAATCCATGAGTGAAATCGGCCATTACCGATATTGATACCGATCCTGATAATCCAAGAGTGAATCGGCCAATACTGATGCAGATACCAATCCTGTTACTCCATGAGTGAAATCGACTGATACCAATCCCGATCCAGATAAAATATGAGTGACATCAGCCAATACCGATACTGATAATCCATGAGTGAAATCAGCCAATACCGATGTAGATACCGATCCTGATAATCCATGAGTGAAATCAGCCAATACCGATACCGATCATGATAATCCATGAGTGAAATCGGCCAATACCAATACTGATACCGATCCCGATAATCCATGAGAGAAATCGCCTGATACCGATACTGATACGGATACCGATCCTAATAATCCATGAGTGAAATCGGCCATTACCGATACTGATACCGATCATGATAATCCATGAGTGAATCGGCCAATACCGATACTGATACCAATCCTGATAATCTATGAGTGAAATCGGCCAATAACGATGCAGATACCAATCCTGATAATACATGAGTGAAATCGGCCAATACCGATGCAGATACCGATCCTGATAATCTATGAGTGAAATCGGCCAATACTGATACCGATCCTGATAATCCATGAGTGAAATTGGTCATTACTGATACCAACACCGATCCTGATCATCCATGAGTGAAATCGGCCAATACCGATGCAGATACCGATCCTGATAATCTATGAGTGAAATCGGCCAATACTGATACCGATACCGATCCTGATAATCCATGAGTGAATCGGCCAATACCGATACTGATACCGATCCTGATAATCTATGAGTGAAATCGGCCAATAACGATGCAGATACCAATCCTGATAATACATGAGTGAAATCATCCAATACCGATGCAGATACCGATCCTGATAATGAATGAGTGAAATCGGCCAATACTGATACCGATCCTGATAATCCACGAGTGAAATTGGTCAATACTGATACCAACACCGATCCTGATAATCCATGAGTGAAATCGGCCAATACTGATGCAGATACTGATCCTGATAATCCATGAGTGAAATCGGCCAATACCGATACCGATATGATAATCCATGAGTGAAATCGGCCAATACCGATACCGATCCTGATAATCATTGAGTGAAATCGGCCAATAACCGATCCTGATAATCCATGAGTGAAATCGACTGATACCAATACTGATCCTGATAATCCATGAGTGAAATTGACTGATACCGGTACAGGTACTGATAATCCATGAGTGAAATCATCCAATACCGATACCAATGTTGGGGACATAAAAAAATGATGCAAGAAGCAAACCGGCCAATATGAAACTTTTATGATGACATCATTATGTAATTTCCAACCACATGGGGGGGGGGGGGGTCTCACCTTGCTGGGTGTTTTCAATGAAGCCGTACTTGGGGGGGCTGACCAGCCAAACCAGCAGGTTCTTCCTGGGCGTGTCCTGGTCCGATACGATGATGTGATTGGTTGACAGCTGCACACGACCGCCTTCGTGGACCTACGAGTCGCAGCAATAGATGACAATATTAGCCCAGGAGTAGCTACAGTCAAGCATGAGTGCTGCCTGAACGGGGGTGCTGCGGTTCTTTGCGGGAAATCTAGCAGAGCTGTACAGGTTGCTGTGTTGGGACTCCTGATCAGGTGGGACAACTGACACACGAGTCAGTTGGAATCCATCTTTACCAAAAATGAACCCTAGTTTCCCCGCAGCAGCACTCATGCACCATACTTGACTGTAGGCAAGACACTTGTCACCTTGGAGGTGTATTCAGACTCCTTATTAGGTTGTAAAACAACCAAAAATTAACCGCAGTTCCCCCAGTACAGGCAGCACTCATGCACCATACTTGACTGCAGGCAAGACCCTTGTTGTCTTGGATGTGTGTTGTGACTCTTGTTGGCCAGTTTCTGCATCACATTGTTACAGTATATGTTGGAGTTTATCTTTCTCAAAAATTAACCGCAGTTCCCCCCAGTGCGGGCAGCACTCATGCACCATACTTGACAGAAGGCAAGACACTTGGAGGTGCATTTGGACTCCTTGTCAAGTTGGAAAACTGAGATGTGGGCCAGTTTCTGCTTCACAGTGTGACAGTATATGTTGGAATTCAGCTTTCTCCAAAATGAACCGTAGTTCCCCCAGTACAGGCAGCACTCATACACCATAATTGACAGTAAGCAAGACGCTTAGCATCTTGGAGGTGCGTTGGTACGCCTCATCAGGTTGTACTGCCTCACAGTATCATAGTGCACGTTGGAATTCATCTTTCCCTTTACTGAACCACAGTTCCCCCTAGTACTGGCAGTACTCATACACCATACTTGACAGTACGTGTTGGAATTCATCTTTCCCAGTACTGAACCACAGCTCCTCCAAGTACCATGTTGGAATTGATCATTGCCAAAAATGAATTGGAGACCTCCACTGATGGCAGCACTCATGCACCATACTCGACAGTAGTTAAGACACTTGGAGAGGTGCATTTGGACTCCTTGTCAGGTTGGAAAACTGAGATGTGGGCCAGTTTCTGCTTCACAGTGTGACAGTATATGTTGGAATTCAGCTTTCTCCAAAATGAACCGTAGTTCCCCCAGTACAGGCAGCACTCATACACCACAATTGACACGCTTAGCATCTCGGAGGTGCGTTGGTACGCCTCATCAGGTGGTACTCCCTCACAGCATCATAGTGCACGTTGGAATTCATCTTTCCCTTTACTGAACCACAGTTCCCCCTAGTACAGGTAGTACTCATACACCATAATTGACAGTAGGCAAGACGCTTCGCATCTCGGAGGTGCGTTGGTACGCCTCATCAGGTTGTACTGCCTGACAGTATCATAGTACACGTTGGAATTCATCTTTGCCTTTACTGAACCACAGTTCCCCCAAGTACAGGCAGTACTCATACACCATACTTGACAGTACGTGTTGGAATTCATCTTTCCCGGTACTGAACCACAGCTCCCCCAAGTACCATGTTGGAATTGATCATTGCCAAAAATGAATTGGAGACCTCCACTGATGGCAGCACTCGTGCTCCATGCTTAAAGTACACCCAAGTTGACTTTGACAAGATACACTGTCACAGAAATGACCTTGATGCCGCCGCTCACAGTGACCACGGGCGGCTGTCTGGGCGTGGAGGTGATGGTGATGGTGCACATCTGGTTGTCAAGACGATGGTTGTCGGAATCGTAGACGACAAAGTGGAAGACGTCCGTGACCGGCTGGTCGCCCGTCTCCAACGAGGTCACGTACCTGTCGACGTGAAAAAACAATGTAAATGCAAAACAATACTAGCATTTATAACCCACAAGGTATGCTGGGTAATGTCCTGTTGGGGGTGTGTGAACATGGGCTTCCCAGTATTGGTGTGTGTTTTCATGTATTGTGTGTTTCACATGTGTTACTCAATGGGTTATTTTTGGTTGCACCGTGAGTGAGGAAGGCGGTTGAATATGCAAGGATCCATTTAATTAAAATTAAAATTAAAATTAAAATTAAAATTAAAATTAAAATTAAAATTAAAATTAAAATTAAAATTAAAATTAAAATTAAAATTAAAATTAAAATTAAAATTAAAATTAAAATTAAAATTTGTAAATTAAAAAAATAATTTAATTAAAATGATTATTTTTTAAATTAATAAAAAAACATGAATTATATTAGGAAAGCAGGAAGTGAACAAATGTCACAGTTACTGATTGTGAAAGTACCAGATGGAGGGGTAGGATTTGATAAGCTTAAATTAAAATTAAAATTAAAATTAAAATTAAAATTAAAATTAAAATTAAAATTAAAATTAAAATTAAAATTAAAATTAAAATTAAAATTAAAATTAAAATTAAAATTAAAATTAAAATTAAAATTAAACAGAATAAACTGTTGAATTAAATTTTAATTTCAGAATTTTGATTTAAAATTTTATAAATAAAAAAATAAATTTAATTAAAATTATTATTATTTTTTAATTAATAAAAAAATATCTTAAATGATATTAGGAAAGCAGGAAGTGAACAAATGTTACAGTTACTGATTGTAAAAGTACCAGATGGAGGGGTAGGATTTAATAAGCTTTGCTTCTTCCTACTCATTTTGGACAAGTGGAACTGGGAACTGATTATTAGCATTAGCATTAGCATTAGCATTAGCATTAGCATTACCATTACCATTACCAATTGTCATTTTTACGTTCAGCTTAAGCAAATTGGACGCCGTGCTGCATTTGGAACATCCCTGGTCTACTCCATCTGCAGGGAAAGGTAAGGTGTACCCCCCCCCTTTTTTTTACTTTGGTAGAGTCAAAATAAAAAACACTAAAGAGGCCAAGCGGGGGCTCCTTTCCAACCCCTGATTGATCCATCAATTAATCGTGGTATCTCCACGTGTAGTGTCTATCTATCCATCCTTGGGATAACGTCGGATTAAAGGGATGCGTTCAAATCCGCCGGCGAGCAAACAAAGCCTGGAATCCATAGTGGTCTAAGCCAACGTCAACGTGGTCTACGATATGCTAAGTATTTGTCACTGTCAGCGATGCCTGCAGAGACGCTGCTGCAGGAAGCCTGCAGTGATGAAAAGACGCGGTTAGCGTGTAAATATTTATCTTTCATCTCCAGGGTCGCCCCGACTCGTCGTTACCGGTAAGGCTTGATTTTCTTCTCTCGCTTTGGTTTTGTTTGCTTTCATAATGCCTGACAAGGCCGTGGTCTCCCAAGGAGAAGCAGAACCTGAGATGAAAGGAGACAGAATGGAAGTGTCGGCTCTTTGGCGGGAGGTGACGCCATCTTATTTTATCTGCTCCGATCAGAATGGATGATGAAGGTCCGCTTGAGTGTGCCTGGCAGTCTAAGATGAGGGAGAAACCGACAAAGACGTGGAGGTCCCCAAACTAACCTGACGCTGCCGAGGTTGATGTCCTCCATGGTGAAGGTGGAGTACTCCCTCAGCTCCTGAGGCTCCTGCTGGGTCCGAGTCCTGGTCAGGAGGCCGTACATCGGCACCGAGACCAGCTGGATTCGGATCTGGTCGTCCAGGGACGAGTCGTCCTACAAAAGACGGAACGTGTGTGAGGTCGAGATAACTATGACTGGGTGCACTGGGTCAAACCAGGGTGAATCCGGATCTGATCCAGATTGGCAACAGTGTGAACCCAGTGTGTGTAATATTCCCAGCGACAACCTGCCGATGTTGACCAGCTTTTTGTGTTCCTTTTCCTGGGTATAATAATGGGTAATCATGAGTATTAATGGCTAATCATGGGTAATAATGGGTAACAATGGCTAATAATGGGTAATCATGGGTAATCATGAGTATTACTGGCTAATAATGGGTAATAATGGGTAACAATGGGTAATCATGGGTAATCATGTGTATTACTGGCTAATAATGGGTAATCATGGGTAATATTGAGTAATAATAGGTAATCATGGGTAATCGTGGGTAATAATGGGTAACAATGGGTAATAATGGGTAATCATGAGTAATCATGAGTATCAATGGCTAATAATGATTAATAATGGGTAATAATGGCTAATAATGGGTAATCATGAGTAATCATGTGTAATAATTGTAATACTGTGTAATAATGAGTAATAATGACTAATAATGGTAACAATGGTAATAATGGATAATAATGGGTAAAAATGGGAAATCATGAGTAATAATGGGCAATAATGGGTAATAATGGATAATAATGAGTAATAATGGATAATAATGGTTAGTATGGGTAATATGGGTAATATGGGTAATAATGGATAATAATGGGAAATAATGGGTAATAATGTGTATTAATGATAATAATGGGTAATAATGAGTAATATGTGTAATGATGGGTAATAATGACTAATAATGGTAATAATGGGTAATAATGGATAATCATGGGTAATACTAAGTAATATTGGGTAATAATGAGTAATAATGTGTAATAATGACGAACAATGGTAATAATGGGTAATAAAGATAATAATGAGTAATACTGAGTAATAATGGGTAATAATGACTAATACTGAGTAACAATCGGTAATAATGGGTAATAATGGGCAATATGGGTAATAATGGATAATAATGAGTCATATTGAGTAATACTGAGTAATAATGAGTAATAATGGGTAATAATGTGTATTAATGATAATAATAGGTAATAATGAGTAATGTGTGTAATAGTGGGTAATAATGACTAATAATGGTAAGAATGGGTAATAATGGATAATCATGGGTAATACTAAGCAATAATGGGAAATAATGGGTAATAATGTGTATTAATGATAATAATAGGTAATAATGAGTAATATGTGTAATAATGGGTAATAATGACTAATAATGGTAATAATGGGTAATAATGGATAATCATGGGTAATACTAATTAATAATGGGTAATATGAGTAATAATGTGTAATAATGACAAACAATGGTAATAATGGGTAAGAAAGATAATAACGAGTAATACAAAGTAATAATGGGTAATAATGACTAATACTGAGTAACAATCGGTAATAATGGGTAATAATGGGCAATATGGGTAATAATGGACAATAATGGGTCATATTGAGTAATTCTGAGTAATAATGGGTAATAATGGGTAATAATGGGTATTAATGATAATAATAGGTAATAATGAGTAATATGTGTAATAATGGGTAATAATGACTAATAATGGTAATAATGGGTAATAATGGATAATCATGGGTAATACTAAGTAATAATGGGAAATAATGGGTAATAATGTGTATTAATGATAATAATGGATAATAATGAGTAATATGTGTAATAATGGGTAATAATGACTAATAATGGTAAGAATGGGTAATAATGACTAATACTGAGTAACAATGGGTAATAATGGGTAATAATGGGTAATAATGACTAATACTGAGTAACAATGGGTAATAATGGGTAATAATGACTAATACTGAGTAACAATGGGTAATAATGGGTAATAATGACTAATTCTGAGTAACAATGGGTAATAATGGGTAATAATGGGCAATATGGGTAATAATTGGTAATAATGGATAATAATGGGTAATAATGGGCAATATGGGTAGTAATTGGTAATAATGGATATTAATGGGTAAAAACATGTTTTATTTTATGTATATATATATAAATATATATATATGTGTATTTTTAGCATTCCTCTCTTTGTGCTATTTCTTACAGTGTAGGCCAGATGTGAGCGCTTGATGACCGTGCTGCTTTGCTTGCCCACTTCCAGGGAAAGACTGGAGGCGGGGTCTCGCTGCGGCCCGTCGTTGCGGGCGCCCAGCACCGCCACTTGCACCACCGTGGTCGCCATGGAGATGCCGTCGCTGACGGCGATGGTGATGGCGTCGTCCTGGTCGGAGAGCCCGGCGTGGCGGTACAACAGAACGTTGTGGGTGACGTCGTTGAAGGTGAAGATGTCGCCTGGCGTTGAGGGAAAAGACCCGGGTTAACTTCCTGCCCCTGAACGCCTCACGGGGCGATTTCGGACCCGAGGTCTCTCTGCCTTACCGTTTGTCATGCTGGTGTGAGCGCCGCCTTCGCTTCTAACCAGCTCGCCGTGGACGGGCGCTTCCACCAGCTCGAACTCCAGCTCTTCGGGAGACGTGTCGGCGTCGCTCACCGCTAGATGCTGACCGCCTCCACAGCGAGAACGAAGAAGCACATTTCATTTTTGTTGCAGAGACCACTTTAATATCCACCCCGTGTGTCTGCTTTCCTTACCCACGGTGGCCTGGCCCCCCATGCTGACCTCCAGAAGCGGGTCCAGCACCTGAAACATGGGCGGCTGCTGGTGGTTGGTCAGCAGCAGGACGGCGAAGTCTAACTCGGGGGTCGTGTGCTCGCCATCAGACACTGGCGGACAAACGGACCAACAATAAATGAAGCGGATTTGCAGGTTTTTCTCCGTTCCACCAAGACCTCCTCCAACATGTTCTACCTTTGTTAGTCTGCCATGATGCATTAAATCCATTCTAAACCCACATTAACACCACATTAACTCCACGTATGACATAACAGCATAAAAACATGCCTTTATGACATCAAGAAGCCCTGAGAGAGAAGAAGAGGATGGAGATGATTGAGCAGCTGCAATGATGGACAGCTCGTGAGGAGGAATGAGTGGAGAAGGAGCGGAAGAACATTTATCACAGAGATGAATCGGCATGCGGCGGGAATGGAGGAGCGCACGCGGCGAGACGGGTGAGGGAGGGTTGATGAACTCCTACATGCACCGTGACACTAGGAAGAGGTAGCATCACAGTATGGGAGCGTATGAGTGTCCCTGACACTGGTGAGCTGTGGTTCATTTTTGTGAAAGATTAACTTCTACACGCATTGTGACACTAAGAAGAGGTAGCGTCACAGTATGGGAGCGCACGAGTGCCCCCGTCACTGGCGAGCTGTGGTTCATTTTTGGGAAAGCTGAACTCATACATGCACCGTGACACTAAGAAGAGGTAGCGTCACAGTATGGGAGCGCACGAGTGCCCCCGACACTGGCGAGCTGTGGTTCATTTTTGGGAAAGATGAACTCCTACACGAACTGTGACACTAAGAAGAGGTATCGTCACAGTATGGGAGCGCATGAGTGCCCCTGACACTGGCGAGCTTTGGTTCATTTTTGTGAAAGATTAACTCCTACATGCACCGTGGCACTAAGAAGATGTAGCGTCACAGTATGGGAGCGCACGAGTGCCCCTGATGCTGGTGAGCTGTGGTTCATTTTTGTGAAAGATGAACTCATACACGCACCATGACACTAAGAAGAGGTAGTGTCACAGTATGGGCGCGCATGAGTGCTCCCATTACTGGCGAGCTGTGGTTCATTTTGGGGGAAAATGAACTCCTACATGCACCATGACACTAAGAAGAGGTAGTGTCACAGTATGGGAGCGCACGAGTGCCCCGACACTGGTGAGCTGTGGTTATTTTTTTGTGAAAAATGAACTCATACATGCACCGTGACACTAAGAAGAGGTAGCGTCACAGTATTGGAGCGCATGAGTGCCCCCAACACTGGCGAGCTTTGGTTCATTTTTGGGAAAGATGAACTCCTACATGCACCGTGACACTAAGAAGAGGTAGCGTCACAGTATGGGAGCGCACGAGTGCCCCTGATGCTGGCGAGCTGTGGTTCATTTTTGTGAAAGATGAACTCATACACGCACCATGACACTAAGAAGAGGTAGTGTCACAGTATGGGCACGCATGAGTGCCCCCATTACTGGCGAGCTGTGGTTCATTTTTGGGGAAAATGAACTCCTACATGCACCATGACACTAAGAAGAGGTAGTGTCACAGTATGGGAGTGCACGAGTGCCCCTGACACTGGTGAGCTGTGGTTCATTTTTGGGAAAATTGAACTCCTACATGCACCGTGACACTAAGAAGAGATAGCGTCACGGTATTGGAGCGCACGAGTGCCCCTGACACTGGTGAGCTGTGGTAATTTTTTTGTGAAAAATGAACTCATACATGCACCGTGACACTAAGAAGAGGTAGCGTCACAGTATGGGAGCGCACGAGTGCCCCCGACACTGGCGAGCTGTGGTTCATTTTTGGGAAAGATGAACTCCTACACGAACTGTGACACTAAGAAGAGGTATCGTCACAGTATGGGAGCGCATGAGTGCCCCTGACACTGGCGAGCTTTGGTTCATTTTTGTGAAAGATTAACTCCTACATGCACCGTGACACTAAGAAGATGTAGCGTCACAGTATGGGAGCGCACGAGTGCCCCTGATGCTGGTGAGCTGTGGTTCATTTTTGTGAAAGATGAACTCATACACGCACCATGACACTAAGAAGAGGTAGTGTCACAGTATGGGCGCGCACGAGTGCTCCCATTACTGGCGAGCTGTGGTTCATTTTTGGGGAAAATGAACTCCTACATGCACCATGACACTAAGAAGAGGTAGTGTCACAGTATGGGAGCGCACGAGTGCCCCTGACACTGGTGAGCTGTGGTTATTTTTTTGTGAAAAATGAACTCATACATGCACCGTGACACTAAGAAGAGGTAGCGTCACAGTATTGGAGCGCATGAGTGCCCCCAACACTGGCGAGCTGTGGTTCATTTTTGGGAAAGATGAACTCCTACACGCACTGTGACACTAAGAAGAGGTATCGTCACAGCATGGGAGCGCACGAGTGCCCCCGTCACTGGTGAGCTGTGGTTAATTTTTTGGAAAGATTAACTCCTACTTGCACCGTGACACTAAGAAGAGGTAGCGTCACGGTATGGGAGCGCACGAGTGCCCCTGACACTGGTGAGCTGTGGTTCATTTTTGGGAAAGATGAACTCCTACATGCACCGTGACACTAAGAAGAGATAGCGTCACAGTATGGGAGCACACGAGTGCCCCTGTCACTGGTGAGCTGTGGTTCATTTTTGGGAAAGATGAACTCCTACATGCACCGTGACACTAAGAAGAGGTAGCGTCACAGTATGGGAGCGCACGAGTGCCCCTGACACTGGTGAGCTGTGGTTAATTTTTTGTGAAAAATGAACTCATACATGCACCGTGACACTAAGAAGAGGTAGCGTCACAGTATGGGAGCGCACGAGTGCCCCCGTCACTGGCGAGCTGTGGTTCATTTTTGGGAAAGCTGAACTCATACATGCACCGTGACACTAAGAAGAGGTAGCGTCACAGTATGGGAGCGCACGAGTGCCCCCAACACTGACGAGCTGTGGTTAATTTTCGGAAAGATGAACTCCTACACGCACCGTGACACTAAGAAGAGGTAGCGTCACAGTATGGGAGCGCATGAGTGCCCCTGACACTGGTGAGCTGTGGTTCATTTTTGGGAAAATTGAACTCCTACATGCACTGTGACACTAAGAAGAGATAGCGTCACAGTATGGGAGCGCACGAGTGCCCCCGTCACTGGCGAGCTGTGGTTCATTTTTGGGAAAGCTGAACTCCTACACGCACCGTGACACTAAGAAGAGGTAGCGTCACAGTATTGGAGCGCATGAGTGCCCCTGACACTGGTGAGCTGTGGTAATTTTTTTGTGAAAAATGAACTCATACATGCACCGTGACACTAAGAAGAGATAGCGTCACAGTATGGGAGCGCATGAGAGGCCCCAACACTGGCAAGCTGTGGTTAATTTTTGGGAAAGATGAACTCCTACATGCACCGTGACACTAAGAAGAGGTAGCGTCACAGTATGGGAGCGCACGAGTGCCCCTGACACTGGTGAGCTGTGGTTCATTTTTGGGAAAGATTAACTCCTACATGCACCGTGACACTAAGAAGAGGTAGTGTCACAGTCTGGGAGCGCACGAGTGCCCCCATTACTGGCAAGCTGTGGTTAATTTTTGGGAAAGATGAACTCCTACATGCACCGTGACAGCAAGACGCATGACTGTGGCAACGGCATCACAAAACAGGAGCGCATGAAAGCCTCCAACACTGGGAAGCCGCGGTTGACTTTTGGAAAAGATGAATTCCGTATGCACCGTGACATTGTGCGTCTACTTCACAGAGCATTATCAATTCATCTATTTCCTTTAATGAACCGTAGCACTGCAGTCCCAGTGGCACTCGTGCAGCTCTGGACCATGACGCTACCAAACCGGCATGCTTTATTCGTGTGTGTGTGTGGGTAGAGTGAGACGGGCGAGGGAGGTGGGCGTGGCCCTGAGAAGACCAGATGCTGCAAGTTGAGACGCCTACCTGTGAAATAGACGCTCAGCGACTCGGGAAGACCTGCATGGGGTGAAAGAGCAAACAAGTCCAACCCTGAACTTCAAAAACGCTTTATTTTCCCAGCATTTAAGGAGCAAATGAATAACCTGCGAATGAAATATTAATATCACTAACAGGTGCTTCAAGGTCCCGTATTGTAGTCATTTTGAAATGGTGCATTCAGGTGTATTAGTTGTGTGTTAGCCTTGGTGCAGGAGTAGATTCAAAGTGCTTTCAGTCACGGCGACTGTGTTGTGTATCGGTGGCTTTAATACTAATTGCGTTTGCATCCGTGTGCATGAAACGATTTATAGCAATTGACTAAATTCAACCTTTTCAGTACAAGCCATTTTGGATGATTTTTCAAGGCACACTTATGATTGTGTTCTATGCTGATATAAACATGGAAGCCACCTAAAGAAAGTGTACTTCTGAAACATTGGGGTCGTTTTTATGGCTTAAAAACAACGTTGACACAATAGTGTTTTTATAGTATAATAATAGTAATAGTAATACTAATTTTTTAGACATTTATGAGTAAAAAAAAAAACAACAAAAAATTAATCCTGGACAAATTTCATACAATTTATTTTGATACGTTTTTTAAGACGTGTAGCGAAGCCTGCCTTTTTTTTTTTTTTTTTTAAAAAGGCGGATTTCAGAGCGTAATAGGTAATCATGAGTATTAATGGCTAATAATGATTAATACTGGGTAATAATGGGTAATAATGGCTAATAATGGGTAATCATGAGTAATAATGGGTAATAATGGGTAATAATGGTAATAATGGGCAATAATGGGTAATAATGAGTAATAATGGTAATAATGGATAACAATGAGTAATAATGTGTTATAATGGGTAATAATGGTAATAATGGGCAATAATGGGTAATAATGAGTAATAATGTGTAATAATGGGTAATAATTGTAATAATGGGCAATAATGGGTAATAATGAGTAATAATGGTAATAATGGGTAACAATGAGTAATAATGTGTAATAATGGGTAATAATGACTAATAATGGTAATAATGGGTAATAATTGGTAAAATGGGTAATAATGGGTAATCATGAGTAATAATGGGTAATAATGAGTAATAATGGGTAATAATGAGTAATAATGGTAATAATGGGTAACAATGAGTAATAATGTGTAATAATGGGTAATAATTACTAATAATGGTAATAATGGGTAATAATGGGTAATCATGGGTAATCATGAGTAATAATGGGCAATAATGGGTAATAATGGATAATAATGGGCAATAAGGTGTAATAACGATAATAATGGGTAATAATGAGTAATAATGGGTAATAATGACCAATAATGCTAATAATGGGTAATAATGTGTAATAATGATAATAATGGGTAATAATGAGTAATAATGTGTAATAATGACTAATAATGGTAATAATGGATAATAATGGGTAATACTGGTAATACGGGTAATCCTGGACAAATTTCATACAATTTATTTTGATACTTGTTTTTTAAGACGTGTAGCGAAGCCTGCTTTTTTTTTTTTTTTTTTAAAAAAGCTCATATTTGGGAAGTAGGCGGATTTCAAAGCGTTTCAGGGCCTCTTCTCCCAAAAGTGGAGCAACCAGGTAAAGGAGATGATTGACTTTTCTTACTTTTTGTCGTCACAAGGAGGCTCCCGGGACACATGGTACCATTAGAGCATCATTACAAAGTCACTTTTACATAATCAGGGGGCCATTTTTCCGGGGGGAGCGCCTCATTAGGACACAAAGGTGCGGTTTTGAAAATAACGGCAAAGATGTCGCTAGCACGGCATTAGCATTTCAGACACAGTCTGCGACGGATGGAAAAAAAAATTATTTCTTGACCATGAAAAGCTGCCGAAATGAAGCATATATCTTAAAAAGATAAATGGCAGACATTTAATAACTGACAATATGATAAAAAAAAATACAATTCAGCTTATTAAATATGAATGTTGTGTTTTGACGACACTATTTAGAATGTATCCTACATCGTAGCATCACGGCTAGGAGTTTCTCTGGAAGTCGTTCTACTTCTCATTAAAGAACCCTGGTCTATTTTGGAGCTGGGAGCGGATTTTCCCTTGACACATATCATGAGGAATGTTGGTTTCTCCGCGTGTGTGCACTCGTGTAGCATGACCGGCCAATGAGAGAACTTGTATAAATGACTGGCATGGAGGTGGATTGTTATAATATAAATCCTTTGGTCAATAAACGGCTTCATTCGTACGTGACAACATCCCAATGTCACGACTCATTAGAGGAGACAATTAGAATGGGGGGGGGGGGACTCACCAATGAAGGAGTACTGGTAGAGCTCCTGCAGGTGTGAAGGAGCCCGGGGGGGTCTGTAAATGATCTTTCCGTTGTCGACGTCCGCCTGGGTGAAGTGTTTGACCGCGACGTGCGGTCTGTCCCGGTGCTCAATGGCCCCTGGGGGAGAGGCGGGGAGGAAAAAAGAAAAGATTGAGTCCAATGATCTGAAAATCTCACCTCCAAGGATGGTTGGTGTTTTGAAATATGTCTCAGAGGCAACGGGGACGCCCCAGGGGGGTGGACTCGTTAGCGGCCGATGGGAGTTCCTGAAACCAACATCAGGAATCGAACACGCGAGTGAGCAAGGGACGCCTAAATATTGCATTGTCGGAATATTTCCCGCTGGCAACACGAGCAAAGAGCAAAAAAAATGTGTCTTACTTACAGTCAAGCACGGTGGTAGTAGTGTGCATGAGTGCTGCCCGCAGTGGGTGAAAGACTTACACAGTGACACTAAGAAGCATGATTGTGGAGATAGCGTGACACTAAGAAGAGGTAGCGTCATACATAATATGGGAGCGCACGAGTGCCTCTGACACTGGCGAGCTGTGGTTCATTTTTGGTAAAGATTAACTCCTACATGCACCGTGACACTAATATGAGGTAGCGTTACAGTATGGGAGCGCACGAGTGCCCCTGACACTGGCGAGCTGTGGTTCATTTTTGGAAAAGATGAACTCCTATACTAAGAAGAGATAGCGTCACAGTATGGGAGCGCACGAGTGACCCCGACACTGGCGAGCTGTGGTTCATTTTTGGGAAAGATTAACTCTACACTAAGAAGAGGTAGCGTCACAGTATGGGAGCGCACGAGTGCCCCCGACACTGGCGAGTTGTGGTTCATTTTTGGGAAAAATTAACTCCTACATGCACCATGACACTAAGAAGAGGTAGCGCCACAGTATGGGAGTGCACGAGTGCCCCCGATAGTGACGAGCTGTGGTTCATTTTTGGGAAAGATGAACTCCTACATGCACCGTGACACTAAGAAGAGGTCGCGTCACAGTATGGGAGCGCACGAGTGCTTCCGACACTGGCGAGCTGTGGTTCATTATTGGGAAAGATGAACTCCTACACGCACCGTGACACTAAGAAGAGGTAGCGTCACAGTATGGGGGCACACGAGTGCCCCCGACACTGCCAAGCAGTGGTTCATTTTTTTGGAAAGATGAAATCCTACACGCACCGTGACACTAAGCAGAGGTAGTGTCCCAGTATGGGAGCGCACAAGTGCCCCCGACACTGGCGAACTGTGGTTCATTTTTGGGAAAGATGAACTCCTACATGCACTGTGACACTAAGAAGAGGTAGCGTCACATTATGGGAGCGCACGAGTGCCCCTGACATTAGCGAGCTGTGGTTCATTTTTGGGAAAGATGAACTCCTACACGCACCGTGACACTAAGCAGAGGTAGCGTCACAGTATGGGAGCGCACGAGTGCCCCCGACACTGCCAAGCAGTGGTTCATTTTTTTGGAAAGATGAAATCCTACACGCACCGTGACACTAAGCAGAGGTAGCGTCACAGTATGGGAGCGCACGAGTGCCCCCAACACTGGCGAGCTGTGGTTCATTTTTGGGAAAGATGAACTCCTACATGCACCATGACAGTAAGACGCATGACTGTGGCAACGGCATCACATAACAAGAGCGCATGAATGCCTCCAACACTGGGAAGCCACGGTTGACTTTTGGAAAAGATAAATTATGTGTAACATGCACCATGACATTGTGTGTTTGCTTCACAGAGCATTATCAATTAATCTGTTCCTTTTAATGAGCCGTAGCACCGCAGTCCCAGTGGCACTCGTGCAGCTCTGGACCATGACGCTACGTGTGTGTGTGTGTGTGCACGAGAGACCTTGTCCTGCTGGTAAAGGTTTGGTGATGTTGTAGATGAGATGATCGCTGGAAGTCTCAGAGTCAATGAAGGAAAGAGCTGAGGACGTTATCTCCGTCACTCGGTCCTCCAGAGCCTGCACACACACAAACGCACACAGGATGACACAAACGCACACAGGACGACACAAACGCACACAGGACGACACAACACAACATGAATCCCAGAAAATGAAAGACTTCCATAATACTGATATCCACATGATCCCAGATGGAACGTGGAATAGTTCTGTCTCCAAGTCGTGGACCTACAAGTCGCAATATTACAGTCAAGCATGAGTGCTGCCTGAACGGGGGTGCTGCGGTTCTTTGCGGGAAATCTAGCAGAGCTGTACAGGTTTGCTGTGTTGGGGCTCCTGATCCGGTGGGAAAACTGACATAGTACGAGTCCGTTGGAATCTTTACCAAAAATGAATCCCCGCAGCAGCACTCATGCACCATTACTTGATTGTAGGCAAGACACTTTCTTTCTGCGTCAGATTGTTACAGTATACGTTGGAGTTGATCTGTGTCAAAAATTAACCACAGTTCACCCAGTGCGGGCAGCACTCATGCACCATACTTGACTGCAGGTAAGACCCTTGTGGTCTTGGATGTGTGTTGTGACTCTTGTGGACCAGTTTCTATCCACATGATCCCAGATGGAACGTGGAATAGTTCTGTCTCCAAGTCGTGGACCTACAAGTCGCAATATTACAGTCAAGCATGAGTGCTGCCTGAACGGGGGTGCTGCAGTTCTTTGCGGGAAATCTAGCAGAGCTGTACAGGTTGCTGTGTTGGGACTCCTGATCCGGTGGGAAAACTGACATACGAGTCAGTTGGAATCTTTACCAAAAATGAATCCTAGTTTCCCTGCAGCAGCACTCATGCACCATACTTGATTGTAGGCAAGACACTTTCTTTCTGCGTCACATTGTTACAGTATATGTTGGAGTTGATCTGTATAAAAAATTAACCACAGTTCCCCCAGTGCGGGCAGCACTCATGCACCACACTTGACTGCAGGCAAGACCCTTGTCGTCTTGGAAGTGTGTTGTGACTCTTGTGGGCCAGTTTCTATCCACATGATCCCAGATGGAACGTGGAATAGTTCTGTCTCCAAGTCGTGGACCTACAAGTCGCAGCAATAGATGACAATATTACAGTCAAGCATGAGTGCTGCCTGAACGGGGGTGCTGCGGTTCTTTGCGGGAAATCAAGCAAAGCTGCACAGGTTGCTGTGTTGGGACTCCTGATCCGGTGGGAAAACTGACATACGAGTCCGTTGGAATCTTTACCAAAAATGAATCCCCGCAGCAGCACTCATGCACCATTACTTGATTGTAGGCAAGACACTTTCTTTCTGCATCACATTGTTACAGTATACGTTGGAGTTGATCTGTATCAAAAATTAACCACAGTTCCCCCAGTGCGGGCAGCACTCGTGCACCATACTTGACTGCAGGCAAGACCCTTGTGGTCTTGGATGTGTGTTGTGACTCTTGTGGGCCAATTTCTATCCACATGATCCCAGATGGAACGTGGAATAGTTCTGTCTCCAAGTCGTGGACCTACAAGTCGCAGCAATATATGACAATATTACAGTCAAGCATGAGTGCTGCCTGAACGGGGGTGCTGCGGTTCTTTGATGGAAATCTAGCAGAGCTGTACAGGTTTCTGTATTGGGAAAACTGACATACGAGCCCGTTGGAATCTTTACCAAAAATGAATCCTAGTGTCCCCGCAGCAGCACTCATGCGCCATACTTGATTGTAGGCAAGACACTTTCTTTCTGCATCACATTGTTACAGTATACGTTGGAGTTGATCTGTATCAAAAATTAACCACAGTTCCCCCAGTGCGGGCAGCACTCATGCACCATACTTGACTGCGACTCTCGTGGGCCAGTTTCTATCCACATGATAGAACCAGAAGGAACGTGGAATAGTTCTGTCTCCAAGTCCTCCGTATGCTTATCACCTGATTCAAATAGTCTTGGGTGTCCTGGCATGTGAGTCTGCTTTTCACCGTCTCTGAAGACGGTTTTGTCAAATTAGAACCCAGATTATTTTCAAGAACTTGTCAGCAGTCCCGTCATTTTAGGTTAGGTTTGGAGTCAAGTTTTTCCCCTCACCGTGACTTGCAGGTCACAGTCCGGGTCCAGCTGAGGGAATCCGGGGGTTTGCGGTAGAACTCCGATGGTGAAGGTCTGTGCATCAGTCCGTGTGGCCGCGGCCGCTTCTGTGGAAACCTGAGGAGATGAAAATACAAACATTACTGAGTCATACGCCCCTTCCTCAATAAGTAAACATCATGGCGGCTCGTCTGGTGTAACACAACGGCGAGGCGTTTGAACCCGCCAATCAATGGCGAGCCGACCACAGCGGGCGCTGAGTCAGTCCAACTGAGAGAAATATCGATGGTTCTGTAGATCCCCTCCAACATCGAGGATATACGGTGCATGGTATTATGTTCCGTCTATAAATCCTGTTAGTCTAACGTCAGGGCTGCATTAGTGTGGTGCAATAACCTGCCCCGCAGGCTTGCTGCTCACCGATAGTGAAGGTTTGAATCTACAAAAAGCTGTTCTGTATCTTCAGTGTGCATTTGAAATATCAATCAATCAACCTTTATTTGTAGAGGCCTTTACAACACACAAGATGACCAAAGTGGTCTTGTGGACTTCCAACAAAAGCTGGTTTGAGGACCATAGGGCCCTGGTGGGGTTCCAAACCCCCACCTGTTCAGATAAATAGAGAAATAAGTATTTGAAACCCCTTCCCAGAATGACAAGGGGGGAGCTGGTTGACAATGTCAAGGGAGTTGGGAGCACAGCAGGAAAAGGTTTAGTTAGACACTTTGTTATCCTGGGTTCAGGTCCCCCTGCTCAAGAAAACACATGTACTGATCCGTCGGAATAATCAACACCGGAATGACCTAACCCTAACCCAACCTCAACCCTAACCCAACCCCAACCCCAACCCAAGCCCAAATCCAACTCAAACCCAAACCTAAACCTAATCCCAACCTAACCCAACCCACCCCAACCCCAAGCCTAACCCTAATCCAACCCAGCCCAACCCCAACCCAACCCTAAACCTAACCCCAACCCAACCCTAATCCCAACCTAACCCAACGCAACCCACCCCAAGCCTAACCCTAATCCAACCCAGCCCAACCCCAATCCAACCCTAAACCCAAACCCAACCCCAACTAACACAACCCACCCCAAGCCGAACCCTAATCCAACCCAGCCCAAACCCAACCCTAACTCAACCCAACCCTAAACCTAACCCCAACCCTAACCTAGCTGAACCCCAACCCTAAACCTAACCTAACCCCAACCCTAACCCAAACCAACCCAGCCCCAATCAAACCCTAAAACCCAACCCCAACCCTTAACCTAAACCTAAACCTAAACCTAAACTTAAACCTAAACTTAAACCTAAACCTAAACCTAAACCTAAACTTAAACCTAAACTTAAACCTAAACCTAACCCCAACCCTTAACCTAAACCTAAACCCAACCCAACCCAACCCTAAACCTAACCCTAATCCAACCCAGCCCAACCCCAGCCCCAACCCCAGCCCCAACCCCAACCCCAACCCTAAACCTAACCCTAATCCAACCCAGCCCAACCCCAGCCCCAACCCCAGCCCCAACCCCAACCCCAACCCTAAACCTAACCCTAATCCAACCCAGCCCAACCCAACCCTAAACCTAAATCTAAACCTAAACCTAAACCTAAACCTAAACCTAAACCTAAACCTAAACCTAAACCTAAACCTAAACCTAAACCTAAACCTACCGCTAACCTCAACCCCAACCCCAACCCTAACCCCAACGCTTGGAGAATGGGATGTGGTCCCCTGAGACCGGAATTGAGCTCTTTGGCACCAATTGGACTCAACAGTGACTCGAAGTCCAACAGCATCCCTGCTGTTGAAAACGGGGGTGGGGACATTCTGCTTTGGGGGCGTTTCTCTGGGCCACTTCAGGCCAATACAGGAAAGGTCTGACGACAAGTCCATGGCAGCCAATGAAATACTTACTTCAACAGGAAGTCTTCCCCGTGGAATACCCAGACTTTATCTCCAGCAGCCCCCAGGACCCCCAATTTATAACCTTTATTAAATGTTCTTTTCTGGAGTGTTCATATCTTTTGCGAGGCGGCAAACTAACAACATCCACTGGGAATCAAACACTTATTTTCCCCACTAGAGCCGTTTCTCCAGTGGTGCATTGCAGTAGACGGCAGATACTTCAATGTGCTGATGAAAGACCGACTGTGGTCTTTTACCAGAACTATTTTGGGATAGGATGTTGTTCAAATGTGATAACGAGAGCGGATTCAAATTTGAATGCGGGGGGGTGGGGGGGGGGGGGGGGGGGGGTCGGTACTGACCTGGAACTGGAAAGAGTCGCTGCCGGCCGCGGCGCCAAAGTGGCGGTACCAGACGGCGCCATCGTCGACATCCTGCTGGGTGAAAGAGGTTGTACTGGTGTAGCCTCGCTCGTCCGTTAGCGACGGGATCCAACCTTCCGGGGGGGCGTCGGCCGGCATGGACACCAGCACCACCTCACCTGGAGGGACAGGTTTGGGTCACACCTGGACAGCTGAAACATGACGCTACGAAGAACCGATAACCACATCTTCTTTGGGAAACATTAACTCCTACACGCACCATGACACTAAGAAGATGTAGTGTCACAGTATGGGAGCGCAGGAGTGCCCCCTACACTGGCGAGATGTGGTTCACTTTTGGGAAAGATGAACTCCTACACGCACCGTGACACTAAGAAGAGGTGGCGTCCCAGTATGGGAGCGCACGAGTGCCCCCGACACTGGCGTGCTGTGGTTCATTTTTGGGAAGGATTAACTCCTACATGCACCGTGACACTAAGAAGAGGTAGTGTCACAGTATGGGAGCGCACGAGTGCCCCCGACATTAGCGAGCTGTGGTTCATTTTTGGGAAAGATGAACTCCTACATGCACCGTGACACTAAGAAGAGGTGGCGTCCCAGTATGGGAGCGCACGAGTGCCCCCGACACTGGCGTGCTGTGGTTCATTTTTGGGAAGGATTAACTCCTACATGCACCGTGACACTAAGAAGAGGTAGTGTCACAGTATGGGAGCGCACGAGTGCCCCCGACATTAGCGAGCTGTGGTTCATTTTTGGGAAAGATGAACTCCTACACGCACCGTGACACTAAGAAGAGGTAGCGTCACAGTATGGGAGCGCACGAGTGCCCTCGACACTATTGAGCTGTGGTTCTTTTTTTGGGAAAGATGAACTCCTACATGCACCGTGACACTAAGAAGAGGTAGCGTCACAGTATGGGAGTGCACGAGTGCCCCCGACATTAGCGAGCTGTGGTTCATTTTTGGGAAAGATGAACTCCTACACGCACCGTGACACTAAGAAGAGGTAGCGTCACAGTATGGGAGCGCATGAGTGCCCCCGACACTGGTGAGATGTGGTTCATTTTTGGGAAAGATTAACTCCTACATGCACCGTGACACTAAGAAGAGGTAGCGTCACAGTATGGGAGCGCATGAGTGCCCCCGACACTGGCGTGCTGTGGTTCATTTTTGGGAAAGATGAACTCCGGGCAACGTGATCTTTACCGTATTTGGGCTGTCCGTCCGAGGCCAGTATGGTGTAAACTATGTCGTCGGTGCTGACCCCCTTGTAGTCGGCCTGCAGGTACTTCTTACTCAGTCGCACCATGCCGCCCTCCTTCACCCAGGTGAGGGGCACCGACCTCAGGTGGGACGCCTGCAAGAACCAATCACATGCGAGAACACAGAAGTGTGAGTGTGTACACTTAAAATAAAAGTACTTCCCCATCCCTTCTTCTTCTTCTTATGGGCCGGATGTTTTTTATTTGTACTATGTGACGGTCCAGATGGTAGGAGTTAAAAAATATATATTTAAAGTACTACCTTCTGGTTTGCACTAAAAGCACCATCCGGCATATGGTACACTGTCACAACAAATGTTGATGACAGGAATGAAAAGAAGGAACTTTGAGCCAATCGAGGAACGTTGGGATTGAACCAGAATGACAGCAAATGTTAAGGAAAAGTCATTTGTGATGGAACGTTTAATTGAACCTTTTCCTTCACAAAGGAAAATCTCACACCCTGAGTGAGTAATATATTCAAGCATGACATCCAAAGCATAATGATACAGGTTGCAGTACTTATGAGTACTTATACATTACCAGTATATACTTTAAATGTGTGGGTTATGCTTCTATGTGTTCAGCTTGTTAGCGTCCCCGATTGCAAGCTAACCATGGGACAGTGAGACGGGGAGTTCTGTGGTGGTGAGGTGGGGTCAGGGGGGGGTGAGTCAGGGTAGTTCATGGTGGTGCCTCAACTCAACAGCATAATTAGAGTCTTAATTAGAGGGTGAAAAGGAGACATTTTTTAATGGGTGTCTCAATTTCTGGGCTTTTTGCGGGAAATATCGGAACATGACCCCCTGCACATAGCGGGAATCGACGGCGCACACGCACGCTCGGCATGTCCACGGGAATCGACGGTGCACATGTCGTGCGGCATGTCCACGAGAATGGACGGCGCGGCATGTCCACGGGAATCTACAGTGCACATGTCATGCGGCATGTCCACGGGAATCGACGGTGCACACATGCGGCATGTCCACGGGAATCAACGGGAGTCAACGGGAGTCAATGGAAGTCAACGGGAATCGACGGTGCACACGTTGTGCGGCATGTCCACGGGAATCGAAGGTGTACATGTGCAGTATGTCAACGGGAGTCAACAAGAGTCAACGGGAGTCAACAGGAGTCAGCGTGAGTCAACGGGAGTCATTGTAAGTCAACGGGAGTCAACGGGAGTCAGCGTGAGTCAACAGGAGTCAACAGGAGTCAACAGGAGTCAACGGGAGTCAACGGGAGTCAACGGGAGTCAGCGTGAGTCAACGGGAGTCAACAAGAGTCAACGGGAGTCAACAGGAGTCAGCGTGAGTCAACGGGAGTCAGCGTGAGTCAACGGGAGTCAGCGGGAGTCAGCGTGAGTCAACGGGAGTCAACAAGAGTCAACGGGAGTCAACAGGAGTCAGCGTGAGTCAACGGGAGTCAACGGGAGTCAACGGGAGTCAGCGTGAGTCAACGGGAGTCAACGGGAGTCAACGGGAGTCAGCGTGAGTCAACGGGAGTTAGCGTGAGTCAAGGGGGGTCAACGGGGGTCAACGGGAGTCAATGGGAATACCACAAACATAAAAGGACCACATGTGATTTCATAATCACTTTTTTGAGGAATACCTGGAATATGAAATGATAACAATTTTTCATTCCGAAAATATTTCAGGAAAACAACCTGACCGGGTCATTTTTGACCCACTTATGGAAGGTTGGGGTAGTAACACAAAAACAAAAAATTCTTAAAATGTATAAAAGGTAAGTTAAAAATGGGAATGGTATGATATCAAAAACATATTTTTGAGGAATACCTGGAATATGAAATGATAATTTTTCATTGCGAAGATATTTTTCCAGGTAAAAACTTGACCTGGTCATTTTTGACCCACTTATGAAAGGTTAAAAAATTCTTAAAATGTATAAAACATAAGTTAAAAATGTGAATGGCATGATATCAAAAACATGTTTTTGAGGAATACCTGGAATATGAAATGATAACAATTTTTCATGACAAAAATATTTCAAGAAAACAACCTGACCGGGTCATTTTTGACCCACTTATGGAAGGTTGGGGTAGTAACACAAAAACTAAAATTTCTTAAAATGTATAAAAGGTAAGTTAAAAATATGAACGGCATGATATCAAAAACATGTTTTTTGAGGAATACCTGGAATATGAAATGATAACAATTTTTCATTACGAAAATATGCTTTACGTCAGTTCAGCTTCATTTCCAGAAGCATCAAAATAGTAGTCGCACCAAAATGTCGCGTTGCTGCTGGATGTTCATTATATCTGTCGATCATCTAAGGTCAAATAATGTCTTCTAAACACTATTCCATGATAGCGACAAGGCTGCAAAGCCTCATACATATTATATAAATATATTTTCACAGTGATATGGGTGTTTACTTTGGGGAGCAGCAGCTTCAGAAAAATCATAAAATAAATCATATTATAATCAAGACCTGTATATTATTCATATTTTCCAGCTTGTATAACAGTCCTTACTTTCTGGTTGATGTAGACTTCCAGGAGAACATTCTGGTAGCTGTGTCCGTCATTGACCTGCAGCACCATGTGGTCCTCTGTGGACCGGGACCTGTCGTGCACGTACTGAACCTGCTCCCGAGCCAGCTCCTCCAGCTTGAAGCGGCTCAGGGCTCGCTCGCCGTGGACGCGAGTCAAGCGGCCGTGACGAGGCGGCTCCAGGACCATGACCAGGACGTCTGCCGGGTTGTCGGCGTCGTCGAGAAGCAGGACCGATTTGGTGATGGTCGCCACGGCACCGGGACCAATAACGGGCAAGGGAGCTAGGGTCAGGACCCTCGGAGGCTGGAAGAGATAAGAAGAACCTAAGCATAAACGGTGTGTTCACGGAACGACATGGCAAAAGGAATGCTGCTCTTTAACAGCTGAAAAGGCAGCATTTCAAGAAATGCTGCAAATGTTTGACAGACTGTACAAATTGCATATGAAAAAATATAAAATCTTGTTTCCTTTTCGCGGACTCATTCTCATGCATCTTGAGAATTGGGTGTCTCGTGACACTCATACTAATTATGACTTATTAAATGACTTATATATGACTTATTAATTAAATTATTGTGAAAAATTAGTTGGGGTTTTTTTATGGTGTTACATTAAAAAATATCTAATTTTGTTATAATTTGTGACAATTTTTTATATTAATTCCTTATTTTCACATTTCTAATTAATTTTCATAAAATTACCGCTCTATGAAAATGAATTTTAGGAATTTTTAAGGGAATTCTAGACACTATAAGGCCTTGAAATAAATTAAAAAAAATAGATTTTTGACCTTTTAAGAATTCCATAAATATGCTGTATTTATGTTAAAGTATCAACTTATTTGTTTGGGGAGAAAGGTCCTACGAAATATATATACATTTTTTTAAAAAGTCTGAAAAAATTTTGATAAAATATTTGTTTTAATTAAAAATTTTTAAGAATTTTTTTAATTTTTAAAAAAGTTAGAATAGATTATTAATAAATAAAAATTTTAATTAATAAGTTGAAGGATTTATTCAATGAAACATGAAACATTTTTTTAAAGCTAATGCTATAAAATTTTTTAATGCCAATTTTTTTTCAGCCGCAGAGTCGGAGATTCACATGCTGACTTTTTTACCAAATGTTTGCGCGGTGCCGTGTTCCGGTGTTGGATAACACACCTCCAATGCTGTCTTCTGGGACTAAGTTGAAAGCGGTTGAAAAATAGATAACTTTGAGGAAGTTTCAGTTGTCGGAAAGGAAACTTTCCCTGCCAAGAACCTCATCTCCTCAGACGAGGAATTATCCTCCAGCAGTGTGGAGCAGGAAGGTCATCTCATTAAACTGCACCTGAACGCTCATCGGGGGATGGAAAAGTCAAGCTAACCAAGCTAACCAAGGAACCTCATATTAGACTTTACCTTCTCTGCATTTCTTCAGTGTTGGATGGTACATTCCGATATAATCAAAACATCTGAAACCAAAGTTTGTCGACTGTCATGGTTTGCTAGAATTAGCGTAAGTTAGTTACGCTAATAAGGGCCAACGACAGTCGTTTGGTTGGAATCAGTTAGCACTCCATTCAGTGGGAACGATGGCCATGGACACACCTGAAACCAAGGTTTGGAGACTCTGCCGTGTTTAATTACTTGTTTGAATGGAACGGAAAGCTAATGAGGGCCAACGACAGTCGTTTGTGTTGAATCCCCGTCAGTCAAAACGATGGGTCATGGACACATAAAGAAAACCAAAGTTTGGCAACTGTTTGTTTTTTATTTGTGAGACTGGGATGGGATGCTAATTAAGGTGATAGCACCGATACGACTGTCGTTGGCCCCGCCCCATAGCATCTTAAATCAAAGTCATTTGGGTGGAATCCTACTCGTTCCCACACCATTCAGTTGCGATGCACCTGAAACCAACGTTTGGCAACAGTACCATGTTTTTTTTTATAATAGAATAAAATGCTAATGAGGGCCGACGACAGTCGTTTGAGTGGCATCCCCCTCGTTAGCACTGTCTACAGTTGAAAAGATGGTCATGGATAGCACTGAAACCAACAACAGTACCATGTTTTGTTATTTTTTTAATAGTAAATAAAATGCTAATGAGCGCCAACGACAGTCGTTTGAGTGGCATCCCTTTTGTTAGCACTGTCTACAGTTGAAAAGATGGTCATAAATAGGACTGAAACCAACAACAGCACCATGTTTTGTTGTTTTTTATAGTAGAATAAAATGCTAATGAGCGCCAACGACAGTCGTTTGGGTGGCATCCCTCTTGTTAGCACTGTCTACAGTTGAAAAGATGGTCATGGATGCACCTGAAACCAACGTTTGGCAACAGTATCATGTTTTTTTATTTTTTTTATAATAGAATAAAATGCTAATGAGCGCCAACGACAGTCGTTTGGGTGGCATCCGTCTTGTTAGCACTGTCTACAGTTGAAAAGATGGTCATGGATACACTGAAACCAACAACAGTACCATGTTTTGTTATTTTTTATAATAGAATAAAATGCTAATGAGCGCCAACGACAGTCGTTTGAGTGGCATCCCTCTTGTTAGCACTGTCTACAGTTGAAAAGATGGTCATGGATGCACCTGAAACCAACGTTTGGCAACAGTATCATGTTTTTTTATTTTTTTTAATAATAGAATAAAATGCTAATGAGCGCCAACGACAGTCGTTTGGGTGGCATCCCTCTTGTTAGCACTGTCTACAGTTGAAAAGATGGTCATGGATGCACCTGAAACCAACGTTTGGCAACAGTATCATGTTTTTTTATTTTTTTTAATAATAGAATAAAATGCTAATGAGCGCCAACGACAGTCGTTTGGGTGGCATCCGTCTTGTTAGCACTGTTTACAGTTGAAAAGATGGTCATGGATAGCACTGAAACCAACAACAGTACCATGTTTTGTTGTTTTTTATAGTAGAATAAAATGCTAATGACGGGCCAACGACAGTCGTTTGAGTGGCATCGCTCTTGTTAGCACTGTCTACAGTTGAAAAGATGGTCATGGATGCACCTGAAACCAACGTTTGGCAACAGTATCATGTTTTTTTATTTTTTTTATAATAGAATAAAATGCTAATGAGCGCCAACGACAGTCGTTTGGGTGGCATCCGTCTTGCTAGCACTGTCTACAGTTGAAAAGATGGTCATGGATAGCACCTGAAACCAACGTTTGGCAACAGTATCATGTTTTGTAATTTTTTTTATAATAGAATAAAATGCTAATGAGCGCCAACGACAGTCATTTGGGTGGCATCCGTCTTGCTAGCATTGTCTACAGTTGAAAAGATGGTCATGGATAGCACTGAAACCAACAACAGTACCATGTTTTGTTATTTTTTTAATAGTAAATAAAATGCTAATGAGGGCCAACGACAGTCGTTTGAGTGGCATCCCTCTTGTTAGCACTGTCTGCAGTTGAAAAGATGGTCATGGATAGCACTGAAACCAACAACAGTACCATGTTTTGTTGTTTTTTATAGTAGAATAAAATGCTAATGACGGGCCAACGACAGTCGTTTGAGTGGCATCGCTCTTGTTAGCACTGTCTACAGTTGAAAAGATGGTCATGGATAGCACTGAAACCAACGTTTGGCAACAGTACCGTGTTTTGTTATTTTTTTATAATAGAATAAAATGCTAATGAGCGCCAACGACAGTCGTTTGAGTGGCATCCCCCTCGTTAGCAACCCATTCAGGTAGAACAATGGCCACGCACGCATTTGAAACCAAAGTCTGCCGACTTGTATAGTGTTTTTATTTTTATTTTTTACAACGGAAGAACAGAAGAACAAGCTGGCGCCACAGGAGGAGGATAATGATACACAAACACCGACGCGCAAAAAAAAAAAAAAAAAAAAAGACACAAAACTGGCACACGGTAGGGACCTCTGGATGAGACTCGGAGTGAGACAACAAAGCGCAACGACGGAGAGGGTCCGGTGACAAATTTCTCCACTTTGGAGCAATTATCTCTGAGAGACAGACAAGCGAGCCCCCGGGCGACCACCCAAATCCTGCGGAGTTGTCAGTGCTGCTGCAGCAAACAAAGCTGCGAGATGAATTTGTGTGTGTGTGTGTGTGTATATGTGTGTGTATATGTGTGTGTGTGTGCTTTAAACCGTGCAAGGACATGCAAGCTGAGTAAAGGCAAACAAGTAAATCTCCTCCCAAGGCGACTGAAGGCAAACAAAAGGTGCAGTGAATGGAAGAGGATTGACCTTTTCTTGCGGGTCTCCAGGTAAAGGGGGGCGGGGGTGTTGGTGGGGGGCGGTAGGGGGTGCACGGTTGTTGGAAAGAGCTGTCATCACCAACGCCGCCCTCGGCTGCATGGCGAAATGGCTCCCCGTGAGGCTTCCTGGTATGTTTTTGCTTGTGTTGCGGTGACAGGGCGACTGACGTCATTTCAGCCGCTTCGTCAAAGACCACTTCGCCAGGCCGAGTGAGCGACATCGTGTCTTTAACGGGTCTATTTGTGTGTGATTTCGGACACTGTTGTTTCACCTCTGCTGTTCAGCGGCCAATCAGGCGTCAGATGTGAGAGGCTAGCGATGCTTCATTACAAAGGCTAGCTAGCGTTGATGGAGATTTCAATCAAGCGCTTCTTTTTTAAATTTTTTTTTTTTTTTTTCTCAGTAGGCGGGATGGCTGCGCGAACACAAAGCTCCCTTTGCTCGGCGCCGTGCGTTTCTTTGGCCACGGCCCAAAGAACATTCCATTAAATGTTGGCGCTGACCCACATCCCGGGGTGATGCGCTTCTCCGTGTCTCAGCTCCTCGCATTTCCATGTTAAGTGAATATGTTGACTTTTAGCACCTTTGCACGGGAAGCTTGTCGGCGTGACGGAAATATCAATAAAAAAAAAAAAAAAAAAGCAAAAGCCTGATGGATGGCGAGAGGCGGCGGCGCGAAGGATGCGTCAAAAGGCTTGTGATGGGGGGGGGGGGGGGGCTCCCTCCCGAGACAAAACACGAAAACACAAAGCTTGTGTTTGCCACGCAACTATTAAAAATACAACATGGCTGCCGTGGATTGTTTTCACAGCCAAGGGTTAAAGCCAAACAACAACAGAAAACACAGTTTGTGTTTTCTTACAGTTTTTCCCATCGGGCCGCAAACCTGCATAGTTTTTCTGAGAGTTTTTATGTCGGTAGTACTTCTAGTACTGTCAGTACTGTCAGTCAATCATCATGATGTCCAATATTTATTAGTACCTCCCAAAAGTGAGTACAGCACCTGTTTTATTGTAATATTACGGAGTACTATATACTACTGGAAATGAGTCAACACACAGCCATTATTGTCCACAATTGTGTCTTTCAGTGTGATGTGTGATGATAACATGCATGAGTGCTGCCAGTTCTGGGTGAGTAGCGTCTCTTTGGTGAAAGACCGATTCACCCCACCCCACCAATACGTACTGTGAAATTGTGTGAATGAAGCACGGTGGTGTGAAGGTGCATGAGTGCCGCCGGAACCATGGAAGCTGCGGTTCATTAAGGGAAATCGGAACATGGACTATGATGTTGTGAAGCATGGTGGTGGTAGTGTCACAGTCTGGGGGTGCGTAAGTGCTGACGACACTGAGCAGCTGCGGTTCATTTTTGGAAAAGATGAATTAAAACATGCACTGTGACATTGTGACAAAGTTAAGCACGATGGTGTTGCCATGCACGAGTGCTGCCAGCATTGGGTGAGCAGCGGTTCATTAAGGGAAATAGATTAACTCCAGAACCCACTGTGGCGTTGTGAAAGATGATGGTGGCAGTGTCATGCTGCGAACATGCACGAGTGCCGACGACATTGAGCAGTTGTGGTTAATTTTTGGGAAAAATGTATTCCAACATGCACTGTCACATTGTACTGAGATGATTTATTTTGGGAAAGCCCAGTCAAGCATGATGGTGCCAGTGTCATGCTGCGAACATGCACGAGTGCTGACGACATTGAGCAGCTGCGGTTCATTTTTGGGAAAAAAATTATTACAACATGTACTGTGACATTGTGACACAGTCGAGCATGATGGCGGTACCGTGCATGAGTGCTGCCAGCACTGGCTGAGCAGCGGTTCATTAAGGGAAATAGATTAACTCCAGCATGCACTGGAAGGTGGTAGTAGTAGTCATGGTGTGGATGTGTACGAGTGCCAGCAACACTGAGCTAGTATGGGTCATTTGGTATCATGGTGTGGATGTGCACGAGTGCCAGCAACACTGAGCTAGTATGGGTCATTTGGTATTATGGTGTGGATGTGCACGAGTGCCAGCAAGACTGAGCTAGTATGGGTCATTTGGTATCATGGTGTGGATGTGCATGAGTGCCAGCAACACTGAGCTAGTATGGGTCATTTGGTATCATGGTGTGGATGTGCACGAGTGCCGGCAACACTGAGCTAGTATGGGTCATTTGGTATCATGGTGTGGATGCGCACGAGTGCCAGCAACACTGAGCTAGTATGGGTCATTTGGTATCATGGTGTGGATGTGCACGAGTGCCAGCAACATTGAGCTAGTATGGGTCGTTTGGTATCATGATGTGGATGTGCACGAGTGCCGGCAACACTGAGCTAGTATGGGTCATTTGGTATCATGGTGTGGATGTGCACGAGTGCCAGCAACAATGGGTCATTTGGTATCATGGTGTGGTTGTACACGAGTGCCGGCAACACTGAGCTAATATGGGTCATTTGGTATCATGGTGTGGATGTGCACGAATGCCGGCAACACTGAGCTAGTATGGGTCATTTGGTATCATGGTGTGGATGTGCACGAGTGCCAGCAACACTGAGCTAGTATGGGTCATTTGGTATCTCTATAGTGTAGCATTGTCCCCTGCCAACATAGCATAACCGGTGAGGGCAGCACTCGTGTAACATATGATGTACGTGTTGTCATACCTGCACGGAGACGGCTTGAACGTGAATGGTTTCGCTTTGTGAAAGCAGCTGAGGGTCGGCGACACGTAGGACGAATTCTCCAGTTCTACCGAGAGACCAAATAGAGCAGATATTAGACGACGTGGAAGGCGGGGCAAATGTCACGTGCAGTCAGCTGATCGACCCATGTGACACCACCCCCGCCCAGGGTCCAAGCCGGGGCATCGTTATTACACTTCACCACATTTCATCTCCCGTCCAGGAGAAAACTGCAGCCAGCTCAGCTTGCTGACTCAGAGGCGCTGCAGACAAGGCTTATTACCCACAATTCCTCTGGGCGGGAGCTGGGCCGGAGCCAAAGCGTTCCAGGATTCAAGAAGCCGGAAAGCAACCTGACCGCACGAGTGTATTAAAAGCTCAAACATTCACTCTTCAATTCCCGGGAAACAAAGCGAGGCTGAAGTCTCCGGAGTCTCTCCTGCAGGCTTTCTGCAGGTCTTTCTGGAATTAGGTACACCTGCACCGGCGTAGGAAGTCCGATGTCACATGCACGAGTGCTGCCAGCAATGGATGAGCAGCGGTTCATTAAGGGAAATAGATTAACCCCGGCATGCACTTTGGCGTTGTGAAGGATGATGGTGGCAGTGTCATGCTGCA
Source organism: Doryrhamphus excisus (assembly GCF_030265055.1). Taxonomy (NCBI): domain Eukaryota; kingdom Metazoa; phylum Chordata; class Actinopteri; order Syngnathiformes; family Syngnathidae; genus Doryrhamphus; species Doryrhamphus excisus. Next base: position 24,877,290 of record NC_080469.1, on the reverse strand, counting down.
AACATGCACGAGTGCCGACGACATTGAGCAGTTGCGGTTCATTTTTTGGGAAAAATTTATTCCAACATGCACTGTCACATTGTGACAGAGTCAAGCATGATAGTGGTACCGTGCATGAGTGCTGCCAGCAATGGGTGAGCAGCGGTTCATTAAGGGAAATAGAGTAACTCCAGCATGCACTGTGACGTTGTGAAGGATGATGGTGGCAGTGTCGTGCTGCGAACATGCACGAGTGCCGACGACATTGAGCAGTTGCGGTTCATTTTTGGGAAAAATGTATTCCAACATGCACTGTCAAATTGTGACACAGTCAAGCATGATGGCGGTACCGTGCATGAGTGCTGCCAGCACTGGCTGAGCAGCGGTTCATTCAGGGGAATATATTAACTCCAGCATGCACTGTGATGTTGTGAAGCATGGTGGTGGTGCCATGCATGAGTGCTGCCAGCAATGGGTGAGCAGCAGTTCATTAAGGGAAATAGATTAACTCCAGCATGCACTTTGGCATTGTGAAGGGTGTTGGTGGCAGTGTCAAGCTGCAAACATGCACGAGTGCCGACGACATTGAGCAGTTGCGGTTCATTTTTTGGGAAACATTTATTCCAACATGCACTGTCACATTGTGACACAGTCAAGCATGACAGTGGTACCGTGCATGAGTGCTGCCAGCACTGGCTGAGCAGCGGTTCATTCAGGGGAATATATTAACTCCAGCATGCACTGTGATGTTGTGAAGCATGGTGGTGGTGCCATGCATGAGTGCTGCCAGTAATGGGTGAGCAGCGGTTCATTAAGGGAAATAGATTAACCCCAGCATGCACTTTGGCATTGTGAAGGGTGTTGGTGGCAGTGTCATGCTGCCAACATGCACGAGTGCCGACGACATTGAGCAGTTGCGGTTCATTTTTTGGGAAACATTTATTCCAACATGCACTGTCACATTGTGACACAGTCAAGCATGACAGTGGTACCGTGCATGAGTGCTGCCAGCACTGGCTGAGCAGCGGTTCATTCAGGGGAATATATTAACTCCAGCATGCACTGTGACGTTGTGAAGGATGATGATGCACGAGTGCCGTCTCGACTTTATTCCAACACTCAAGCATGATGGTGGTACCGTGCATGAGTGCTGCCAAAAAACAAAAACAACAATGTCAAAATATGAGGACCCCAGACCTGGCTTGGTCCTTTAGGTGTTCAAAGCGGACCCGGCCTCCTTCCAACTCCTCCCAGGTAAAGGTGTCTTCGTCTGACAGCTGTCGGCCCCCCGCCGCCTCCAACTCCCCGCCGCTGCCGAAAAGGACCAGACGGCCGTTGGTGGGACGCCGCACCAGCTGGATGACGAGACCCTGCAGGGGACTGTCCGGGTCCTTCACTCGCAGGAGCGTCGGGCTCAGAGGGGCCGACCCGCCGAGAGGAACCTGCAGGGAACCGTTGACGTGGAGCGTGGGGGGGTTGCTGTTTGCTGCGGTGTGGACAAAAACAAAATCAGTCAGGTCTAGTTTCGTGGCGCAGCGCAAGGAGGCGCAGGGTGGCGGGGCTTTTTCAAGTAAAAAAGATGACATACAAACCGCACATGTGCTGCCTTCTTCACTTTTATGTCATAATTAAGACTTTGGACTCTAGTTTTGTGGCGCAGCGCAAGGAGGCGCATGCAGGGTGGTGGGGCAGGGCTTTTAAAATAAAAAAGATGAGATATAAACCGCAAATGTGCTGCCTTCTTCACTTTTATGTCATAATCAAGATAATGGATTCTAGTTTTCGTGGCGCAGCGCAAGGAGGCGCAGGGTGGCGGGGCAGGGCTTTTAAAGTCAAAAAGATGAGATACAAATCGCACATGTGCTGCCTTCTTCACTTTTGTGTCATAATTAAGACTTTGGAGTCTAGTTTCGTGGCGCAGCGCAAGGAGGCGCGGGGTGGCAGGGCAGGGCTTTTAAAGTAAAAAAAATGAGATACAAACCGCACATGTGCTGCCTTCTTTACTTTTATGTCATAATTAAGACTTTGCACTCGAGTTTTGTGGCGCAGCGCAAGGAGGCGCAGGGTGTCAGGGCAGGGCTTTTAAAATCAAAAAGATGCGATATAAACCGCACATGTGCTGCCTTCTTCACTTTTATGTCATAATCAAGATTGGATTTTAGTTTTTGTGGCGCAGCGCAAGGAGGCGCAGGGTGGCGGGGCAGGGCCTTTAAAGTAAAAAATAATGAGATACAAACCGCACATGTGCTGCCTTCTTCACTTTTATGTCATAATCAAGATATTGGATTCTAGTTTTGTGGCGCAGCGCAAGGAGGCGCAGGGTGGCGGGGCAGGGCTTTTAAAGTAAAAAATATGAGATACAAACCACACATGTGCTGTCTTCTTCACTTTTATGTCATAATTAAGACTTTGGACTCGAGTTTTGTGGCGCAGCGCAAGGAGGCGCAGGGTGGCGGGGAGTGTCGGAGCCCATGCAGTGGTAATTTGGTCCAGTGCACCACTGTGTGCAGCCAATTTGCTAATTTGATAGACTGGACTGCGCCGAGATGGGTGTGGCGGTGCGCCGACATGGGTGTGGCGGTGCGCCAAGGGAGGAGTCCACATCATCAGCTTGCCGCAGTGACAATTTCGTGACAAAACAGCGCGCCAAAGGTACGGATAAACCTCGCCAGCTCTGACCCGGTCTATTCTTGGCGCAGGCGAAGCGCAGCCTGCGTAATGGTGAATCGGCTGACATGTCACCAAAACGATGACAGCAACCACTATTTCATGTAACATCTGAGACGTCACGCATAATGGGAAGTCAACATGACGGCAGCTGAAGGTATGATGCCAACGGGGGCCGACCCCAGGGGCGGCGGACAACCCCTATGACGACATAGGATGTGAAATCTTACCTTCCATGATTGCCATCATCTGCTCCCATCTTTTTTGGCTTTGCTGTATATTGTGTAACTCATTAACAGTTTATTTTGGCCCCACGCCCCCCCCTTCTGGGGTCCAGAACCTCAATTAATCCATGAGGAAAGTAACAAGTAACTATATGTAGTATTTTTTTTTTTTTTACCGCAAGAGATGAGTTGTTTTCATGCGTCTCGTCTCAACTAATCGATACATATCATCCATACTATTAAATGACGACCGCAGGGCGATAAAGCCGGCGATCAATCTCGCCGCATCTTCAGCTCCGCCGCCCCCCCCCCCCGTTTAAAATAAAAAAAATAAAGAAATTGTAATTGTTTTGGGTCGGCCCCGGCTAAATGCTCCTCGGCGCGCAGTTAGCATTTTACGAGCGAGGCTACAAGTGATTTGTTTTTCAACATGACTCCTCGTGTTTTATTTATTTGACACCGCGCCTGCACACACACACACACTGCATGACCTGTCCGTCAGCCAGCACGAGTTTTTATGTGCAGTGTGGAAGTGGTCAGGGTGATTTATGACAAGCTCTTGATTAAATTTGCATAATAAGATCATTTTTTTAAATTTCATGTTTACTATGTTGGCTGTCTTAAATGGGGGCGGGGGGTTGGGGGGGGGTGCTCGGAACCATCATCAGCTGTTGGTAGACCACCACAACGTAGCCCACATGCATGGAATAAGTCAGTTACCGTGGCAGATTCTGGTCTTGTGGTCGGCGTAGTACCCGTGTCCGCAGTCGGGGGTGCAGTACCCCTCCACCAGGAAGGTCTGCCGCCCGCACGCCCGGCATTGCCCGACGCCGTCGCACAGCACGCAGTCGGTGGAGCACGCTGGATGGAAGACGTCACGTGTGAAAAAGCGACGCTTCATTCCCGACTCGCGCTCGGGGATTTCGTTCTTACGTTGGCAGACGTGTGAGGAGGCGTCCAGGAAGTAGTTGCGGCCGCATCGCAGCACGCAGTGGCCGTCCAGGGTGGCGTAGGACGGCTGACAGCGCAGACACTGGCCGGGACCGCCACACTCAGCGCAGAGATCGTCGCAGCCTGCAAACAGGAAGCGTCACTCACTCTGGAATCCGTTCGGTTGAGGTTTAACTGAGAAACATCAGGAGCATCCATGTGACAGGAGCGTCCTGGTGAACAAAGATCCTCTATTCAGATATCCAGATCCTCTATGTTAGAGGCTCTGCTATTTTTGAGAACCCATTACAAAAATGTGACTCAAAGATCCTCTATGTACCGAGATCAATCTGCTGTTTTTGAGGACATATTGCAAAAATGTGAATCAAAGATCCTCTATATGACAGAAGATGACAGAATATATCTTTGCTGTTTTTGAGGACCTACAACAAAAACGGTAGTCAAAGATCCTCTATATGAAAGGGCCACTCTGCTACTTTTCAGAACCTATTGCAAAAATGTGAGTCAAAGATCCTCTATGTACCTAGATCAGTCTGCTGTTTTTGAGGACTGACTACAAAAACGGTAGTCAAATATTCTCTATATGACAGAAGATCTTTGCTGTTTTTGAGGACCTACAACAAAAACGGTAGTCAAAGATCCTCCATATGACAGGACCACCCTGCTATTTTTGAGAACCTATTGCAAAAATTTGAGTCAAAGATCCTCTATGTACCTAGATCAGTCTGCTGTTTTTGAGGACTGACTACAAAAACGGTAGTCAAAAATTCTCTATATGACAGAAGACCTTTGCTGTTTTTGAGGACCTACAACAAAAACGGTAGTCAAAGATCCTCCATATGACAGGACCACTCTGCTATTTTTGAGAACCTATTGCAAAAATGTGAGTCAAAGATCTTCTATGTACGTAGATCAGTCTGCTGTTTTTGAGGACCTAATACAAAAATACTCGTCAAAGATCCTATATATTACAGGACCACTCTGCTATTTTTGAGAACCTATTGCAAAATTGTGAGTCAAAGACCCTCTATGAAACTAGATCAGTCTGCTGTTTTTGAGAACGTATTGCAAAAATGTCCGTCAAAGATCCTCTATATGACAGAAGATCTTTGCTGTTTTTGAGGACCTACAACAAAAACGGTAGTCAAAGATCCTCCATATGACAGGACCACTCTGCTATTTTTGAGAACCTATTGCAAAAATGTGGGTCAAAGATCCTCTATTTATGTACATCAGTCTGCTGTTTTTGAGGACCTACTACAAAAATGCTAGTCAAAGATCCTTCATATGACAGGAACACTGTGCTATTTTTGAGAACCTATTGCAAAAATTTCAGTCAAAGATCTTCTATGTATGTTGATCAGAATGCTGTTTTTGAGGACCGACTACAAAAATGCTAGCCAAAGATCCTCTATGTAACTGGGGTACTCTGCTGTTTTTGAGCACCTACTGCAAAAATGCTAGTCAAAGGTCCTTTTTAAGACAGGACCGCTTTGCTGTTTTTGAGAACATATTGCAAAAATGCTAGTCAAAAATCCCCTTTAAGAGAGGACCGCTCTGCTGTATGCAAAAGCAATAGTCAAAGATCCTCTATGACACAGGAGCACTTTGCTGTTTTTAAGGATTTACTAAAAAGTGCTAGTCAAAGATCCTCTATGACAGGAGTGTTCTTAATAAAGCTTTTATGATGGCCACAGTTTGACTCTGGAACAGATCATTTCTGTTTCTATGGTTTCCTAAGGGAAGGTGTGTTCTGACTTGTGTTGAACCTCAATGAGAGCTTCTCCTGCATGAAGCTCCTCCTCCTCCACAACTCACCCAGGCATCTGTCTCCGTCTTGGTAGAACCCGGGCGGGCACCCGTGGGTGCAAACTCCGTCCAGCAGCACGTATCCCTCCATGCACTGCAGGCAGTCGGTGCGCTGGGGGCCTCTGCAGGCGTTGCAGCTCCAGTCGCACTCTGGCAACGCGGTGAGGATGTTGAAGAGGATGGGATGGGGGATGGGATTGGGATGGGGATTGGGATTGGGATGGGATTAGACGGTAAAGAAAGGAAGGATTCATGAAGGAGGGGATTTCACTTCAAGCCCAAATGTGTGCGTTTTCTTAGCAGTGTTTAGGATCAAATGTTTACATTAGAAAATGCATCAAAACTGCACAGAGCATTTGCTTTGGGGGACAAAAAAGATATTTTATATAGAGACGTATGGCAAAAAACTAAATCCAAGAAAAATATTTACTCAATGATTTATTTTTTAGTCGAAAAAAAACTTAAATAAAACTTAAATAAAACCACAATGCTACCAAATGTCAACAACACACACAAACTCCCAACAACAACGAGAAACAAGAGAAACGAAACAAAGCTGACGTTAGCCAGGCTAGCAGGAAGTTAGCCAAATAACCAAGCTACCAAAATATTAGTCAGGAAACCAGGAAGTTAACCAGTAAACCAGGAAGTTAGCCAGGATACCAGAAAGTTAGCAAAGCAAGAATTTAACAATGACACCAGGAAATGAGCTCGTCTAACTGGAAGTTAACCAGGATACCAGGATCTGAACCAACCTTTAGGAAGTTAGCCATGCTATCAGGAAGTCAACCAGGCTAACAGGAAGTAGCCAGAATATCAGGAACATAACCAGGATAACAGGACGTTATCTGGACTACCTGAAAGTTAGCCAAACTACCAGAGGTTATCTAGGCTACTGGAAAGTTAGCTAAGCTACCAGGAAGTTAACCACGCTACCAGGATGTAAACCATGCTACCTGGAAGTTAGCCAGGATCCCAAAAAGTTAACCTGTATGACAGGAGGTAAGTCAGGCTACCAGGAGGTTAAGCTAGTTAGCAAGCACGTTAAGGAAGTTAGCAAAGCCAACAGGAAGTTAGCCAGGCTACCACAATATTTAACCACCCAACCAGGAATTTAGCCATACTACCAGGACGTTAGCCAGGCTATCAGGGAGATAGCAAAGCTACAAGAAATTTAGCAATGTCACCAGGAAATTAGCTACCAGGAGGTTTGCCAGGATACCAGGAGGTGAACCAACCTTTAGGAAGTTTGCAAAGCTACTAGGACATTAGCCAGAATACCAGGAAGTTAGCCAGGCTACCACAATAATTAACCACACTACCAGGAAGTTAGCCATACTACCAGGAAGCCATGCTAGCCATACCAGGACGTTAGTCAGGCTATCAGGGAGTTAGCAAAGCTACCAGGAATTTAGCAATACCACCAGAAAATTAGCTACCAGGAGGTTTGCCAGAATAGCAGGAGGTGAACCAACCTTTAGGAAGTTAGCAATGCCACCAGGAAATTAGCTACCAGGAGATTTGCCAGGATACCAGGAAGTTAGCAAGTCTACCAGGGAATTAGCAAGTCTACCAGGAAGTCAGCCAGACTACCACAATATTTAACCACCCGACCAGGAAGCTAGCCATACTACCAGGAAGCTAGCCATGCTAGCCATACCAGGACGTTAGCCAGGCTATCAGGGAGTTAGCAAAGCTACCAGGAATTTAGCAATACCACCAGAAAATTAGCTACCAGGAGGTTTGCCAGGATACCAGGAAGTGAACCAACCTTTAGGAAGTTCGCAAAGCTACCAGGACATTGGCCAGAATACCAGGAGGTTAGCAAGTCTACCAGGGAATTAGCAAGTCTACCAGGAAGTTAGCCATACTACCAGGAAGCTAGCCATACCAGGACGTTGGGCAGGCTATCAGGGAGTCAGCAAAGCTACCAGGAATTTAGCAATGCCACCAGGAAATTAGCTACCAGGAGGTTTGCCAGGAGGTTTGCCAGGATACCAGGAAGTTAGCAAGTCTACCAGGGAATTAGCAAGTCTACCAGGAAGTCAGCCAGGCTACCACAATATTTAACCACCCTACCAGGAAGTTTGCCATAGTACCTGGAAGTTAGCCATAGTACCGGGAAGCTAGCCATGCTAGCCATACCGGGATGTTAGCCAGGCTATCAGGGAACTAGTAAAGCTACGAGGAATTTAGCAATGCCACCAGGAAATTAGCTACCAGGAGGTTTATCAGGTGGTTTGCCAGGATACCAGGAAGTGAACCAACCTTTAGGAAGTTAGCAAAGCTACCAGGACATTAGCAAGGATACCAGGAAGTTAGCAAGTCTACCAGGGAATTAGCAAGTCTACCAGGAAGTCAGCCAGGCTACCACAATATTTAACCACCCTAACAGGAAGTTAGCCATACTACCAGGAAGCTAGCCATGCTAGCCATACCAGGACGTTAGCCAGGCTATCAGTTAGTTAGCAAAGCTACGAGGAATTTAGCAATGCCACCAGGAAACCAGGAAGACCGCTTACCTCTGCAAGCGAAGTTAGCTATAGTACCGGGAAGCTAGCCATGCTAGCCATACCAGGATGTTAGCCAGGCTATCAGGGAACTAGCAAAGCTACGAGGAATTTAGGAATGCCACCAGGAAATTAGCTACCAGGAGGTTTGCCAGGAGGTTTGCCAGGATACCAGGAAGTGAACCAACCTTTAGGAAGTTAGCAAAGCTACCAGGACATTAGCAAGGATACCAGGAAGTTAGCAAGTCTACCAGGGAATTAGCAAGTCTACCAGGAAGTTAGCCAGGCTACCACAACATTTAACCACCCGACCAGGAAGTTAGCCATAGTAGCGGGAAGCTAGCCATGCTAGCCATAACAGGACGTTAGCCAGGCTACCAGGGAATTAGCAAAGCTACGAGGAATTTAGCAATGCCACCAGGAAATTAGCTACCAGGAGGTTTGCCAGGAGTTTTGCCAGGATACCAGGAAGTTAGCAAGTCTACCAGGGAATTAGCAAGTCTACCAGGAAGTCAGCCAGGCTACCACAATATTTAACCACCCTACCAGGAAGTTAGCCATAGTACCAGGAAGCTAGCCATGCTAGCCATACCAGGATGTTAGCCAGGCTATCAGGGAACTAGCAAAGCTACGAGGAATTTAGGAATGCCACCAGGAAATTAGTTACCAGGAGGTTTGCCAGGAGGTTTGCCAGGATACCAGGAAGTGAACCAACCTTTAGGAAGTTCGCAAAGCTACCAGGACATTAGCCAGGATACCAGGAAGTTAGCCAGGCTACCAAGGAATTAGCAAGTCTACCAGGAAGTTAGCCATACTACCAGGAAGCTAGCCATACCAGCCATACCAGGACGTTAGGCAGGCTATCAGGGAGTTATCAAAGCTACCAGGAATTTAGCAATGCCACCAGGAAATTAGCTACCAGGAGGTTTGCCAGGAGGTTTGCCAGGATACCAGGAAGTTAGCAAGTCTACCAGGGAATTAGCAAGTCTACCAGGAAGTCAGCCAGGCTACCACAATATTTAACCACCCTACCAGGAAGTTAGCCATACCAGCCTTACCAGGACGTTAGGCAGGCTATCAGGGAGTCAGCAAAGCTACCAGGAATTTAGCAATGCCACCAGGAAATTAGCTACCAGGAGGTTTGCCAGGAGGTTTGCCAGGATACCAGGAAGTTAGCAAGTCTACCAGGAAGTTAGCAAGTCTACCAGGGAATTAGCAAGTCTACCAGGAAGTCAGCCAGGCTACCACAACATTTAACCACCCTAACAGGAAGTTAGCCATACTACCAGGAAGCTAGCCATGCTAGCCATACCAGGACGTTAGCCAGGCTATCAGTTAGTTAGCAAAGCTACGAGTAATTTAGCAATGCCACCAGGAAACCAGGAAGACCGCGTACCTCTGCAAGCGCGCGTGGTGGCGTTGAGGTAGTACTGCTGGGCGCAGGTCTCGTAGCGGCACTCCCCGAACAGCAGCACCTTCGCCGGGTCCCGGCAGGATGTGCACGCCCCCGCCGACTCGCACGCCAGACACTGATGATCGCACGCTGCACAAGGACGAATGGAATGACCGGAAGGCAAGACCCAAGAGCTGGGCCGAGTGCCCACATGGTGTACTCACCCTCACAGACTCTGTGCCCGTTGTCGTAGTGACCCAGGGGGCATTTGGGGGCACATGCGCCTGAGGGCAGCAGAACGTTGGGGGCGTGGCAGGAAGCGCAGGCAAGAGGCCCCGCCCCCCGGCAGGCCTCACATGACGAGTGACACCCTAAAAAAAACATGTTACACTTAATAGCCTGTAGCTAACAACGTCAACAATGCTAACAGCTAGCATGCAAGCAACCTCCAACCAGTCCTTACTGATGCAGGCTCCGTGCCACGTGTAGTGGTCCCGGGGGCAGCGGGGGACGCAGTGGTCGCCTAGCAACAAGGCCCGGGGTTCTTTACACCACAGACAGATGCTGCCGACGCTCGTCTGGAGGTCGGCCGTGCAACGCTGGCACTCGGAGCTGCACTCTGATTGGACGACGAGAAGACATGTTGTATGCTGTTTATATATATATATATATATATATATATATTGGCATTTATTAATATTCATTAGCATTAACTTCTTATGCATCTCATTAAATACACAAAAGTCATCAATCATTCAAAAAGGCCATGACATAGTTGTGGTCATAACTCATTCATACGCATTCATATTACAAATATTGTATATTCAAATATATGTTTTTTAAATATTTATAATATTTTTTTCAATTATTTCACATTTTAATTATTTCATACAATTTTAAAATATTATTATAAATTATAAATATTATATTTAATATTTTTACATATTAAATTCATTTTATTATTACTTTACATTTATTAATTTTAAAAAAATATTTAAAGTAATATTTATAATTTAAAAAATTCTAAACTATATCAAATGGTCATGAAATAAATCCAAACCAATAAATAGGCTCACTATAATTACATATTAATTTATATTTATTCAGTTTGGATTTATCAAATTTTGCAGAAACCCCTTCATTTTTTTATTTTTTTTCCCAAATTATTTCACATTTTAATTAATTCATACATTTTTAAAATATTATTATTAATTATATATATTATATTTAATATTTTATATATTAAATTCATTTTATTATTACTTTATATTTATTATTTTTTCAAAAATATTTAAATTAATATTTATTTATGGATTTATCAAATTTTGCAGAAACCCATTTTAAATAATTCATACATTTTTAAAATATTATTTTAAATTATAAATATTATATTTAATATTTTTACATATTAAATAGATGTTAATATTAATTTAAAAAAATATTTAAAGTAATAATAAAATATATTTAATATGTAAAATATTAAATATATTTTTAATATTTGTACATATATTTAATATTTTTACATATTAAATATATGTACAAATATTAAAAAATATATTTAATATTTTTAATATTTTTATATATTTAAATATTTTATATATTTAATATTTTTACACATTATAATATTTAACATATTATATATATTATATATGTACAAATATTAAAAATATATTTAATATTTTTACATATTAAATATATTTTATTATTACTTTAAATATTTTTTTAAATTAATATTTATATTTAAAGTAATATTTATAATAAAAAGAATTCTAAACTATTACTTTATTATTATTTATTTAATTTTGTTAACCGTTACCACATTGTTGAAATACATAAATAGGTATTTTTTTTCAAGTAGGTTCAACTTGATTATTATATATATAGTTATATTCCACAATATCATTATGTAATTATGATAAATCATAAATGGGTTCAATATATATATATAATTTTTCAAGGTTATATTTCACAATGTCTCATCTCTTTCCTTATCTTTTGTTTTCCTTTCTTTCTGCATTTCCCATAAAAGCCTGTTAGCCCCCCCCCCCCCTGTGTTTTATCAGCGCTCCTAAAGTTATGCATCTGCAGGTGCCATGATAAATATCTTTATACGGGGGCCACTGTTGGGGGGGGGGGTTGGGCGGCACCTGTGGAGAGTTATTATTGCGCTTCATGCAGGATTGTTAGAAAATAAAAGGAGGAAGAAAAGACAACACAGACAACTTCCTTCCTGTTGACGTCACCCCCCCCCCTCCCCCGCAGCACACGGCCCCCGGGGTGCAGATAAGATAGCCCCCGGGGTCATAAATGATTGAATGCGCGGAATAAAACCGAATATAAAAGAAGATTAGTATTGACTCCGGTACGCGCCGTCCCTCTTTGTGGTGTCGTTAGCAACGTGGGGGCGCACCTAAAAGAGGCGCTCTCATGGCGTGACTTGCAGACAGTAATGATTGACCCCCTCGGGGGGGGGGGGGGGGGGGGGATCCATAACAGACATCAGAGGCAATAACTTTTTACAGGATAATATACTGTAATGTCTGACATTGGGATCCTGGTTATGAAAGAACGGGATCTTAGCAACCGGATCCTGCATGCCCGGGAATGTTGGAAAGTCAAAAGAATAAAGGTCTCTGTGGGCTTTTTTCCACATGCAGGAATAATGGAAGCATGGAGGAGCCGATTTAATATTTTTCACCTTTTTGTTCTTTAAACGACCAATAAAACACGGCCTATAAAACACACCCTAAAACCTCCCACGTCATCGTTTTGTGTTACATTTTTAGCATGGTTTTGTGTGATACTTTGTAGTATTAGTACTTTTTTCTTTTCATTTGTTCTCTTTAAACCGGGCCCGTGTTTAATTCATTTCCCAGGCAGCACTTTGGACACCCCTTCCGGAGTTAGTCATGTTTGAATCCTCGAAAAAAAAAACATGATTTTCTTGGGGTTCATCAACCTTTTTAAGTAATTTCACAAAAGTATCTAAGCCCCCTGCCATTTTTTAATTTTAATTTTAATTTTAATTTTAATTTTAATTTTAATTTTAATTTTAATTTTAATTTTAATTTTAATTTTAATTTTAATTTTAATTTTAATTTTAATTAAAAATGTAATTTTAATTAAAAAAATGTAATTTTAAATAAAATTTTTAATTTCAATTTTAATTAAAAAATGTATTTTTAATTTTAAAAAATGTAATTTTAATTAAAAATGTAATTATAATTTAAAAAATGTAATTTTAATTAAAAATTTTAATTTTAATTTTAATTTTAATTTTAATTTTAATTTTAATTTTAATTTTAATTTTAATTTTAATTTTAATTTTAATTTTAATTTTAATTTTAATTTTAATTTTAATTTTAATTTTAGCTATCAGGAGGTTTGCCAGGATACCAGGAGGTGAACCAACCTTTAGGGAGTTAGCAAAGCTACCAGGACATTAGCCAAGATACCAGGAAGTTAGCAAGTCTACCAGGGAATTAGCAAGTCTACCAGGAATTAATTTTAATTTTAATTTTAATTTTAATTTTAATTTTAATTTTAATTTTAATTTTAATTTTAATTTTAATTTTAATTTTAATTTTAATTTTAATTTTAATTTTAATTTTAATTTTAATTTTAATTTTAATTTTAGCTATCAGGAGGTTTGCCAGGATACCAGGAGGTGAACCAACCTTTAGGGAGTTAGCAAAGCTACCAGGACATTAGCCAAGATACCAGGAAGTTAGCAAGTCTACCAGGGAATTAGCAAGTCTACCAGGAATTAATTTTAATTTTAATTTTAATTTTAATTTTAATTTTAATTTTAATTTTAATTTTAATTTTAATTTTAATTTTAATTTTAATTTTAATTTTAATTTTAATTTTAATTTTAATTTTAATTTGTTAAAGTCATTTTTTAAGTCATTTTCTTCTCATTGGATGACTTTATACTGGTAATTTTAGCTATTATGAGGTTTGCCAGGATACCAGGAGGTGAACTAACCTTTAAGAAGTTAGCAAAGCTACCAGGACATTAGCCAGGATACCAGAAAGTTAGCAAGTCTACCAGGGAATTAGCAAGTCTACCATGAAGTTAGCCAGGCTACCACAATATTTAACTACCCTACCAGGAAGTTCGCAAGTCTACCAGGAATTAATTTTAATTTTAATTTTAATTTTAATTTTAATTTTAATTTTAATTTTAATTTTAATTTTAATTTTAATTTTAATTTTAATTTTAATTTTAATTTTAATTTTAATTTTAATTTTAATTTTAATTTTAATTTTAATTTTAATTTGAGTCGTGGCTGGATGAACCAGTCAATGAACCAGACCCATAGGTTTGCCCCCAGTGGTGGTGGATCTACACAGGGAAATTCAGTGTGACTGGGCCCCCTCGGGGACAGGCCTGACCATCCGGCGCTTGTCTGTGAGCCTGTCCCCGAGGCCTGGATCCAGGGTAAGGTCCGAGTGAAGTGCGGCCTGTCCTTGATAGGGTGAGGAGTCAATGTCAGTCGATCATGTTTGAATCTCCACGGAATTAAAAAAGTCAGAGATTTTGCATATTTGTATTGGTAACCGTTACACAACTTTAAGTGACAAACACCTCACATCTGCTCTGTAGATTTGCTCTTTCACATTGAATGTTTTTGTTCCACCTTGACAGAGTCGTTCAGTCTGTTCATTATGAATCATACTTTTATCAAAATCCACTTATGAATCTTTCCTACAATGCATCATGCTGACAATAGACTCAAATAGTCACAGCAAGGACATACTGTATAAGCCCGCGGCTGAACACAACCACGGGAATGCAAGTGTGTATGTCGGGTATCCAAAGTGTGGGTCCGGGGGCCATCTTTGCCCACAGATGCAGCCATTCATTTTTTTCTCTCTGCAGCTGTTGCTGGAAAAAGGTTGGACACGCTTGATGCATTTAAAATTGGAGTGGGCCTTGAGGGCCTCATTAGCCGTGTAGACTGGAACTGGGAAAGGGTGACTGTTGTCTGAGCTACCAGTGGAGATGGAAATTGTGTTTTTAGAGCTTTTTTGCACGTTGTTATATAACATAGTCATGTTTGAATCCTCAAAAAAAACATGATTTTCTTGGGTTTCATCAAACTTTTTAACTAATTTCACAAATATATACAGTGAGGGTCATAAGTATTTACACCTCCTGCAATTTTAATTTTAATTTTAATTTTAATTTTAATTTTAATTTTAATTTTAATTTTAATTTTAATTTTAATTTTAATTTTAATTTTAATTTTAATTTTAATTTTAATTTTAATTTTAATTTTAATTTTAACACCTCCTGCAATTTTAATTTTAATTTTAATTTTAACACCTACTGCAATTTTAATTTTAATTTTAATTTTAATTTTAATTTTAATTTTAATTTTAATTTTAATTTTAATTTTAATTTTAATTTTAATTTTAATTTTAATTTTAATTTTAATTTTAATTAAAAACATTTAAAAATTTTATTTTGAATAATTTTAAAAAACTGACCACTAAATCAAGGGTTTCGTTTTCTGGCACAGCTCTCCCTTCTTTTTTAATGGTTCGATACCGCAGACGCTACGCCGATCAACCTGTCGATCTTGTGCTCCAGCCTTCCCTTGTTCATTAACAAGATCCCAAGATACTTGAAATCCCAATCCAAACGGTGGAATCCATTCATTCCCGTCAGAGAACCTTGACCTCGGACTTTGAAGGTGCCCACCCAGAATCTTCTTGAAAAGTAAGCGCTCAATAAAGTTTGTTTGTGTTGATGCGTAACGTGTCTTTAAAGTGTGAAGACCATGAAGAAATAATGAGAGTTATGACCCACAAGGTATCTTTTATTAACGACTATTTGGATGGAGTCCACCTGCTTGATCTCCTGATGTTTGATTGACCAAGTGTGTCTGTTTGTGCGAGTGTTTGTGTTCATCTGTTTTAATTTTAATTTTAATTTTAATTTTAATTTTAATTTTAATTTTAATTTTAATTTTAATTTTAATTTTAATTTTAATTTTAATTTTAATTTTAATTAAATTGAAATTATATTTAATTATATTATATATTATATATAATTTATATATTAAAAATAAATTTAAAATTAATTCTAAATAAATAAAACAAGATCGACAGGTTGATTGGCGCAGCGTCTGCGGTATCGAACCGTTAAAAAGGAGGGAGAGCTGAGCCAGAAAACGAAACCCTCGATTTAGTGGTCAGTTTTTTTAAATTGTTGCTGGAAAAAGTTTGGACAAGTATTTACACCTCCTGCAATTTTAATTTTAATTTTAATTTTAATTTTAATTTTAATTTTAATTTTAATTTTAATTTTAATTTTAATTTTAATTTTAATTTTAATTTTAATTTTAATTTTAATTTTAATTTTAATTTTAATTTTAATTTTAATTTTAATTTTAATTTTAATTTTAAGTCCACCTGCTTGATCTCCTGATGTTTGATTGACCAAGTGTGTCTGTTTGTGCGAGTGTTTGTGTTCATCTGTTTTAATTTTAATTTTAATTTTAATTTTAATTATATTGAAATTATATTTAATTATATTATATATTATATATAATTTATATATTAAAAATAAATTTAAAAAATCTAAAAAATCCCCCAAAATTTAATTCTAAATAAATAAAACAAGATCGACAGGTTGATTGGCGCAGCGTCTGCGGTATCGAACCGTTAAAAAGAAGGGAGAGCTGAGCCAGAAAACGAAACCCTCGATTTAGTGGTCAGTTTTTTTAAATTGTTGCTGGAAAAAGTTTGGACAAGTATTTACACCTCCTGCAATTTTAATTTTAATTTTAATTTTAATTTTAATTTTAATTTTAATTTTAATTTTAATTTTAATTTTAATTTTAATTTTAATTTTAATTTTAATTTTAATTTTAATTTTAATTTTAATTTTAATTTTAATTTTAATTTTAATTTTAATTTTAAGTCCACCTGCTTGATCTCCTGATGTTTGATTGACCAAGTGTGTCTGTTTGTGCGAATGTTTGTGTTCATCTGGAGCATCGAACCGAGCGAGAAGACCACGTGTCATCAGAAAGAGTAATTAAACGTCTCGTTGCTCCCCATGGCTTCCTTCCACGCTGACTTCCAATCATGTCAACTTGTTTTTAATCTTCAGCAGGAGGTCAAATCTTATTTCTTTACTCGGTGAGGAGCAAAAACAAAACAAAACAAATCCAGAATTCGCTATTTATCTTCCATACACTCGTTTCTTTTGGTAGTCAGCTTGAGAAAGTCCTTTTTGGTGGATAGCGACAAAGAAGACAAGATCTGGGGATGAAGAACTTCCCCAGGTCCTGAAAAAATAATACAATGGACGCAAACAAGAGTCATGGGACCATAAGACCCAAGGATCAAAAAAAAACTGGGACCATTAGACACTAGAAGAAGACCACTGGAACAAAGGTCATTGGGAATACCAAATCTTGGACCCAAAGAGCCCTGGGTACACAGGACCATTGGAAATATAACACCCTTGGATCCCAAGAACAATGTTCAATGTTGTTCCTAGGCCCCTCAAAACCTTGAGTACTTGAGAACTAAAGAAACCTTGAGTACTTGCAACTCAAGAAACCTTGAGTACATGAGAACTCAAGAACAATGTTCAATGTTCCTAGGCCCCTCAAAACCTTGAGTACTTGAGAACTCAAGAACAATGTTCAATGTTCCCAGGCCCCTCAAAGCCTTGAGTACTTGAGAACTCAAGAAACCTTGAGTACTTGAGAACTCAAGAACAATGTTCAATATTCCTAGGCCCCTCAAAACCTTGAGTACTTGAGAACTCAAGAAACCTTGAGTACTTGAGAACTAAAGAAACCTTGAGCATTGAGAACTCAAGAACTCAAGGTTTTGAGGGGCCTAGGAACATTGAACTTTGCTCTTGAGTTCTCAAGTACTCAAGGTTTCTTGAGTTCTCAAGATCCTCGGGTTTTGTGTTCCTAGGCCCCTCAAAACCTTGAGTACTTGAGAACTCAAGAAAACGTGAGTACTTGAGAACTCAAGAAAACTCAAGTACTTGAAAACTCAAGAAAACTTGAGTACTTGAGAACTCAAGAAACCTTGAGTACTTGAGAATTCAAGAACTCAAGGTTTTGAGGGGCCTCGGAACACACAACCCGAGGATCTTGTACTTGATATCTCGAGTACTTGAGAACTCAAGAAACCTTGAGTACTCGAGAGCTCAAGAATGCCAGGTTTTGAGGAGCATAGGAACACAAAACCAGAGGATCTTGTGACCTGAACACCCTTCAAGCTTGGAAACTCAAGACCCTAGAACCATAAGCACTGGAACTTGACAGGAACACAATTCCCAAATGACCTAGAACCTTGACAACAGACCTCGGAATTAGCCACTAGTTTATCGGAACCTAGGCCCCTCAAAACCTTGAGTACTTGAGAACCCAAGAAACCTCGAGTACCTTGAGTACTTGAGAACTCAGGTCACAAGATCCTTGGGTTTTGTGTTCCTAGGCCCCTCAAAACCTTGAGTACTTGAGAACCCAAGAAACCTTGAGTACTTGAGAACTCAAGAACTCAATGTTTTGAGTACTTGAGAACTCAAGAAACCTTGAGTGGGCCTAGGAACACAAAACCCAAGGATCTTGTGACCTGAACACCCTTCAAGCTTGGAAACTCAAGACCCAAAAGACCTAGAACCTTGACAACAGACCTCGGAATTAGCCACTAGTTTATCGGACCCTAGGCCCCTCAAAACCTTGAGTACCTTGAGTACTTGAGAACTCAGGTCACAAGATCCTTGGGTTTTGTGTTCCTAGGCCCCTCAAAACCTTGAGTACTTGAGAACCCAAGAAACCTTGAGTACTTGAGAACTCAAGAACTCAATGTTTTGAGTACTTGAGAACTCAAGAAACCTTGAGTGGGCCTAGGAACACAAAACCCAAGGATCTTGTGACCTGAACACCCTTCAAGCTTGGAAACTCAAGACCCAAAAGACCTAGAACCTTGACAACAGACCTCGGAATTAGCCACTAGTTTATCGGACCCTAGGCCCCTCAAAACCTTGAGTACCTTGAGTACTTGAGAACTCAGGTCACAAGATCCTTGGGTTTTGTGTTCCTAGGCCCCTCAAAACCTTGAGTACTTGAGAACCCAAGAAACCTTGAGTACTTGAGAACTCAAGAACTCAATGTTTTGAGTACTTGAGAACTCAAGAAACCTTGAGTGGGCCTAGGAACACAAAACCCAAGGATCTTGTGACCTGAACACCCTTCAAGCTTGGAAACTCAAGACCCAAAAGACCTAGAACCTTGACAACAGACCTCGGAATTAGCCACTAGTTTATCGGACCCTAGGCCCCTCAAAACCTTGAGTACCTTGAGTACTTGAGAACTCAGGTCACAAGATCCTTGGGTTTTGTGTTACTAGGCCCCTCAAAACCTTGAGTACTTGAGAACCCAAGAAACCTTGAGTACTTGAGAACTCAAGAACTCAAGGTTTTGAGTACTTGAGAACTCAAGAAACCTTGAGTGGGCCTAGGAACACAAAACCCAAGGATCTGGTAACCTGAACACCCTTCAAGCTTGGAAACTCAAGACCCAAATGACCTAGAACTTTGACAACAGAGCTCGGAATTATTAGCCCAAGGAGCCACTAGTTTTTTGGACCCTCCCTACATGGGACACGAGTGCAGGGGACCGTAAGACTGGAACTGATAGTCAGGTGAGATATTAAGTAAAGAGGAACTAAAGACATTCTAGACCATTCTAGTCCATGGACTATCCAAAGATGACATCCCTCATGAATAATGCAGACGCGGGATGAAAGAGACACACGTGAGGCGACTCACTAAAAGTATGTGACGCCAGGCGTAAAGGCCGATGCGGCAACACCGCCACCGCCAGAGTCAGCGCCGGCGTTCCCACCGGGGGTCCGCTCAAGCTAAAAATATGCATGCGCTACGACAACGACGACGCACTCTGACTCTGACTCACTGAGGCACTCTGCAGTCCTGGCGCCGAGGAAATGTCCCTCCTGGCAGCTGGTCCTGCAGTAGCCGCCGTGCAGGGACGCCGGCGGGGGGCAGGAGGTGCAGTCGGCCTGGGAGGGACCCGAGCACATCTGGCAGGAAGGATGGCACGCTGGAAAGAAGTAGGGGGGGGGGGGGGGGGGATGGTAAAAACTGTGAAAACTTGTTTTACGTAAACATGAAGAAACATGAAGAAAAAAACATGCAGGAAAATTTGTAGCTTGGAAACTGATCTGGGGGCTGCTTTAATGCTACGTTTAATAGCCACACTTACACATAATCTTATTATCCCATTCCATTTTTCCAGGAAATTACATTTTTGTGCTTTTTAATTATGATTCACGCTGACAAAAGAATCAACTCGGCAAGTAATCTCCTTGCATAGCGACATTAATGTGTTTCACAGCTTGTATAAACCAAAGATAATACTAATACTAATAGTAATACTAATACTAATACTAATACTAATACTAATACTAATTTCTGGGGCTTTGAAAATGATATTAGATCCCAGTGGGGCATATACTCCAGTGCGACTTATGTATGTTTTTTTTTTCTACCTAATTATGCATTTTTGGCCTTGTGCGACTTATGTATGTTTTTTCCTATCTATGCATTTTTGGCCTTGTGTGACTTATACTCAAGTGCGACTTATGTATGTTTTTTTTTTCTACCTAATTATGCATTTTTGGCCTTGTACGACTTAGTATACTCTAGTGTGACTTATGTATGTTATTTTCTACCTAATAATGCATTTTTGGCCTTGTGCGACGTATGTATGTTTTTTTCTACCTAATTATGCATTTTTTGGCCTTGAGCGACTTATACTCCAGTGCGACTTATGTATGTTTTTTTTCTACCTAATTATGCATTTTTTGGCCTTGAGCGACTTATACTCCAGTGCGACTTATGTATGTTTTTTTCTACCTAATTATGCATTTTTGGCCTTGTGCGACTTATACTGCAGTGTGACTTATGTATGTTTTTTTTTCTACCTAATTATGCATTTTTGGCCTTGAGCGACTTATACTCCAGTGCGACTTAGGTATATTTTTTTCTACCTAATTATGCATTTTTGGCCTTGAGCGACTTATACTCCAGTGCGACTTATGTATGTTTTTTTCTACCTAATTATGCATTTTTGACCTTGTGCGACTTATATTCCAGTGCGACTTATGTATGTTTTTTTCTACCAAATTATGGATTTTTGGCCTTGTGCGACTTATACTCAAGTGCGACTTATGTATGTTTTTTTTTTCTACCTAATTATGCATTTTTGGCCTTGTGCGACTTATTCTCCAGTGTGACTTATGTATGTTTTTTTCTACCTAATTATGCATTTTTGGCCTTGTGTGACTTATACTCTAGTGCGACTTATGTATGTTATTTTCTACCTAATAATGCATTTTTGGCCTTGTGCGACGTATGTATGTTTTTTTCTATCTAATTATGCATTTTTGGCTTTGTGCGACTTATACTCCAGTGCGACTTATGTATGTTTTTTTCACACCTAATTATGCATTTTTGGCCTTGTGTGACTTATACTCCAGTGCGACTTATGTATGTTTTTTTTCTATCTAATTATGCATTTTTGGCCTTGAGCGACTTATACTCCAGTGCGACTTATGTATGTTTTTTTTCTACCTAATAATGCATTTTTGGCCTTGTGCGACTTATACTCCGCAGCGACTTATGTATGTTTTTGTCCACCTAATGATGCATTTTTGGTCTTGTGCGACTTATGTATGTTTTTTTCTACCTAATTATGCATTTTTGGCCTTGTGTGACTTATACTCCAGTGCAACTTATGTATGTTTTTTTCTACCTAATTATGCATTTTTGGCCTTGTGCGACTTATACTCCAGTACGACTTATGTATGTTTTTTTCTACCTCATGATGTATTTTTTTCCTTGAGCGACTCCAGTGTGACTTATGTATGTTTTTTTTCTACCTAATGATGCATTTTTGGCCTTGTGCGACTTATACTCCAGTGCGACTTATGTATGTTTTTTTTTTCTACCCAAGTATGCATTTTTGGCCTTGTGCGACTTATACTCCGCAGCAACTTATGTATGTTTTTTTCCACCTAATTATGCATTTTTGGCCTTGTGCGACTTATGTATGTTTTTTTCCATCTAATTATGCATTTTTGGCCTTGTGTGACTTATACTCCAGTGCGACTTATGTATGTTTTTTCTACCTAAGTATGCATTTTTGCCTTGTGCGACTTATACTCCAGTGCTACTTATGTATGTTTTTTTCTACCTCATGATGTATTTTTTCCTTGAGCGACTTATACTCCAGTGTGACTTATGTATGTTTTTTTTCTACCTAATGATGCATTTTTGGCCTTGTGCGACTTATACTCCAGTGCGACTTATGTATGTTTTTTTTTTCTACCCAAGTATGCATTTTTGGCCTTGTGCGACTTATACTCCGCAGCAACTTATGTATGTTTTTTTCCACCTAATTATGCATTTTT
The DNA here is from genome assembly GCF_030265055.1 of Doryrhamphus excisus. Classification (NCBI taxonomy): domain Eukaryota; kingdom Metazoa; phylum Chordata; class Actinopteri; order Syngnathiformes; family Syngnathidae; genus Doryrhamphus; species Doryrhamphus excisus. Next base: position 24,855,280 of record NC_080469.1, on the reverse strand, counting down.
GGCCTTGTGCGACTTATGTATGTTTTTTTCCATCTAATTATGCATTTTTGGCCTTGTGTGACTTATACTCCAGTGCGACTTATGTATGTTTTTTCTACCTAAGTATGCATTTTTGCCTTGTGCGACTTATACTCCAGTGCTACTTATGTATGTTTTTTTCTACCTCATGATGTATTTTTTCCTTGAGCGACTTATACTCCAGTGCGACTTATGTATGTTTTTTTCTACCTAATGATGCATTTTTGGCCTTGTGCGACTTATACTCCAGTGTGACTTATGTATGTTTTTTTCTACCTAATTATGCATTTTTGGCCTTATGTGACTTATACTCCGGAGTGACTTATAGTCCAGAAAATACAGTACATTGGTTGTTGAGAAGCGAAAAGTTATGAGCATGGGTTTATAAATAAAGATATCATACATCTGTAATGCATATGTTGAATTAATATCCCTGGATGATGACTAGCCAAACAATTCATTGCCATAAGCCCCCAAAACAAAGACAAAAAAGTGAAATAATTTCAAATTAATGATGGTAAAAAAAAATGCTCTTAGCTTCTTGCAGAGGTCAGCAGCAGCCCAACTTTGTGGTGAAAGTTTAAGACAGAAAAACAATAAGCGTTGAGGCCATGCGGCTCCAGCTTCTAATGAGCCACTCAACACTGGGAGGAGGAAAAAAAAAAAAAAAAAAAGCAAAGCAAAACGAAGCCCATTTATTTTGGCGTCCCGTGGGAAATAGTCCCGGCCTATCTGTCTTCTTACAGCGACTCTCTCTCCTTAGCTACGTGTCTCCAGCTAGCATTTCTGTTAAAAAGTTCTTCAAAAAGCCTTTTCCACAAGATCAACTATTTAGTTGTGCAAAAAGACAAAAAAAGATCTTTTGAGTTGAAATGAGGTCACAGATGAAAACTGTAAGAACTCTGTAAGCTTGGCTACGTCATGCTAATGCTAATATGCTAATGCTAATATACTAATAAAGTAAACCGCTAGCGAAAAAAAGCAGATTAGAAAATGACAAAATAATATAAGTAGAAAACTGTTTCATCAATTTGCATTTTCATCCATAAAGACTAGATAGGACAGCTTGATTCAAGTCTGAGCGTAGGTTGGTGATTTAGGTTTAAAGTCCTCCTCGTCTTGTTTGGGCATCCTGCTACATATTTGGATCCTGCACTATGCCCTCAGACATGAGCTGTCCTATCTAGTCTTTAAGGATACACTGATGAAGGCTAAGCTTGTCTGGAAAGACTTCATCAGTGTGTCCTCAAAGACTAGCTAGGACAGAGGAGCTGGTTGAGGTATCAAAGTATTTCTCCTCGAAGCTCGAGACCCGCCCAAACAAAACAAAGAGGATAAATACTTGAAAGTCTGCACCATCCCCTCAGACGAGTGCTGTTCTATCTGGTACTTTGGGCATTAACTGATAAATACTGTTTAGAGAGCAGTGACTTGATAGTAAATGGACTGTTCTCAAAGATGTTTCGGCTCTCATGTGAGCACTTTATCAGTTATGCTAAAAGACTAGATAGGATAGCTTGAGTTTAGTCTGGGGCTTGGTTCAGGTTCCAAAGTATTTATCCTCTTTTTGTTTATGTTTTCCTCTACCTAGGAGGACAGATAATTTGGATCCGGTTCTTTACCCTCAGACTAGTGCTGTCCTATCTAGTCTTTAAGCATACACTGATTAAGGCTAAGGTTGTCTGGGAAGACTTCATCAGTGTGTCCTCAAAGACTAGCTAGGACAGAGGAGCTGGTTGAGGTATCAAAGTATTTCTCCTCTAAGCTCGAGGCCCGCCCAAACAAAACAGAGGATAAATACTTGAAAGTCTGCACCATCACCTTCAGACGAGCGCTGTTCTATCTTGTCCTTTGGGAATTAACTGATGAATCCTGTTTAGAGAGCAGTGACATGATCCTAAGTGGACTGTCCTCGAAATGTTTCGGCTCTCATGTGAGCACTTCATCAGTTATGCTAAAAGACTAGATAGGATAGCTTGAGTTTAGTCTGGGGCTTGGTTCAGGTTCCAAAGTATTTATCCTCTTTTTGTTTATGTTTTCCTTTACCTAGGAGGACAGATAATTTGGATCCGGCTTTTTACCCTCAGACTAGTGCTGTCCTATCTAGTCTTTAAGCATACACTGATGAAGGCTAAGGTTGTCTGGGAAGACTTCATCAGTGTGTCCTTAAAGACTAGCTAGGACAGAGGAGCTGGTTGAGGTATCAAAGTATTTCTCCTTTCCTCCTTCTCCAAACAAAACGAAGAGGATAAATACTTGAAAGTCTGCACCATCACCTCCAACGAGCGCTGTTCTATCTGGTCCTTTGGGATTTAACTGATAAATCCTGTTTAGAGAGCAGTGACTCGATAGTAAATGGATTGTCCTCGAAGATGTTACGGCTCCAATGTAAGCAGGCTTCATCAGTTATGCTAAAATACTAGATAGGATAGCTTGAGTTTAGTCTGGGGCTTGGTTCAGGTTCCAAAGTATTTAATCTCCTCTTTTTGTTTGTTTTCCTCTACCTAGGAGGACAGATAATTTGGATTCGGTTCCTAACCTTCAGACTAGTGCTGTCCTATCTAGTATTTTAGCATGAACTTGATTGTTTTAATGGATTGCAACTGGAATATTGGAGTAATCTCGTTTCATCTGTTTCATTATCTCGTCTTTTGAGCATGACTTGATAAAACCCGCTCAATGAGAGTCCGGTTCATCGATTCAGTGACCTGGGACTACAAGGACCCGGGACTACAAGGACCCGGATGAAAGAAAATCGTTGCTTCTTTCCAAGTTAAGGTATTTGACTAACATGCTCACCTTGACACTGGTTTTCCTGGACAAAGAAACCTTGCGGACAGAAGGGGACGCATCGTCCCTCGAGAAGGCTGGACGGCGAAGGGCAGGACGAGCAGTTGTCTGCAGATGGTCCGGTGCAGTGCCAGCAGGAGGGATGACATTCTGGGGGGGGGGCGGAAAGGACAGCAGGCAGAGTATTCATATTTGCGGCAAAACAACAAAGAAGGCGAGAATGTTGTTTACTCGTTTTCCAAATCATGAAGAAAAGTTTTCTTTGACTCTTATGTGGGTCTTGTGTTCTGCCCTGTTGTGTTGTTATTATTATTATTATTATTTTATTCAGCTAGAGTGATACCTGTCCACTGCTAGCATACATCACCCAACCTGATTGGCAAGCGCTAAATTTGCCTCGTGTTGTTGTTCCTAGCTTGTGGCTCAAAAGTGGCAGCTTTATTTTTATAGAAAGCATTTTTTTTTTTTTTGGACCAACATGCCGTGGAAGTTCTTCATCCATGACAGTGCATGATATGCTGGATGACTTCCATAAACCCCAAAAATGGTAATGGTAATGGTTATGGTAATGGTTATGGTAATGGTATTATTGCATTTGAACATGCATCAGATTACATCCCATAATCAGTTCCCAGTTCCACATGTCCAAAAGGAGTAGGAAGAAGCAAAGCTTATTAAATCCTACCCCTCCATCTGGTGCTTTTACAATCAGTAACTGTTACATTTGTTCACTTCCTGCTTTCCTAATATAGTTTAAGATTTTTGCATGTATATATATATATTTTTTTATTTTTAATTTTTATTTTTTAATTTAAAATTTAATTTAATTTAAAATTTAATTTAATTTAATTTAATTTAATTTAATTTAATTTAATTTAATTTAATTTAATTTAATTTAATTTAATTTAATTTAATTTAATTTAATTTAATTTAATTTAATTTAAGTAGTAACTGTCAATATAGTGATATATATAGCACATCTGGAGGGGTGACATTTTTTTTGTATTTGGATTATCAAAATGATTTAAAAATTTCGTAATTTTTTTGTAAAATTTCGTAAATTTAAAAATTCAACAAAATTTCACTAAATTCATGAAATGAATGCTTATTACAGTATATTATTATAAGAACGTCATCGCTGTACTCAAAAACCACAAAAGTCGAAATTGAACAGCCTCATAATTCCTTCATGACACATGTTGTCAGTCTCTCTCTTTCATTGCTGCTCTGGGAGTCACTTTTGTCTCGACTCAGATTAGCCACTTTTTTTAAATTTCATTTTTCATAATTTTTTTTTTACCATAGTAAGTGTCAATATAGTGATATATATATATAGCACATCTGGAGGGGTGACATTTTTTTTGTATTTGGATTATCAAAATGATTTAAAAATTTCTGATTTTTTTTGTAAAATTTCATAAATTTTAAAATTTAACAAAATGTCACTAAATTCATGAAATAAATGCTTATTATATTATTACAAGAACGTCATCGCTGTACTCAAAAACCACAAAAGTCGAAATTGAACAGCCTCATAATTCCTTCATCACACATGTTGTCAGTCTCTCTCTTTCGTTGCTGCTATGGGAGTCACTTTTGTCTGGACTCAGATTAGCCACTTTTTTTAAATTTCATTTTTCATAATTTTTTTTTTTTTACCATAGTAAGTGTCATTTTAGTGATATATATATAGCACATCTGGAGGGGTGACATTTTTTTTGTATTTGGATTATCAGAATGATTTAAAAATTTCGTAATTTTTTTGTAAAATTTCGTAAATTTAAAAATTTAACAAAATTTCACTAAATTCATGAAATGAATGCTTATTATATTATTATAAGAACGTCATCGCTGTACTCAAAAACCACAAAAGTCGAAATTGAACAGCCTCATAATTCCTTCATCACACACGTTGTCAGTCTCTCTCTTTGGTTGCTGCTCTGGGAGTCACTTTTTTTTTTTAGGCAGAAGTTGACACAGAGTTCGTCAGAAAAGTTCCAGGACTGGTATCTCAAAAGCTACTGTAAATTTCAAACCCAATTCCCTTGGGAAGCTTGCTCCGGGACAGCCAGGGACCGTCAGATTCTCAGGGCATCGTGAGCGGGTTGTCATGGTGAAGCGGCCATAACTCTCGCTTCTTCTCGTACAATGCAGGTATAGCCAAGAGTTTGCACTAATTTGCAGGCAAATGGACGAGCTATGCTAGCATCGCACAATCAACGGTGTAATTGTACGCTAGCCAGTCGTGATGGGCTTATTTCTACAAATCAGGATTTGCCGTGACATTGTTTATCACTTTATGGCGCGCCTTTAATGAGCTTTGGAGCCCACAGCTGCCACCCCCCCGCACTCGCTCTTTGTCCTCTGTTTGTACTTGGCTGAACAGGTGGATTATCGACTTGTCACCCGTTGATGTGTTTTGGGAGCACGCAAACAAACAAGCGTAGCAGCGCTATCGGCGCTGGCAGCCGCTAACCGCAAACAGACTGATGGCGGGGGGATGAAGTCCTGCTCGGGTTTGTGCTGTCAGACCTTTCAACATGCAAGTGTGTTGATAATTACACGTCCTCGGGTTGTCAGCTGCATCCGGCTGCGGGCCCTCAACACAGCGGGACGCGCTCTTAGCCGGAGAGTGCTGTTGTCAATTTGACGTGTTGTTATTGTTGTCGACCTTAACTTCCGCCTTCCGGGTGTCCGATATCTGATATCGACACTTGACGCAAACCTACAGACTTGCATAAACGTCAAAGACAATTTCAACTTCACGGAACCGCCTCAACATTTGTAGGTATTTTTGTAAAAACCTATAACATTTGTCATAGTTGAATTTCACTAGTTGTTTGTTTGATATATTCATGAACATACCGTACATGTTTTCATTACTCTGAAGACAATTGACCAAACCCTGACACCCAACCTCAAAAAACCCCATTCCTAACCCGACATATTTTCACAAACATCAAAGCTATTTTCGACTACATATTTTAGTAAACACCAAAAACCCGATCTTTAGTAAAACTAACATACTGTACATGTTTTGGACCCACTGAAGACAATCGACCAAACCCTGACACCCAACCTCAACAAACCCTAATCCTAACCTGACATCAAAGATCTTCTCTTCAGCAAAACAAACATTCTGTCCGATGTTTTTGACACACTGAAGACAACCGACCAACAAACCCAGAACCCCAACCTCAACACAAACCGTCGCCCTAACCCTAACCCTACATATGTTCATAAACATTCATAAACACAAACCTTGTATTCAGCAAAACTAACATACTGTACATGTTTTCATCGCAATAAAGACAATGGACCGCTAAAAACCGCTAATCCCAACCTCAACACAAACCCTAATCCTAACCCAACATATGGTGATAAAGATCCAGGATCATTTCAAGTACTTGTTTTGGTAAACATTTGGTAAACCTTTAAACTTCATTTGACTTTCTCTACATTTTTGAATGAAAACGCCCAACTGTTTATCGCCAAATTTCAGCTATACAGTCCCTGACAAACCAAAGTGCGTTTTTGTAAACATCAAAGACAATTTGGAGTCGTCAACAAACGTGGGTATTCGTAACCTTATGGTTAGCATTCAACCTGACATGCCTGTTTTTGTTAAAATCGAAGGTAACTGAACACAATCAAATGCAGGTATTCAGAAAGTTAGGGTCTTTGATGAAACAAATGTTCATGTTTTGGTTAACATCAACCTGACGTATGTGGTTTTTTGTTGTCAGCTACAATCTTTGACGAACCGAATGTACGTTTTTTTTTTATCAAAGACAATTTGGAGTCTTCAACAAATCTAACGTGGGTATTTGTAACCTTAGGTCATCATTCAACCTGATATACCTGTTTTTGATTTTGAAGGTAAGCTACAGTCTTTGACGAGTCGATGAGTCGAAACGAACTTTTTGGAAAAATCGAACACAATTTTGAGTGATCAACAAACCTAACGCAGGTATTCGTAAACTTCGGGTCTTTGATGAAACAAATGTTTGTGTTTTGGTCAACATCAACCTGACTGACGTACGCGTTTTTGTTATCGTCAGAGATCAACTACAGTCTTTGACGAACCGAATGTACGTTTTTTATCAAAGACGATTTGGAGTCTTCAACAAAGCTAACGTGGGTATTTGTAACCTTAGGTCATCATTCAACCTGATATACCTGTTTTTGTTGATTTCGAAGGTAAGCTACAGTCTTCGACAAGTCAAAAACAAACTTTTTGGAAAAATCGAAGACAATTTTGAGTGATAAACAAACCTAACGCAGATATTCGTAAACTTCGGGTCTTTGATGAAACAAATGTTCGGGTTTTGGTCAACATCAACCTGACTGACGTACGCGTTTTTGTTATCGTCAGAGATCAACTACAGTCTTTGACGAACCGAATGTACGTTTTTCATCAAAGACAATTTGGAGTCTTCAACAAAGCTAACGTGGGTATTTGTAACCTTAGGCTCGTCATTCAACCTGATATACCTGTTTTTGTTGATTTCGAAGGTAAGCTACAGTCTTTGACAAGTCAAAAAACGACAATTTTGAGTGATCAACAAACCTAACGCAGGTATTCGTAAACTTTGGGTCTTTCGTGTTTTGGTCAACATCAACCTGACTGACTTATGCATTTTTGTTATCGTCAGAGATCAGCTATACAATCTTTGACGAACTGAATGTACGTTTTTTTTTTAATCAAAGACAATTTGGAGTCTTGAACAAAGCTAAGCTTCAGTAAACCTTGCTGACAATTTAAAGTCATTATTCGACTCGACATTGAAGGTCAGCTCCGGTCTTTGACGAACCAAATGGACATTTTTTGGAAAACATCATAAACAAAGTCATAGACAAACATTTCTGAGAATGTAGTCCTCTATTGTCTACGTTTTTTACGACGATGGGAGGAAGTACGTTCGGGAAGTCCGCCCGGGAACTGGTTACGGTGCTGCTGTCCGTAATCCATGTGTGATCCATAACTTTAGCGTGTGGTGTCCTCTGATGAAAATGAGTTTTTGGGTTCATGCAGTACAATTATCTGGAGCAGTACTTACTAAGGAACGCGGCTCATTACTCGGTTTTGTGCTGACTCCGGCAAAATTTGGAGAGTCGAATGAGGCCATGTACCTGTTGCGGTCCAAATGTATTCATAGCGGTCCACCACAAATCAATGAACAGTTGGGAATCACTGCAATAATATTTGATATTTTTAAAAGTACTTTTGTTTGATTGGGATTGTTTATGATTGGTTGGGAGTCAGACAACGATTATATTTGTGTTTCTGTCAGGAGACCAGCGCCTGGAATTCGTCTTTCAGACATCTCACCATGTGTGTGTGTGAACGTTGGAGTCTAAGAGTCTCCGGTGCTTATTTATGCGCCATCTTTGTACACTGCTTCAGGGCAGGAGCAGTGGAGGAGGAGAACGCACAGAAATACACCTACAGCAGTACATGCAGTACAATTATAGAAAAAGTATTTACCAAATAGAGTCCCGTTGCGACACGTTAAGCCAAAAACATTAAGTCCCCAAAATAGTGTCTTTCGTTTTGTAAGGATATTTTCCTCCGAGGGGGAAACCAAAATATATTTTTATTATGTTTTGCTTTACAACGTACTTGTGTATTATTTATTACTCATTCTACTTCAATTTTTTATCCTTGTGTGAGTGATAAGAATGTGAAAATGTGATATAAAACATTGCCTTAATGCAGGGGTGTCTAAGGTGAGGCCCAGGGGGCCATTTGCGGCCCGCCCCCCCTCTGTGTTTTTACTACAAAGCCTAAAAATATAATTTCTTAAGGGTTTTATTTACATTAGTGTAAAATTCTGTTGTATAAATCGCATGTGTTCATATCATAAAGTGACACCTGGAGCCCAAAACAAAAAGAGGGAAGCTGACGTCATTGCAGCATCCAAATGAATGTGTTGCTCGGATGTAATGCCTTATGGGAAAACTTCAAAATTGTGTTTTTTTTTTAATTTCAAACTCATATTGGGACATGTTTTTAGATTTGTATACAGACCTTTGGGGAGTTAAGTTGCTGCGTGATGAATTTAATGTTATAATATGTTGAAATATGACACTGTGAGCTAGACTGTTATGTTGTTATCCCGGTATATTTGTATTTGTATATAGACCTTTTGGGGCATTAAGTTGCTGTGTGATGAATTTAATGTTAGTAATATGTTGAAATATGACACTGTGAACTGTTATGTTGTTATCGCGGTATATTTGTATTTGTATACAGACCTATGGGGCATTAAGTTGCTGTGTGATGAATTTAGTGGTAGTAATGTGTTGAAAAATGACACTGTGAACTGTTATGTTGTTATTCCGGTATATTTGTATTTGTATACAGACCTATGGGGCATTAAGTTGCTGTGTGATGAATTTAATGTTAATAATATGTTGAAATATGATACAGTGAGCCAGACTGTTATGTTGTTATCCCGGTATATTTGTATTTGTATATAGACCTTTGGGGAGTTAAGTTGCTGCGTGATGAATTTAATGTTATAATATGTTGAAATATGACACTGTGAGCTAGACTGTTATGTTGTTATCCCGGTATATTTGTATTTGTATATAGACCTTTTGGGGCATTAAGTTGCTGTGTGATGAATTTAATGTTAGTAATATGTTGAAATATGACACTGTGAACTGTTATGTTGTTATCGCGGTATATTTGTATTTGTATACAGACCTATGGGGCATTAAGTTGCTGTGTGATGAATTTAGTGGTAGTAATGTGTTGAAAAATGACACTGTGAACTGTTATGTTGTTATTCCGGTATATTTGTATTTGTATACAGACCTATGGGGCATTAAGTTGCTGTGTGATGAATTTAATGTTAATAATATGTTGAAATATGATACAGTGAGCCAGACTGTTATGTTGTTATCCCGGTATATTTGTATTTGTATATAGACCTTTGGGGAGTTAAGTTGCTGTGTGATGAATTTAATGTTATAATATGTTGAAATATGACACTGTGAGCTAGACTGTTATGTTGCTATCCCGGTATATTTGTATTTGTATACTGACCTTTGGGGCATTAAGTTGCTGTGTGATGAATTTAATGTTAGCAATGTGTTGAAATATGACACTGTGAGCTAGACTGTTATGTTGTTATCGCGGTATATTTGTATTTGTATATAGACCTTTGGGGAGTTAAGGTGCTGTGTGATGAATTTAATGTTAGCAATATGTTGAAATGTGACACCGTGAGCTAGACTGTTATGTTGTTATCGCGGTATATTTGTATTTGTATATAGACCTTTGGGGAGTTAAGTTGCTGCGTGATGAATCTAATGTTAGTAATGTGTTGAAAAATGACACTGTGAACTGTTATGTTGTTATTCCGGTATATTTGTATTTGTATACAGACCTTTGGGGCATTAAGTTGCTGTGTGATGAATTTAATGTTAGTAATGTGTTGAAATATGATACAGTGAGCTAGACTGTTATGTTGTTATCGCGGTATATATTTGTATTTGTATACAGACCTTCGGGGGCATTAAGTTGCTGTGTGATGAATTTAATGTTAGTAATGTGTTGAAATATGACATTGTGAGCCAGACTGTTATGTTGTTATCCTGGTATATTTGTATTTGTATACAAACCTATGGGGCATTAAGTTGCTGTGTGATGAATCTAATGTTAGTAATGTGTTGAAATATGATTCATATTATGATTCATATTATAAATATGATACGTATAAATCACAGATTTAGGGTTGACATTACATTATTAGCTGCCTCGTGCTAGCTGGTTTTCAATATTTACAACACACAAAAATGATTGGCAAAATTACAAAATTCCTTGAAGTGTTTTTTTTCTTTTAATTTCACACCTTTTGCGTACAAAGAGGGTCTCGTTAGTCACACAAGTAATACTTCGAGTCGAGGCCAGCGTCGGCCCCGCCAGCTTCCAAATGACGAATGAACGCCGAGCGCGACTCATCGATCGGCAATCAACTTATCGGCACCGCCGGCCACTTCCTGGGAAGGAGAAATAATTCCTGCTGCTGCTGGAACTGATCTCCAAAGTGAGATGTTAAGCTAGCAAACCAACAACAAAAACGGAAAGGAAAAAGGCCTCGTCTTTATCATTATGCAACTTGTTAGCGTGGTGCGTTCAAATGCATCTTTCTCATTGCTTTGCCTGAGGGCTGTGGGAGTCATTTGGATGCTCATAACGAGCAATAAAATTGTTTTTTTAAAAAAGGATTAGGAAGAAATATACCAAAGAAACTAACAGGAAACTGCAGTCCGCTTTTACCCACAATGCAACCTGCCAATTCCTCGGATTAAATCCATTTCTCCCACACACAAACACACCTCCGGTGCAGATGTGCAAAACTAAATGATGTTATGGATGGAAGGTAAGTAAGCCTCCAAAAGTCACTTTTCAACAATGCTAGTAGAGTTGCTTGAAAGAGGTTCAATTCCAGCGGAACCTCTAAGGTGGAACACAATTGGTTTGGATTTGGGAAGAACAGAAATCAGGAAATTATCATTTTTACCAAAATTACGTACCTTAAATTGAGGTCAAAAATACTTCCAAGATACATTTTTAATATTATAATATTCGAACTTTATTCCCATAAATTTTTTTCTATTCCAATTCCCATTTTTCCTACATTTTTTATATTTTAACTCTACACTGGTAAAATTATTTTTAATTATTTAACATATTTAAATTATTTTTTAAATTTTTTTTTACAACTTTTTTTTCTTTTAATATTTTGACTTTATTTTTGGAAAAAAACAGTTTTTATTTTTATTTTTGCCATTTCAAATTTTTTTCTTGGCAATTTTCTTGTCATAATATTAAAACTTTTCCCTTTCCAAATAAAAATGAAAAAACACAAACCTTATTGATAAGTTGTTTCTCATATTTTTTCTTCCATATTTCAACTCTGTGCTCCAGAAATGTCATTATTATTATTATTATTATTATTATTATTATTATTATTATTATTATTATTATTATTATTATTATTATTATTATTATTATTATTATTATTATTATTATTATTATTATAACGAGGATTGCGATTATTAAAATTATTAAAATTATTAACATGATTAAAATTATTAAAATTATTAACATTATTAACATTATTAAATTATTAAAATTATTAAAATTATTAAAATTATTAAAATTATTAAAATTATTAAAATTATTAAAATTATTAAAATTATTAAAATTATTAAAATTATTAAAATTGCGACTTTGTTCTTGTTAGCATCCGACATTTTTCTCTTAATATTTTGACTTTATTATTTAAAAATTGTTTGAAATTTTTGCTGCTTTTTCTTGCAAATTTTCTTCTCATAATATTATCATTTTCATCATAATTTTCACGCATAACATTTATAAATTTTGACATTTTTCTTGTGGGTTCAAAGTTTTTTTCATAATATTTTGACTTTATACTTGTACAGTTGCAGTATTTTTTTTTTTCATTTTTGCTAACTATTTCAACTTTCAAATTTTTGGTCCAGGAATTTCAACTTTATTATTATTTTATTATTATTTATTATTTATTATATAATTTATTTTATTTTATTTTTTTATTCAAGTTATTATTGTGACTTTATTTTCATAACATTAGAACTTTTCAACATTACAAATTATTGTACAAACTTATATTATACATTCATTTATATTATATAATATTATAGAAATTTTATGCAGCTAAAATCCCCTCCTAATATATGCTGTTCTCGAAAAATCTGAAAAATTCTCGTATTCGTCATTTTTAAAAAAATATTTGGACTTTATTTTTTTTAATTTATTCATTTATTTATTTTTATTTATTATTTTTCCATTTTTGTAGTTTTTTTATTTGTAGGTGTACATTCTATTTTTAGAGGCCATTAAAACAACAGCCGCGGTACGCAAATGAGCCCCGGTGCCGCACTTTGGTCACCCCTGCCTGACAGCCTTCCCAAGGAGACGTTGACTCCTATTGATTTTGGCGTTGCCGCCGTGACCCCTTTGGGTGCAGACGCAAACGTCAATGAGTGAAAGCGGGCGTGTAAAGGACGCCAACATGGCCGCCGCCGCCGCCGCCGCTGAACGCCGGATGACCCGCAAAGACGAAACGGGTTCCTAAATGGATCCGATTTCACAAAGTCACTTAGCAAAGGAAACGCATCGCTCTCATCTTCCTCTCTGTTGTCGTTCTGCTTGATGCGGCCAAGACAAAATGGAGGTTGGCGTGTGTGTGTGTGTGTGTGTGTGCGTGTGTGTGTGCGTGTGTGTTTTGTGTGTGTGTGTGTGTGTGTGGTCTTAAAATGAGCCCATTACACACAACAACAATTTGACACTCACAAAGAGCCCAATTTCCCTTTTCCCGATAGCAAATCAACGCATCGCATACCTAAGATCAACATGACCGCCAGTTCGATGCCGAGTCCCAATTGTCAGAGGAAAAAGTCAACATCACGAGATACAGTCATAATTAGGAGATACAAAAGTCATACTTCCACTTTCATCCCATAAATATGACTTTGCTAGCTCATAATTATGAATTTTTGTCTCGTAATTTCAACTTTGTATGTCATAATTCTGACATTTTATTGAATAGTTTCCATTTTATTTCATAATTTTGACTTAGGAATATGTCTCATCATTTTTGTGTCATAATTCTGACCTTATATTTTATAATTTTGACTTTTTATCTCATAATTATGGCTTTGTATGTCAGAATTATGATATTTTATTTTATAATTTTGACTTTTTATCTCATAATTATGACTTTTATGTCAGAATTATGATATTTTGTTTTATAATTTTGACTTTTTATCTCATAATTATGACTTTTTATTTCATAATTATGACTTTTTATGGCATAATTATGACTTTTTATGTCAGAGTTATGACATTTTATTTTATGATTTTGACTTTTTATCTCACAATTATGGCTTTTTAAGTCAGAATTATGACTTTTTATGTCAGAATTATGATAATTTTTTTTTGATATTTTTTTTCATAATTTTGACTTTTTATCTCATAATTATGACTTTTTATGTCAGAGTTATGACATTTTATTTTATGATTTTGACTTTTTATCTCACAATTATGGCTTTTTATGTCAGAATTATGATATTTTGTTTTATAATTTTGACTTTTTATCTCATAATTATGACTTTTTATGTCAGAATTATGATATTTTATTTTATAATTATGACTTTTTATGTCAGAGTTATGACATTTTATTTTATGATTTTGACTTTTTATCTCACAATTATGGCTTTTTATGTCAGAATTATGATATTTTGTTTTATAATTTTGACTTTTTATCTCATAATTATGACTTTTTATGTCAGAATTATGATATTTTATTTTATAATTATGACTTTTTATGTCAGAGTTATGACATTTTATTTTATGATTTTGACTTTTTATCTCACAATTATGGCTTTTTATGTCAGAATTATGATATTTTATTTAATAATTTTGAGGTAGAAAATGAATGAATGAATGAATCTCGTAATTATGACTTTTTATGTCAGAATTATGATATTTTATTTTATAATTTTGACTTTTTATCTCACAATTATGGCTTTGTATGTCAGAATTATGATATTTTATTTTATAATTTTGACTTTTTATCTCATAATTATGGATTTTTATGTCAGAATTATGATATTTTATTTTATAATTTTGACTTTTTATCTCATAATTATGACTTTTTATGTCAGAATCATGACTTTTATGTCAGAATTATGACTTTTATTTTATGATTTTGACTTTTTATCTCACAATTATGACCTTTTATGTCAGAATTATGAAATATTATTTTAATAATTTGACTTTTTATCTCATAATTATGACCTTTTATGTCAGAATTATGACATTTTATTTCATAATTATGACATTTTATTTCATAATTTTGACTTTTTACCTCATGATTATGACTTTTTATGTCAGAATTATGACTTTCCTATTTCTTAATTATGATTTTATCTCAAAATTTCATTTTTTTTTCTTATAATTCTAGCATTTCAAATTCTAATTTAGACTTTTTATGTCATAATTCTGACTTTCTATTTCAGAATTTGAATTTTTGTCTCATAAATTCAACTTTATATGTCATAATTCGGACATTTTATTTTATAATTTTTACTTTTTACCTCATAATTATGACTTTCTAGTTCTATTTCTCATAATTATTTCCTAGCTAATAATCAGAATTTCATCTCATAATTTCAACATCTTATAATAATGAATTTTTGTTCCATACTTGTATACATAAGTATGTTTTTCTTATACTTATCACTTCTTAAAGCTTACTTACTGACTTAGTATTTCATAATTTAATATGAATATGTCATAATTCCTGCTCACCTCTGCACGTGTGCACGTGGTCCAGGAATCTGCGAGCGGGACACGCGGCGACGCAGACGCCGTGTTGGAGTTGATGCGACTGCGGCGTCAGCGCCTCCTCGGCCTTGAGGCAGCGGAGGCAGTCGGAGGCCAGCGGTCCCACGCAGGAGCGGCAGGACGGGTGGCAGTCTGTTTAAACGTAAACGACGTTAACATATAATCATAAATAATCGTTATGAATATGTAATGAAGACGTACTGTGGCAGGTGGCGGCGTGCGAGTACAATCCCTCGCCGCACGCCTCCACGCACTGCCCCTGGCGGAGGAGGAGGTGACGTGCACAGGACGTGCACTGGGACCCCGATGGCCCCCAGCATGACGTACAGGATCCGTGGCAGTCTGATGAGGAC
Source organism: Doryrhamphus excisus (assembly GCF_030265055.1). Taxonomy (NCBI): domain Eukaryota; kingdom Metazoa; phylum Chordata; class Actinopteri; order Syngnathiformes; family Syngnathidae; genus Doryrhamphus; species Doryrhamphus excisus. The sequence goes on along the minus strand of NC_080469.1, from coordinate 24,839,713 downwards.
AAGACGGAAATTTATGAAATATGAAAAATAATAATTATTCATATTTTAAATAATAAGGAAGTCACATACCTCGGCATCTGTTCGTGTTGTCCCGGTAGTGTCGCGGCGGACACTGCGACACACACGTGCCGCCATGAAGGGCGGCGCCATGCACGCAGCTCATACACTCGGGGTTGTCGGGGAAACAGGAAGCGCAGGACGAGTGACACGCTGCCGACATGAAAGAGCATGTGTTCAATTCCCGACCGCCCCGACCGCCGCGTGATGTAATCGAACATTAAAGCGAAGCGAGCAGTCAGAATTATGACATTTTATTTTATGATTTTGACTTTTTATCTCACAATTATGGCTTTTTATGTCAGAATTATGATATTTTATTTTATAATTATGACTTTTTATCTCACAATTATAGCTTTGTATGTCAGAATTATGACTTTTTATGTCAGAATTATGATATTTTATTTTATAATTTTGACTTTTTATCTCATAATTATGACTTTTTATGTCATAATTATGATATTTTATTTTATAATTTTGACTTTTTATCTCATAATTATGACTTTTTATGTCAGAATTATGATATTTTATTTTATAATTTTGACTTTTTATCTCATAATTATGACTTTTTATGTCATAATTATGACATTTTATTTTATGATTTTGACTTTTTATCTCACAATTATAGCTTTGTATGTCAGAATTATGATATTTTATTTTATAATCATGACTTTTTATCTCACAATTATGGCTTTTTATGTCAGAATTATGACTTTTTATGTCAGAATTATGATATTTTCTTTTATCATTTTGACTTTTTATCTCACAATTATGACTTTTTATGTCATAATTATGATATTTTATTTCATAATTTTGACTTTTTATCTCATAATTATGACTTTTTATGTCAGAATTATGATATTTTATTTTATAATTATGACTTTTTATGTCAGAGTTATGACATTTTATTTTATGATTTAGACTTTTTATCTCACAATTATGACTTTTTATGTCATAATTATGACATTTTATTTTATGATTTTGACTTTTTATCTCACAATTATAGCTTTGTATGTCAGAATTATGATATTTTATTTTATAATCATGACTTTTTATCTCACAATTATGGCTTTTTATGTCAGAATTATGACTTTTTATGTCAGAATTATGATATTTTCTTTTATCATTTTGACTTTTTATCTCACAATTATGACTTTTTATGTCATAATTATGATATTTTATTTCATAATTTTGACTTTTTATCTCATAATTATGACTTTTTATGTCAGAATTATGATATTTTATTTTATAATTTTGACTTTTTATCTCATAATTATGACTTTTTATGTCATAATTATGATATTTTATTTTATAATTTTGACTTTTTATCTCACAATGATAGCTTTGGATGTCAGAATTATGATATTTTATTTCATAATTTTGACTTTTTATCTCATAATTATGACTTTTTATGTCAGAATTATGACTTTTTATGTCAGAATTATGATATTTTATTTTATAATTTGGACTTTTTATCTCATAATTATGACTTTTTATGTCATAATTATGATATTTTATTTTATAATTTTGACTTTTTATCTCATAATTATGACTTTTTATGTCATAATTATGATATTTTATTTTATAATTTGGACTTTTTATCTCATAATTATGGCTTTTTATGTCAGAATTATGACTTTTTATGTCAGAATTATGATATTTTATTTTATAATTTTGACTTTTTATCTCATAATTATGACTTTTTATGTCATAATTATGATATTTTATTTTATAATTTTGACTTTTTATCTCATAATTATGACTTTTTATGTCATAATTATGATATTTTATTTTATAATTTTGACTTTTTATCTCACAATTATGGCTTTTTATGTCAGAATTATGACTTTTTATGTCATAATTATGATATTTTATTTTATAATTTTGACTTTTTATCTCATAATTATGACTTTTTATGTCATAATTATGATATTTTATTTTATAATTTTGACTTTTTATCTCATAATTATGACTTTTTATGTCATAATTATGATATTTTATTTTATAATTTTGACTTTTTATCTCACAATTATAGCTTTGTATGTCAGAATTATGATATTTTATTTTATAATTATGACTTTTTATGTCAGAGTTATGACATTTTATTTTATGATTTAGACTTTTTATCTCACAATTATGGCTTTGTATGTCAGAATTATGATATTTTATTTTATAATTTTGACTTTTTATCTCATAATTATGACTTTTTATGTCAGAATTATGATATTTTATTTTATAATTTTGACTTTTTATCTCATAATTATAGCTTTGTATGTCAGAATTATGATATTTTATTTTATAATTATGACTTTTTATGTCACAATTAGGGCTTTTCAAGTCAGAATTATGACTTTTTATGTCAGAATTATGATATTTTATTTTATAATTTTGAGGTAGAAAATGAATGAATGAATGACTCTCGTAATTATGACTTTTTATGTCAGAATTATGACATTTTATTTTATGATTTTGACTTTTTATCTCACAATTATGACTTTTTATGTCAGGATTATGACTTTCCTATTTCTTAATTATGATTTTATCTCCTAATTTCAACTTTTTGTCTCATAATTCTAGCATATTAAATTCGAATTTAGACTTTTTATCTCATAATTCTGACATTTTATTTAATAATTTTTACTTTTTACCTCATAATTATGACTTTTTATGTCAGAATTATGACTTTCCTATTTCTTAATTTCAACTTTTTGTCTTATAATTCTAGCATTTTTAATGTAATTTTGAGGTTTTTTTTCTCATAATTCTGACTTTTTATGTCATGATTATGACTTTTCTATTTCTTAATTATGATTTTATCTCTAAATTTCAATTTTTTGTCTCATAATTCTAGCATTTCAAATTCTAATTTAGTCTTTTTATGTCATAATTCTGACTTTCTATTTCAGAATTTATGTCATAATTCTGACATTTTATTTTATAATTTAAATTTTTTACCTCATAATTCTGACTTTCTATTTCGGAATTTTGACTTTTTATCTCATAATTATGACTTTTTATGTCAGAATTATGACATTTTATGATTTTGACTTTTTATCTCACAATTATGGCTTTTTGTGTCAGAATTATGACTTTTTATGTCAGAATTATGATATTTTATTGTATAATTTTGAGGTAGAAAATGAATGAATGAATGAATCTCGTAATTATGACTTTTTATCGACCGCCGCGTCATGTAATCGAACATTAAAGCGAAGCGAGCAGTCGCCCGCTGGAAGGTAATCCGCCGTCTTTTCCCGGCGGTAATTGGAAAAGTGATGCATGGCGCACCCGACGCTGATAAGCAACGGGAACGTCACTTCGGAGATGAAACAAATGACTACCGGGAATGTCGCCGCGCCGATAAACGGAACATTCCCGAGCAGACCTTCCACTTCCGTGGGAACGCAGTAAAAGAACGACTTTATCTTTAAAGTCACGCTGGAGGGGGGCGACTCAAAATAGAAATTAAAGTCAAGGTCATTGGGGTTAATCACGAGCCTGAAGAAAGTCACATCCGGAAAAGACCGGGATGTTCCTTCGGCGGAGAATTCCGCTTTTCCGTTTGACTTTGAAGTAAATTACCGATTAACGAACAACATGAAATATGTCTAATCTTTACATCACTGCAATTAACTGCAAAAAACACAACATTTGACCTTGGTTAACTCCTGGTTAACTCAATAACTAATTAATTAATCCACTATCCACCGGTACTGAAAGAACGCCTTGCCTGACAGGAATCGGTTACACACCCAAATTGTAGTTTGTAGTTTCAGCAAAGAAGACAACCCCCCCCCCCCCCCCCGGCCCCTCCCCGAGGGAAGACCCCCCCCCCCCCCCTCTGTAAAGTAGAATGATCCATATTCATATTCCGCCTGCTCATTAGCGGCAGAAAGGGCTCGCTAATTATTGTCTATTGTTTGTTTCCCAACTTGGAGGAGTGCTGACTCGCCGTTCGGGGCGCCATGCTGCGAGAGACTCCACAGGGATGCCGCCCCCCCCCCCCCTTCCCGAAAAAAAAAACAAGATGAAAGGGGTACAAAGGGGGCAGTCGTTGTCTCGGCAGATGCTTCTCGCTTCCTGTTTGTAGCTCAGCGTGACACCTCATTGGTAGAAACGTCCACTTGGCGCCCCCACCCCCCAACCAACCCCCCCACCCCCCGTCCCCAAAACGCTTCACACTTAACTGTATTCCCATGTCTGTTTTTTTAGTTATTGGCTGCCAGGCTGAAGATGCTAGACGAGTACCCATGAGTCAGTGAATCACGACTCTTTGTTCAACACCCAAGAGTCAGTCAATCTTGAGTGTTCGCCCAGCACCCATGAGTCAGTACAACTTGAGTCTTTGCCACCTCTTGAGTCGGTCAATTGCAGTGTCAGATTCGTGAGTCAGTCAATCTCGAGTCATGATCAAGCACCCATGAGTCAGTACAACTTTATTCTTTGCTACGTCTTGAGTCGTTCAAACTCAAGTCTTTGTAAGCGTAGTGTCAGATTCGCGAGTCTTTGTTCAACACCTATGAGTCAGTCAATATTGAGTCTTCATCAAGCGCCTATGAGTCGGTCAAACTCAAGTCTTTGTATTCGCAGTGTCAGATTCGCGAGTCTTTGTTCAACACCTGTGAGTCAGTCAATCTCGAGTCATCATCAAGCACCCATGAGTCAGTACAACTTTATTCTTTGCTACGTCTTGAGTCGTTCAAACTCAAGTCTTTGTAAGCGTAGTGTCAGATTCGCGAGTCTTTGTTCAACACCTATGAGTCAGTCAATATTGAGTCTTCATCAAGCGCCTATGAGTCGGTCAAACTCAAGTCTTTGTATTCGCAGTGTCAGATTCGCGAGTCTTTGTTCAACACCTGTGAGTCAGTCAATCTCGAGTCATCATCAAGCACCCATGAGTCAGTACAACTTTATTCTTTGCTACATCTTGAGTCGTTCAAACTCAAGTCTTTGTAAGCGCAGTGTCAGATTCGCGAGTCTTTGTTCAACACCTATGAGTCAGTAAATCTTGAGTCATCAAAGCACCCATGAGTCAGTACAACTTGAGTCTTTGCCACCTCTTGAGTCAGTCAAACTCTAGTCTTTGTAATCGCAGTGTCAGATTCGCGAGTCTTTGTTCAACACCTGTGAGTCAGTCAATCTTGAGTCATTATCAAGAACCCATGAGTCAGTACAACTGAGTCTTTGCCACCTCTTGAGAGTGACTCACCGTGACAGACGCCATCTTGACTGTAGAATCCGGTGCCGCAGTCGGGAACGCACTCGCCGTCTTTGAGCAAGGCGGCCGGGTCGGAACATGACACACACTCCTGTGGACTCGGACCACGGCACTCGGAGCACTGTTCGGAACAGCCTGGTGGAAACAACCATTATTTTTATTTTTATTTTTATTTTTATTTTTATTTTTATTTTTATTTTTATTTTTATTTTTATTTTTATTTTTATTTTTATTTTTATTTTTAAATTTTAATTTTAATTTTAATTTTAATTTTAATTTTAATTTTAATTTTAATTTTAATTTTAATTTTAATTTTAATTTTAATTTTAATTTTAATTTTAATTTTAATTTTAATTTTTATGTCATGTACCAAAAATAAAAAATAAAAAATAAAAAATAAAAAATAAAAAATTAAAAAATAAAAATTAAAAATTAAAAATTAAAAATTAAAAATTAAAAATTAAAAATTAAAAATTAAAAATTAAAAATTAAAAAAATTAAAAATACAAAATACAAAAAATTTAACTATGTTAGGAAAGCAGGAAGTGAACAAATGTAACAGTTAGTGATTGTACCAGATGGAGGGGTAGGATTTAATAAGCTTTGCTTCTTCCTACTCCTTTTGGACATGTGGAACTGGGAACTGATTATGGGATGCACTCAATTGGAATCTGATGCATGTTCAAATGGAATAAAACCATTCCCATTCCCATTCCCATTAAATGGCGTTCTGGATCCTGAATATGTGAGTCGGGAGTCGTGTAATTATTTAGAGGGACATTTAGAGTAAGACGAGGAAGCGCACCCCCGGAGTTCACAGGTTATGCCAACATGTTGAGGAGCATCATGTTCCTCATGCTCTTTATCATGAATTCATTCCTCTCATGCATTTGAAGACGACCAAAGCCCAGCTTATCCAAACAAGCCGCTTAGCTTCCGTCAGGCTTATGGAAATGTTGGAATATTCAATTAGTTGGAATCCACTTCCTAGCCGGCTATTTTTAGTTCCGAGCCACTTCCACTTCCTCATCTCGCGCATGAGACCGCGGTGCCACCACTCGAGAGACAAACGGACCTCATTGAGATGATTGTCTCATGACCTCATGACGACCTCATGACCTCATGAAGTCCACCACGGGACGTCCTCAATGTCAAAGTAGGCATCGAGTTGACAAAGATGGCCGACAGTATGGTTGACATGGCTCTCATGCCATCATGAGGTTTTTCTCATCATGCCGTTGTCTCCAAAATATCCACTTTTCTCATCCAACATTTCCCTCTCATGATAATACTCATGATGATGTTCCCACCCTGATAATCTCATGGTGGTCTCTTCTCATTCTTTGATTCCTAGCTCAGACTTTTCACAATGCTCTTTCTCATATATCTTCTCAGACTCATCATCTCCTGTCACAATGTGTTTTTTCATAGCCTCGCTCTGGTCTTCTTTGATGATGAGAATCTCATGACGCTGTCATTCTCCTCATTCACCTCTTCTCATAATGTGTTTTCTCATAGCTGTCATTATGTTGTTTTCTCATGATACCCTCATGGTGCCCTCTGGCCTTCTCTTCTCATGACAATCTCATTCCCCAATGCTCATGATACTCATTTCTCCCAAAATCTCTTCTCATAATGTGCTCTCATTCCTGTCGTGTTGTTCTCATCTCATGATAATCTCATGGTGCTCTATGTGCCCAAGAGTCTGACAATGTTCTCATTCTTTGATGCTTGTATCTCATAACGATCTCCACAATGCTTTCTTCTCATGACTCTTTCATGAGAATCTCAGGGCGCTACGGTTATTATCTCTTCTCATGGCACACACATTGTGCCTTCTGTTGCTGTGAGTCTCATGGTCTTCTCATTCTTGGGTGCGTCTATCTCATACAGTAATGCTCACTTGTCACAATGTCCTCTTCTCATAACTCATAACTTGTCTTTCATGAAAATGAGAAAAAATGAGTGCTTCACACTCATCTCATCTCATAATGTGTATTCTCATGAATCAAATCATTGCCATGATTTTTTTCTTCTCATGATAATCTCATGGTGATTCCTGTTCCAGAGAGTCTCATGGTATTCTCATTCTTTGAAGCTCTCTTTCCATAATGCTTTCTTCTCATAAACCTTCTCTTCTCATGACAATCTCATGGCGCTACGATTGCACACTGCTCTTTTGTCCCAATCATCTCTTCTCATGATGTGTTTTCTCATAGCTGCCACTAATTTCTTTTCTCATGATAATCTCATGGTGACTCCTGTCCCTGGGAATCTCATGGTGTTCTCATTCTTTGAAGCGCTCTTTTCTCATGGCGCTATGATTCACTCTTTTCTAGCAATCATCTCTTCTCATGATGTGTTTTCTCATAGCTGCCACTAATTTCTCTTCTCATGGTAATCTCATGGTGTTCTCATTCTTTGAAGCTCTCTTTTCTCATGAGGGTCTCATGGTGCTATGATTCTACTACAATGCTCATGATACACTTTCCTCCCATTCATCTCTTCTCATGATGTGTTTTCTCATAGTTGCCACTAATTTCTCTTCACATGATAATCTCATGGTGACTCCTGTCCCTGAGAATCTCATGGTGTTCTCATTCTTTGAAGCTCTCCCTCATGATAGTCTCATGGCGCTATGATTCACTCTTTTCTCCCAATCATCTCTTCTCATGATGTGTTTTCTCATAGCTGCCACTAATTTATCTTCTCATAATAATCTCATGGTGTTCTCATTCTCTGAAGCTCTCTTTTCTCATGAGGGTATGATTCTACTACAATGCTCATGATACACTTTTCTCCCAATCATCTCTTCTCATCACGTGTTTTCTCATAGTTGCCACTAATTTCTTTTCTCATGATAATCTCATGGTGACTCCTGTCCCTGAGAATCTCATGGTGTTCTCATTCTTTGAAGCTCTCTTTCCTCATGATGGTATCATGACGCTATGATTCACTCTTTTCCTCCAATCATGCCTTCTCATGATGTGTTTTCTCATAGCTGCCACTAATTTCTGTTCTCATGATATGAGATATATCGGTATATATGATATGACATGGTGTTCTCATTCTTTGAAGCTCTCTTTTCTCATGATGGTCTCATGACGCTATGATTCTACTACCATGCTCATGATACACTTTTCTCCCAAACATCTCTTCTCATAGCTGCCACTAATTTCTTTTCTCATGATAATCTCATGGTGACTCCTGTCCCTGAGAATCTCATGGTGTTCTCATTCTTTGAAGCTCTCTTTTCTCATGATGGTCTCATGACGCTATGATTCTACTACAATGCTCATGATGCACTTTTCTCCCAATCATCTCTTCTCATGATGTGTTTTCTCATAGCTGCCACTAATTTCTCTTCACATGATAATCTCATGGTGACTCCTGTCCCTGAGAATCTCATGGTGTTCTCATTCTTTGAAGCTCTCCCTCACAATAGTCTCATGGCGCTATGATTCACTCTTTTCTCCCAATCATCTCTTCTCATGATGTGTTTTCTCATAGCTGCCACTAATTTATCTTCTCATGATAATCTCCTGGTGTTCTCATTCTCTGGAGCTCTCTTTTCTCATGAGGCTATGATTCTACTACAATGCTCATGATACACTTTTCTCCCAATCATCTCTTCTCATCATGTGTTTTCTCATAGTTGCCACTAATTTCTTTTCTCATGATAATCTCATGGTGACTCCTGTCCCTGAGAATCTCATGGTGTTCTCATTCTTTGAAGCTCTCTTTCCTCATGATGGTATCATGACGCTATGATTCACTCTTTTCCTCCAATCATGCCTTCTCATGATGTGTTTTCTCATAGCTGCCACTAATTTTTTTTTCACTTCTCATGGTGATTCCTGTCCCCAAGAGTCTCATTGTGTTCTCATTTTTTGAAGCTCTCTTGAAGCTCTCTCTCATGATAGTATCATGACGCTATGATTCACTCTTTTCTCCCAATCATCTCTTTTCATGATGTGTTTTCTCATAGCTGCCACTTATTTCTGTTCTCATGATATGAGATATATCGGTATATATGATATGACGTGGTGTTCTCATTCTTTGAAGCTCTCTTTTCTCATGATGGTCTCATGGCGCTATGATTCTACTACCATGCTCATGATACACTTTTCTCCCAAAAATCTCTTCTCATAGCTGCCACTAATTTCTTTTCTCGTGATAATCTCATGGTGACTCCTGTCCCTGAGAATCTCATGGTGTTCTCATTCTTTGAAGCTCTCTTTTCTCATGATGGTCTCATGACGCTATGATTCTACTACAATGCTCATGATGCACTTTTCTCCCAATCATCTCTTCTCATGATGTGTTTTCTCATAGCTGCCACTAATTTCTCTTCACATGATAATCTCATGGTGACTCCTGTCCCTGAGAATCTCATGGTGTTCTCATTCTTTGAAGCTCTCCCTCACAATAGTCTCATGGCGCTATGATTCACTCTTTTCTCCCAATCATCTCTTCTCATGATGTGTTTTCTCATAGCTGCCACTAATTTATCTTCTCATGATAATCTCATGGTGTTCTCATTCTCTGGAGCTCTCTTTTCTCATGAGGCTATGATTCTACTACAATGCTCATGATACACTTTTCTCCCAATCATCTCTTCTCATCATGTGTTTTCTCATAGTTGCCACTAATTTCTTTTCTCATGATAATCTCATGGTGACTCCTGTCCCTGAGAATCTCAAGGTGTTCTCATTCTTTGAAGCTCTCTTTCCTCATGATGGTCTCATGACGCTATGATTCACTCTTTTCCTCCAATCATGCCTTCTCATGATGTGTTTTCTCATAGCTGCCACTAATTTCTGTTCTCATGATATGAGATATATCGGTATATATGATATGACATGGTGTTCTCATTCTTTGAACCTCTCTTTTCTCATGATGGTCTCATGGCGCTATGATTCTACTACCATGCTCATGATACACTTTTCTCCCAAACATCTCTTCTCATAGCTGCCACTAATTTCTTTTCTCATGATAATCTCATGGTGACTCCTGTCCCTGAGAATCTCATGGTGTTCTCATTCTTTGAAGCTCTCTTTCCTCATGATGGTATCATGACGCTATGATTCACTCTTTTCACCCAATCATCTTTTCTCACAAAGCTGTCATGACGCCCTCGTCTCATGACCCCCTCGTCTCATGATGGTCTCATCTCCATCTCATCCCCCCGGGCTTCTCTCGCTCCCTCTCTCTCAGGAGCGATGTGCATCGTCATGTCTCTTGTTCCGCGTCCAAAGGTCTCTCTCGTTTCTCTTCAGGCACTTTTCTTCAGTTGGCTCCACTCTTCCATTTTTTTTTTTGTCTTCTCATCCTCCTCCTCATTTTCTCAGAGCGCTGAGGATCCAGTGCGGGTTCGTGATGCATTTGATCAAACGCTAAGTATTTCATTCCGAGCCGCACGGAGCGTCTGGATACATATTGTATCGCCTCAGTGGACCATGTATTAATGTTTCCAGTTGATTCTCAGCTTGTTTAGTAATGAATGTTGCATTTGCCTTCCGTCGTCTTTAAGTTGATGTATTTCCACATGCATCATTTATGTCTGCACGCTGCAGCATCGGATGGTCTACGAGGGGGATTACACGTCCTTCAACCCCCCCCCCCCCCCTTTTGCAGGGAACCAATTTCTGGAAGGCAAAACTTATCAGCATGTGTAATCCTAGTAGGCCAAAAGCGCCACCCCCGGCGCTAACCCCCAACCAGCCCCCCCCCCCCCCCCCCCCCCCGCCCCCCCGCCCCACGGCCCCAGGGCTGTGCATGACCTGGGATGAGCTCGAGATGAGTGCATCGTCACACTGGTGCCGCATACGCTATAATCTTGCTAGCGGGACGGGTGAGGACACGCGATTACCAGACCGCCCCCCCCCCCTTCCCCCCCCGCCCCCCCCATGCATAAATGTCCTGTAATAAGATCAGGGCTGCAGGTATTAAAGCCAGCACAGACAAAGCGGCTTTGCCATAATAATAATCATCATCATCATCATCATCATTATGTTTATTTTCCTCAAACGGGATCAACCTTTTTTTCTCCTGGTCAATTCCTTGTTAGGAAGAAAGTAATCCCTCGCTACTTCGGACTTCACTAGCTCGTTTTTTTAAGAATATGCTAAGAAGAATTATGTCTACTATATTGGGTAATATGAATGTAAAAGTGACTATAGGGGTGCTATTTCATGTCTAGAGGTTTCTAATAATGTTACAATCCATTTGATTTATTTATTTATGTCTATTATATTGAGTAATATGAGTGTAAAGATGACTATAGGGGTGCTATTTCATGTCTAGAGGTTTCTAATTGTGTTACAACACAGTTTTTTCTTTAATTATGTCTACTATATTGGGTAATATGAGTGTAAAGATGACTATAGGGGTGCTATTTTATGTCTAGAGGTTTCTAATGATATTACAACCCAATTTTTTTAGGGGTGCTATTTCATGTCTAGAGGTTTCTAATTGTGTTACAACCCAGTTTTTTTCTTTAATTATGTCTAATATGTTGGGTAATACGAGTGTAAAGGTCACTATAGGGGTGCTATTTCATGTCTAGAGGTTTCTAATTGTGTTACAACCCATTGTTTCCCTTTAATTATGTCTACTTTATTGGGTAATATGAGCGTAGAGATGACTATAGGGGTGCTATTTCATGTCTAGAGGTTTCTAATAGTGTTACAACCCATTTTTCCCTTGAATTATGTCTACATTATTAGGTAATATAAGTGTAGAGATGACTATAGGGGTGCTATTTCATGTCCAGAGGTTTCTAATTGTGTTACAACCCAGTTTTTTTCTTTAATTATGTCTACTATATTGGGTAATACAAGTGTAAAGATGACTATAGGGGTGCTAGTTCATGTCTAGAGGTTTCTAATGATATTACAACCCAGTTTTTTTCTTTAATTATGTCTACTATGTTGGGTAATATGAGTGTAGAGATGACTATAGGGGTGCTATTTCATGTCTAGAAGTTTCTAATAATGTTACAGCACATTTTTTCTTTAATTATGTCTACTATATTGGGTAATATGAGTGTAAAGATGACTATAGGGGTGCTATTTCATGTCTAGAGGTTTCTAATGATATTACAAGCCAGTTTTTTCTTTAATTATGTCTACTATATTGGGTAATATGAGTGTAAAGATGACTATAGGGGTGCTATTTCATGTCTAGAAGTCTCTAATAATGTTACAACCCAGTTTGTTCCTCTAATTGTGTCTAGTATTTGAGTAATGCAACTGGAAAGATGACTATAGAGGTGCTATTTAATGTCTATAGGCTTCTAATAATGTTACAACCCATTGTTTTCTTTAATTATGTCTGCTATGTTGGGTAATATGAGCGTAAAAATTACTATAGGGGTGCTATTTAATATCTAGAGGTTTCTAATTATATTACAACCCACTTCTTTCTTTAATTATGTCTACTATATTGGGTAATATAAGTGTAAAAATGACTATAGGGGTGCTATTTCATGTCTAGAGGTTTCTAATGATATTACAACCCACTTCTTTCTTTCTTTAGATGACTATAGGCTACTAAAAATGTTATTTTGAATTATAATAGCCTATTGCTAAAAAACAAACCGGCCCGTGATCCTAATACGGAGGCGTGTACTCTAAACCGTGACTCTGTGGGTCCAAAGCTATTTTTTCCCGTGTTTTGAATAAACCAAGAGACTGTCAACTGCCACACTCGGAAAGAAAGTGAAACGCAAACAAAAGTAGGCAACCCCGTCACGCTAGGTAATTCACCCAGTCTGGCTTCGCCGACACCGACACCGACACCGCAGCGCCAAGAAACACAAATGAGTCCCCCCCCGTTCGTCGTGGGGGTTCCAGACGTAGTTTTACAAGTCTGGATGTGTTTTATGTTTTTTTTCGATGTGCCTCACCTGCGGCCGCTTCCTCCCTCTCACCTGTGTAGCAACATGTGTTAGCAGCGGCCTAATTACAGCCTTCATGACGATGATGATGATGATGATGATGCGCTACACTTGCTCTGTAACGGCACGGTGTAATTAGGTGGGGGGGGGGGGGGGGGGGGGGAGAAAAAAGGATTTATGGAATAACTTGCCTCCGTGTTGCTGCTGCTTCAGCGTGGGAAGCCCGGGAAAAAGAGGAAGCAACATTACGGGAATGACAGCTTTGGAAAGCAAACAGCTGGAGGGATAAGTCCAAATGTTCTACTGTAATACTGTAATACTGTAATACTGTAATACTGTAATACTGTAATACTCTAACCTCATTTCTTTCTTTGCCTGAACTCTGTACTTTTTACTTTAGCCGGCTGAAATGAGAGTTAAAGTGGACATGTTTGAAAATGTTCATTTTTTTTGGGGGGGGGGGGGGGCATTTTTGTTGTCTCTTGCAGCTGTTGCAGTGTAAAGATGACTATAGGGGTGCTATTTCATGTCTAGAGGTTTCTAATGATATTACAAGCCAGTTTTTTTTATTTAATTATGTCTACTATATTGGGTAATATGAGTGTAAAGATGACCATAGGGGTGCTATTTCATGTCAAGAGGTTTCTAATGATATTAAAACCCAGTTTTTTTTTCTTTAATTATGTCTACTATATTGGGTAGTATGAGTGTAAAGATGACTATAGGGGTGCTATTTCATGCCTAGAGGTTTCTAATGATATTACAACAGAGTTTTTTTCTTTAATAATGTCTACTATATTGGGTAATATGAGTGTAAAGATGACTATAGGGGTGCTATTTCATGCCTAGAGGTTTCTAATGATATTACAACAGAGTTTTTTTCTTTAATAATGTCTACTATATTGGGTAATATGAGTGTAAAGATGGCTATAGGGGTGCTATTACATGTGTAGAGGTTTCTAATAATATTACAAGCCAGTTTTTTTATTTAATTATGTCTACTATATTGGGTAGTATGAGTGTAAAGATGACTATAGGGGTGCTATTTCATGTCTAGAGGTTTCTAATAATATTACAAGCCAGTTTTTTTCTTTAATTATGTCTACTATATTGGGTAGTATGAGTGTAAAGATGACTATAGGGGTGCTATTTCATGTCTTGAGGTTTCTAACGACATTACAACCCAGTTTTTTTCTTTAATAATGTCTACTATATTGGGTAATATGAGTGTAAAGATGACTATAGGGGTGCTATTTCATGCCTAGAGGTTTCTAATGATATTACAACAGAGTTTTTTTCTTTAATAATGTCTACTATATTGGGTAATATGAGTGTAAAGATGGCTATAGGGGTGCTATTTCATGTCTAGAGGTTTCTAATGATATTACAAGCCAGTTTTTTTTAATTTAATTATGTCTACTATATTGGGTAATATGAGTGTAAAGATGACTATAGGGGTGCTATTTCATGTCTAGAGGTTTCTAATGACATTACAGCCCAATTTTGTTCTTTAATTATGTCTACTATATTGGGTAGTATGAGTGTAAAGATGACTATAGGGGTGCTATTTCATGTCTAGAGGTTTCTAATGATATTACAACCACATTTTGTTCTTTAATTATGTCTACTATATTGGGTAATATGAGTGTAAAGATGACTATAGGGGTGCTATTTCATGTCTAGAGGTTTCTAATGATATTACAACCCATTGTTTTCTTCAATTATGTCTACTATATTGGGTGATATGAGTGTAAAAATGACTATAGGGGTGCTATTTTATGTCCAGAGGTTTCTAACGATATTTCAACCCCGTTTTTTTCTTTAATTATGTCTACTATATTGGGTAATATGAGTGTAAAGATGACTATAGGGGTGCTATTTCATGTCTAGAGGTTTCTAATGATAAAAAAACATTCCAAGCCAGTAGTTATAATTAATTTATATTTTTTGTGTGTGTCTTAAAAAAATCTATTGTTGTGTAAACAATTGTTGTCACGTCAGCTGGAGATGCCGCTTGTTTACGTGGACAACGGACACGACGGACGTATCATAAATTCCCCTAAAGAAAAGCCGTCTCCATGACAACCAACTCCTTCTCCTTCTATCTTTAACGCGCCGACATTGTTTCCCGTATTTACTGCCGTCATGAGACGAGGTGAGGACAACACCAGGGAGGTCTACGCGGATCTTCCGGGTGGTCCTGGTCCTCTGCCAAGATAAACTGTTATCTTCTGTGTGGTGGGATTTTTTTTTTTATGCCAAAACCTTCCTATAACAGAGCCGTGAGCACATTTAAACCTTTTTTCCTCAAATTCTTCAGCGGGTCCGAGGCATCACAAATGCATGACTCGGACTTCTGCAAGGCTTTTGTACGCCGTGAAAAGCTGGATGGGCTGAGGAAGATTTTTTTTTTTTCTTGTCAGAGTAAAAAAGTGCTAGCATGCTCGGAGAGGGGGAGCTGAAATCCCCCCATCCTCTCAACGACATTCTAATAATTGTGACATTATTCCCATAATATTATATATTTTTTCCCAACCTAATTTTACAAACATTTGCCGCAAAAAACTCTAATATTTTATGTATCATACTATATTTATCGTACTAAAATTACATTATTTTTCCTCATAAAATAATTTTTTTTCATTAGATTATGGCTTTAAAATTATATGTTAATTGTTTAATATTTCAGCTTTATTGTACTAAAATTACAATATTTTTTCTTAATAATATTACGGGTTTAAAAAAACTCTAAAATTATACATATATATGTTATAAAATTATAACATATAATTTTAATTATAACATAAAATTACAACTTTAATTTTTGTAAATTTTCTTTTTCGAATTTTAGTATTTTATTCCCATAATATTAAGACTTTTTGCCCAAGCTAATTTTGCCTAAAATTGCAACTTTTGTTCCTGATAATATTATGATTTAAAACATATTTTTTATCTAAATATAAATAACATATTTTGCTTCTATGTCACCTTTTATTTTTGTTGTTTTTAATTTCCAATTAATTCATCTTCTTGTTCATTTTCTTTTAATAATCGTGACATTATTCCCATAATATTATTGTTATTATGGTACTAAAATGACAATATTTTTCCTCATAAAATTTTATTTTTTTTCATTAGATTATGGCTTTAAAATAATATGTTAATTCTTTAATATTTCAGCTTTATGGTACTAAAATCACAATATTTTTTTTCATAATATTACGGGTTTATTATTATAATATTATATATATTGTACTATATTTATCATACTAAAATGATTATTTTTCCTCCTAAAATTTTATTTTTTTCATTAGATTATGGCTTTAAAATAATTTGTTAATGCTTTAATATTTCAGCTTTATGATACTAAAATGACAATATTTTTTCTTCCTAATATTACGGGTTTATTATTTTAATATATATATATATATTGTACTATATTTATCGTACTAAAATTGGGTTTTTTCCTCATAAAATTAATTTTTTTTCATTAGATTATGGCTTTAAAATAATATGTTAATTCTTTAATATTTCAGCTTTATGATACTAAAATGACAATATTTTTCCTCATAAAATTTTAATTTTTTTCATTAGATTATGGCTTTAAAATAATATGTTAATTCTTTAATATTTCAGCTTCATGGTACTAAAATAATAATATTTTTTATTCATAATATTACGGGTTTATTCATGTACAATTATTATTATTTCTGTTATTCTTTTGAGTTAATTCTCTTCAAATTATAAAATTATAGATATTTTTATCATTTCTGCTGTCATATTTTTCAATTTTATTTTTCAACGGTTTAATTTTTCTTCTTGTAAATTTGCTACTTGTTATTATGACTATTATATGGGGGGGGGGGGGACAACGACATTCATTACGGTGTGAAATTGAGCTGCACGAACAATCGGGGTCGTAATGGCCGCCCCTCTTTTCTTTCCCGGCCAACAGTCACAGCTGGTCTTCCGTGCGGGAACGCCGCCAGAACACATTAGCATATTAGCATATTAGCATAGCATGCACGCTGTTATTTATTGGTCCTGGCTGGAGGGCAGTAAGAGACCTGGAAGGTAGATTGCTTGATTAATTGTTACGCGGGAAAGAGGAAACTAGTCTCCGGTCTGGCGAAGGTTTATAAAGCATTGATCAGCTTCCCAGTTTCCGGTTTTCCTTTTTTCCGTGGTTTGCGCTCGCAAAAACACACAATAAAAACAAGAGAAATGAGATTCCGAGCAGTAAAGTACTCAACGCTTGGAGGTCTTGCAAAAAGTGATTGGTCTGGGTCAGACCTCCACGAGGTAAACAATTACAAATCTTATAGAATAAAGTCTTTTCCTGTTCCTCCGTCCTCCGTGTTTATCACCTGCAGGAAGTCCAACCGTGAAAAATAATAATAATAATAATAATCAACAAAGAAAAGTTCAAGGATGAAACTCATTTCAAAATGCAAATTGGTTTTCAATAATTATAATCTCCCGTTTTGAAGCAAACTTGGAGGCCAAGAAGTAGCGTCCATGTGATGAAAAGCAAAATAGAGCTAATTTCCAGTGAATGGAGCGAGGTTCCAAAAGTTTGAGATGTTAGCGCGTCAGTAATTTTGGCGCCTCGTCGGGTAAACAGAAAACATAAGCAAATACTGGACCAAAATAATCCCTAAAAGTGCTGAAAAATATGACAGCATAAAGCAAGCAGATGGAGTGAGGTTCCAGAGGATTGGGAAGTTAGCGCGTCAATACTGTAATTTTGGCCACTTGTGAAGTAAACTCAACCTAAGCATAAATACTTGAACAAAATTTCAAATTACAATGACGGGAGGGACTTAAGCTGTAGTATCAATTGGAATTTTGGCTAGATCGGACGTAGGCTGTCCTATCTAGTCTTTGATCTTGACTGAGTAGGCCTTGAGCTGTCCTACCAAGTATTTTATAATGACGGGAGGGACTTAAGCTGTAGTATCAATTGGATCTTTGACTACTGGATCGGATGTGGGCTGTCCTATCTAGTCTCTGATCATGACAAGGTAGGCCTTGAGCTGTCCTACCAAGTGTTTTACAATGACGGGGAGGGACTTAAGCTGTAGTAGCAATTGGATCTTTGACTAGATCGGACGTAGGCTGTCCTATCTAGTCTTTGATCTTGACTAGGTAGGCCTTGAGCTGTCCTACCAGGTATTTTATAATGACTGCGAGGGACTCAAACTCTAGTATCAATTGGATCTTTGACTAGATCAGATGTGGGCTGTCCTATCTAGTCTTTCATCTTGACTAGGTAGGCCTTGAGCTGTCCTACCAGGTATTTTATAATGACTGCGAGGGACTCAAACTCTAGTATCAATTGGATCTTTGACTAGATCAGATGTGGGCTGTCCTATCTAGTCTTTCATCTTGACTAGGTCGGCCTTGAGCTGTCCTACCAAGTGTTTTACAATGACGGGGACGAGCTTAAGCTGTAGTATCAGTTGGATCTTTGACTAGATCGAATGTGGGCTGTCCTATCTAGTCTTTGATCATGACAAGGTAGGCCTTGAGCTGTCCTACCAAGTATTTTATAGTGACGGGAGGGACTTAAGCTGTAGTATCAATTGGAATTTTGACTAGATCGAATGTGGGCTGTCCTATCTAGTCTTTGAACATGACAAGGTAGGCCTTGAGGTGTCCTACCAAGTGTTTTACAATGACGGGAGGGACTTGAGCTGTAGTATCAATTGGATCTTTGACTACTGGATCGGATGTGGGCTGTCCTATCTAGTCTCTGATCATGACAAGGTAGGCCTTGAGCTGTCCTACCAAGTATTTTATAACGATGGGGAGGGACTTAAGCTGTAGTATCAATTGGATCTTTGACTAGATTGGATGTTGGCTGTCCTATCTAGTCTTTCATCTTGACTGAGTAGGCCTTGAGCTGTCCTACCAAGTGTTTTACAATGACGGGAGGGATTTAAGCTGTAGTATCAATTGGATCTTTGATTACTGGATCGGATGTGGGCTGTCCTATCTAGTCTCTGATCATGACAAGGTAGGCCTTGAGCTGTCCCACCAAGTATTTTATAATGACGGTGGAGAGACTTAAGCTGTCCTATCTAGTCTTTCATCTTGACTCGGTAGGCCATGAGCTGTCCTACCAAGTATTTTATAATGACGGGGACGAACTTAAGCTGTAGTATGAATTTGATCTTTGACTAGATTGAATGTGGGCTGTCCTATCTAGTCTTTGATCTTTTGAGCTGTCCTACCAAGTATTTTATAATGATGGGGAGGGACTTAAACTGTAGTATGAATTGGATCTTTGACAAAATTGAATGTGGGCTGTCCTATCTAGTCTTTGATCTTTTGAGCTGTCCTACCAAGTATTTTATAACGATGGGGAGGGACTTAAGCTGTAGTATCAATTGGATCTTTGACTACTGTATCGGATGTGGGCTGTCCTATCTAGTCTTTGATCATTTGAGCTGTCCTACCAAGTATTTTATAATGACGGGGAGGGACTTAAGCTGTACTAGCTAGTTTTTGATCATGACTAAGTAGGTCTTGTGCTGTCCTATCAAGTGTTTTATAATGATGGGGAGGGACTTAAGCTGTAGTATCAATTGGATCTTTGACTAGATTGAATGTGGGCTGTCCTATCTAGTCTTTGATCATTTGATTCAAAGACGGGGGAGGGACTTAAGCTGTCCTAGTTTTTGATCACGACTAAGTAGGCCTTGTGCTGTCCTACCAAGTATTTTATCGTGACGAGGTAGAACTTGAGCTGTCCTAGCTAGTTTTTTTTATCATGACTAGGTAGGCCTTGAGCTGTCCTACCAAGTATTTTATCGTGACAAGGTAGAACTTGAGCTGTCCTAGCTAGTTTTTTTTATCATGACTAGGTAGGCCTTGACCTGTCCTATCAAGTGGAGCCACAACTGGACTGAATCAAACAAGTAGGAGAACTCATGTCGAGTTCAATTCCCCTCCACCCTACCAAGTCTGGTACCTCATGAAACAATAAAAGTAAAAGCCACTCACGGCGGCAGTGTCGGTTGTGGTCCTGATAGGTTCCAGCGGGACAGGAAGTCAGGCACTGGCTGCTGTCGGCGCTCAGCAGGGGCCGCTGGAGGCTGCAGGACTGGCAAGACCACCTGCTGGAGCAGATGGTGCAGGATGATGGGCAGGCTGGAGGGAGGAGAGAGAGAAAGAGACAGAGATGAAAAAAAAGTAGAAACCTCGAGTGGAATCCAAAAAAAATCCACTCAATGATGGTGTGGTTAACTTCTTTTTACACTTGTATGCCATATAAGAAGCATCCATGTGTAAGATGACGGCCTCTTTCATAAAGTTTTCCAGTTTTATGGCACATTTAAATCGACTTTTTCATAGGTTTTTCCGCCGCCCCCGTCCCCCCCGTCCACCCCCTCCCCCACCCGTCACAGCCCAAAGCAATATATGAAATTTACTAGTCAACAAAGTTTCTGGAGTTTTTTTTTTTTATTGATCCATTTTTTTTTACCCAGTACCTGAGCTGCAGTTACAGTATTTCAGAGTTGACATTTACCCTTAAAAAAAAAAAAAAAGTACAATAAATAAATAAATAAATACATCACGGTGGTCTGAAGGTGAAGTACTTGCTGCGTGACGAATAAAGTGATGGACTTTCAACATCAACAGAAAAATAACTTTACTGATATATTCACAGACATGATTATTAGTATACAAAATTATTACAAATACTACATACTGTAAGTACTATACTATGAAAAGGGAAACTTAAACTGAAAAATGACATTACGGCATCGGTATTTATATAGTAGTACTCTGATCCAGGGGTGTCCTAACTTTTTCACTGACTTTACTTCCACAAAGCTAATTAAAAAAAAAAAAAAAAATTGTGTTTTTTATCCGAATAATAAAAAATAATTTTGGGCACCCCTGGCAATGTTCCGAATGTTCCTTTCTAAATTCCTGGTTGTCGGGATCAACCATTCTAGGTAAATATATCATATAGCAAACCAATACAGTCATAGATTAGAAAGATTTATAGAAAGTATGTAATAATTATTTTAATAAAAGTAGGAGGGTGCCTAAATTTGGGCACCCCAACAGAAAAATTTATTTTTTTTTTGCTTTTTTTTCAAATATTTCAACTTTCTTTTTAAATAATCTTTGTAAAAAAAATGTTGGGAATTTTTGTATTTTATTCCCATAATATTAAGATTTTTTGGCCAAGCTAATTTTGCCTAAAATTGCCTAAAATTTTGTTTTTTTTTTGTTCCTGATAATATTATGATTTAAAACATATTTTTAATCTAAATATAAATAACATATTTTGTTTCTATGTCATCTTTTATTATTGTTGATTTTCATTTCCAATTAATTCATCTTCTTGTTAATTTTCCTCTAATAATCGTGACATTATTCCCATAATATTATATTATTAAGTAAGTGTAAAACTTAATTTTACAAACATTTGCCGCAAAAAACTCGAATATTATATATATCGTACTATATTTATCGTACTAAAATGATGTTATTTTTCCTCATAAAATTAAAATTTTCTCATTAGATTATAGTTCTAAAATAATATTAAAATTCTATAGTATTTCAGCATTATAGTACTAAAATGACAATATTTTTCCTCATAAAATATTTTCTGGGCTTTAAAATAATTAGTTAATTATTAAATATTAATATAAATATTTAATATATAATTGTTAAATATTTTCAGCTTTATGGTACTACAATGACAATTTTTTTCTCATAAAATTACAATTTTCTCATTCGATTATGGCTCTAAAATAATATGTTAATTATTTAATATTTCAGCTTTATGGTACTAAAATGACTATTTTTTTCCCTCATAATATTTTGGGTTTATTCTTGTACAATTGTGACTTTTTTCTGTTATTTTTTTGACTTAATTCTCTTCAAATAATAGCTATTTTTAGCATTTCTGCTGTCATATTTTTCAATTTTTTTTTCCAACGGTTTCATTTTCATTTTCTTTTAAATTTGCTACTTGTTATTATAATTTTTTCCATAATGTCGCTAGCCGGCTAGTAGCTAGCTGGTTTGGTGTGGCGAGGTGTCACTACGCCTGTGACGTAGTTCTTTGGTGTAATAATAATAATAATAATAATGGTATTAATAATAATAAAAAATAATTTAAAATGATAAATAAAAACAAATAAAAATAAAAATAAAAATAAAAATAAAAATAAAAATAAAAATAAAAATAAAAATAAAAATAAAAATAAAAATAAAAATAAAAATAAAAATAAAATAAAAATAAAAATAAAAATAAAAATAAAAATAAAAATAAAAATAAAAATAAAAATAAAAATAAAAATAAAAATAAAAATAAAAATGTGGTTTTTGCTCGGTTAATATTTATCTGTTTTGCATCACATGACCATTCACGCTCGGCAAGCCCCGGCCCGGCACTTTAAGCGGTGGATGTTAGCCGCTATGTTCTCACATTTGCAAACGTTTTCCTGTCTGATAGTTTTACGGCGCCGCTGTTTACGGCCTAATGAGTTGTGGCGCGCAATAAAAAGTCAAGCCGGCGAGGAGAACGGGGGTCAATGAGGTGGGAGGGCGGTCGAGCCGGCGCTCGCCGTAAAAGCGGGAAGCCTCTGCGGCGTGGCGTGGCGTGGCGGTGGCGGCGCTGTTGGGGGTCAAGGTGAACGGTTAACAGCGGGCTGAAATATATATATATATATCCGGTGATGTAGCGTCTCTGCTGCCCCCCCCAGCTCCGCCCCCCTCGGCCGAGTCGAATTGTGGAGTCAAAAGTTTAATGTGTTTAAAATTGCTGCTCATCGGAGGTTAACTGCAATTACGCTCTCTGCGGCGTTCGATGCATAATTGAAGGGCACGGCTTCAACCGAGCGTGATGGCGGCCATATTAAGTGCCGATTTTAATAAGCATTTATTCATATTCATCATGTGCTGATATGATATGTGACGCCGCTTATGCAAAAAAAAAAACAAAAAAATGACCTCACAGACGCATGACGTAAAAAAACAACACTATATTAAAGTGTTACCCAGCATACCTTGCTGGTTCCAAGCTCTAAATCGGCACATAGTGTACCTGCACAGGCGCCTTCGTCAGGGAAGAAGCCATCGGGACACGAGGGCAGGCAGCGCCCCAAGTGGAGGACGGCTTTGGGGTCCTTGCAGCTCTCGCAGTGGTCAGGAGTCCCGGTACAGGACTGGCAGTCTGCGTGACACGGAACTGGAAAAGAAATGTCAAGTTCTTGACCTGGAAGACGTCACGTTTGACAAAACAACAGCAGATCTTCAAAGCTCTCGTGGAGACCTTTAATTTGACGTATGACTCAAGGTGGCTCGTTACTTGTTGAGTTTTGACCTTGACACTGGTGAACTTTGACCTCAGAGGTCAATGGCCACCAAAAGCTTTTCACCGTAGCAGCTACCTTCCTTGAAATAAAATATAAATAATACACATTTCTCCTTTGTTCTTAAATCCTCATTGAATAATAAAAAATAACCTAGCACTTTGGCACTCGAGCACTTTAATACCTAAGTACTCAAGCACTTTAATACTGTACTTAAACACTTTAGTACTCCAGCACTTTAATATTGTACCCAAACACATCAGTACTCAAGCACTTTAATACTGTACCTAAACACTTAGTACTCCAGCACTTTAATACTGTACCTAAACACTTTAGTACTCGAGCACTTTAATACTGTACCCAAACACTTTAGTACCCAAGCACTATAATACTGTACCTAAACACTGTAGTAATCAAGCACTTTAATACTCTACCTAACTTTAGTACTCCAGCACTTTAATACTGTACCTAAACACTTTAGTAGTCAAGCACTTTAATACTGTACCTAAATACTGTAGTACTCAAGCACTTTAATACTGTAGCTAACTTTAGTACTCAAGCACTTTAATACTGTACCTAAACACTTTAGCACTCAAGCACTTAAATACCTAAACACTTTAGTACTCAAGCACTTAAATACTTAAACACTTTAGTACTCAAGCACTTAAATACTGTACCTAAACACTTTAGTACTTCAGCACTTTAATACCTAAACACTTTAATACTCAAGCACTTTAATACCTAAACACTTTAGTACTCAAGCACTTAAATACCGAAACACTTTAGTACTTTAATACTGTACCTAACTTTAGTACTCCAGCTCTTTAATACTGTACCTAAACACTTTAGCACACAAGCACTTTAATACTGTACTTAAACACTTTAGTACTCCAGCACTTTAATACCCAAACATTTTAGTACTCAAGCACTTAGTATATACTGTACCTAGACACTGTAGTACTCAAGCACTTTAATACTGTACCAAACTTTAGTACTCAAGCACTTTAATACTGTACCTAAACACTTTAGTACTTCAGCACTTTAATACTGTACCTAAACACTTTAGTACTTCAGCACTTTAATACCTAAACACTTTAGTACTCAAGTACTTTACTACTGTACCGAAACACTTTAGTACTCAAGCACTTTAATACTGTACCAAACTTTAGTACTCAAGCACTTTAATACTGTACCTAACTTTAGTACCTAAACACTTGCATAATGCATAATTGTGGAGAAATGTCATGAACGGTAGAATGGGCGTTTCGGAGGCAGATCATTATAAGCAGCTGGTGTTAAACCTACAAATCCAGCAGGATATTGCCGCTACGGAGGAACGATATCAGTGAAAGCGGAATCCATCTTTGTTTGGCCATGAAGGAGCGCCACAGGAGCCGGAAGAGTTGACGAAGGAGCAACGAGGATTCGGAAACTCCGCCGACAAACGGCGGCGTTCGGGCCACGACGGCGCCTGCTGTTTATTTGCCCTAATTAGGTCTCGTTTAACGGGAAAGAACCGCAAGTCCCTTTGAAAGGAAAGAACTCATGAAAGCAAATAAGCACAGCTAATCATTATTCAGCCATTCAAGCTAAAGGCTGCATAATAATAATAATAATAATAATAATAATAATAATAATAATAATAATAATAATAATAATAATAATAATAATAATAATAATAATAATAATAATAATAATAATAATAATAATAATAATAATAATAATAATAATAATAATAATAATAATAATAATAATAATTGGCGAGCGGCGTATTTATACCAGCAAATGTACGCGTTTAGTTAGCTTGCGCGGTGAAAAAAGTGACGGATCGCTACTCGTTTTTTTTTAATTCACGGAATTTGGCCCCGAAGCCACAAGTTGATTGCTTTATAGCGAGCGGCCTACCGAGGGAACCTGCGAATGCCGTATTAGCGGCTCATGCCGCACTGTAGAATTATTATGATTATTATTATTATTATTACTGTCCGCCGGCCTTGATGGCACGCTTGGAACCTCTCATGCTGGATTTACAATAACCCCCCCCCCCCCCCCCCCCCCCACTCACACACATACACACACCCATGGGAAAAAATGCAAATGGAATACATGCTTTCCATTATTAGGTTATTATATTAATTTATTATTACTATAAAATATAAAAAATATATAAAATATTTATACAATAAAATAATATTTTTAAAATTAAAAATATTTTTTAGAAATAAAATAATATTTTTACAATATATATAAAATATATGTATATATTGTAAAAAAAATACATATACATTATAAAATTATTACATTATACCAAAAACATAATTGTATAGTTTATGGTGTTATATTTGTAAATAAATTGGTATTTAGATGTAAAACAACCTTCTTGTATCGTTTATGTTGGAGTACAGACTATATATTTGTTTATGTTGTACTATATAATATATATTTGTGTATGTTGTAGTATATAATATATATTTGTTTATGTTGTACTACATAATATATATTTGTGTATGTTGTAGTATATAATATATATTTGTTTATGTTGTAGTATAGATTATATATTTGTTTATGTTGTAGTATATAATATATATTTGTTTATGTTGTAGTATATAATATATATTTGTGTATGTTGTGGTATATACTATATATTTGTTTATGTTGTACTATATAATATATATTTGTGTATGTTGCGGTATATAATATATATTTATGTTGTACTATATAATATATATATATTTGTGTATGTTGTGGCATATAATATATACTTGTTCATGTTGTAGTATATAATAAATATTTGTATATGTTGTGGTATATAATATATATTTCTTTATGTTGTACTATATTATATATATTTCTTTATGTTGTAGTATGGACTATATATTTGTGTATGTTGTACTATATAATATATATCTGTTTATGTTGTAGTATAGACTATATATTTGTTTATGTTGTACTATATAATATATATTTCTTTATGTTGTACTATATAATATATATTTCTTTATGTTGTAGTATTGACTATATATTTGTGTATGTTGTAGTATATAATATATATTTGTGTATGTTGTGGTATATAATATATATTTGTTTATGTTGTAGTATAGACTATATGTATTTGTGTATGTTGTACTCTATAATATATATCTGTTTATGTTGTGGTGTATAATATATATTTGTGTATGTTGTGGTATATAATATATAGTATTGTTCATGTTGTAGTATATAATATATATTTGAGCCGTCACAAAATCCAAAATGATTTGTGTCAAAGTGAATGTTATACTTGAAATGTGTCTTTTCACAAAATGCAGTTTTTTCACTTATTTTTTTTTAGTTGGGAACTGAAATTTTCCTGAAACTTACCTATGCTCTACTGCTGATTATTAAAGAAATAAAATTCCCGCCCTTTCCAACGTACGATACGTCACGTTACTTTCCCCCCATGACGATCCTGACGTCCTTGGCCATATTGTACTGAGCAGCCACCTCCATGGCGTGATGCCACACGGACATTTTGGATGGACTTTCCAAGCGTATGAAACCATGTTTGATGTACGACTTGGGGGGGGGGGGGTGCTGAGGTTGGAGGTGCTGAGGTTCCACGTGCCGAGCAGCCCTCCACCTCCCCCGAGGACAATTACTTTTTTTTTTTTTGGGGGGGGGGGGGGGGGGGGGTTGTGTACACGCGTCTATCTCCAGCATCTACTCTCCCTGCTCGCTTTTATTTATCCCGCCGGCTTCTTCTCTCACGCAGTTATTTACACTTTTCCAATAAAGCTCAATGGAGAGGGAGGCGGAGTATACGCGCTGAAAAATACAAAAATATTCCAAGGATTCCACGCAGCATCAAAGCGCACGTCGGATGGAAGATGGAGGAGTCAGATTTGAAATGAAAAGCCCAAATTGTCGGTAGGAGGAGAGCTCCGTGGACACCAGCAGACGGTAATAGATGGGCGCCGGGTGAAAAACAATCACGCCTCGCTCCAGGCCGCTCCGCACAGCGGCCATGTTATTAGATACACAATCCAATGATCTGGTTCGGGGGTGTCCAAAGTCATTGGACCCATTTGCTACAGTATCCAATTACTATTACACAGACAAAAACAGCAGTATTTTTATGAAAATACTGTTACAGTATTACTGAAAAAAAATGTTAAAATAAAATAAATATAAAAAATAATAATAAATAAAAATTATAAAATATTATATATGTAATAAAATAATTATTATAATAATTAAATAATTTTTAATATCATATATTTAATATTATATATAATAATAATATATAATAACATAATAATAATAATAATATATAAAATAAAAAAATATTAAAGAGAAAAATAGCATTTTTACAATTAAATTACATTAAGTTATTATTTTTTTAATATCTACAGGGCTAATTATTATGACTATTTTATAATTAATTTAATTTTGAATCAAAAAAATAACAAAGTTGAACTATTTAAAAAAAATAATATTTATTTTCCTTATGAGAAACAAATCAAAACAAAAAAACGACAATAATTTCTGCCCCAAAGTCATAATATTATGAGAAAAAAGTAAAAATATTACGATTATCACAATAAATTATTAACAATTATCACAATAAAGATAAATTAAAAATGAATTACAATTAAAACTGAAATATTTTAAACAAAAAAGCTATTTTCTAAAGTTGTCATATGATAAGAATAAAGTCAAAATATTATGAGAAAATAATTATTACAATAAAAATGTATCAAAAATTAATTAAAAATATTTAAAAAACAAAAAACGTATTTTTCTAAATTTGTCATATTATGAGAAACAAGACAAAACAGAAAATAAATTAGGTTGCCAAAAGGTCATAATATTTAAATTTTTTCTTCTTATAATATTTCGACTTTATTCCCATAATATTTCCCGGCAAATAATTTTCCCCAAATGACAGCGTTATTTTTTGTTTGGTTTACTTCTCATAATAGTATAAAAATATTTCTTTAATGTTTCAACTCTATGCTACAAAAATATCATAATATCATATGTAATATCATAATATTACGGGTTTATTTTTGGAATTTTTTGACTTTTTTCTGGTAATTTTTTTCTATTTCTGCTGTTGTTGTTTTTGTTTCAACAAGATATTTGGACCTTATTCTTTTTTTTTGTTTCTCATTATAATACAAATTTTAAAAAATCTTTATGCTATTAAAATAACTATTTTTTCTTCATAATTTTACAACTTCTTGTTAAATTTTTTCTTATAATATTTTGACTTTATTTTTGTAAAATGACTGCCGATGTTTACATTTTTTCTCCTTTTTTAAAGTTTTTTTTAATTAAATGACATTTTTGAATGTGCCGTGGGCCCCAAAAAACTCAGCAAAGTGCCACAAATGGCCCCCGGGGCCGCACTTTGGACAGTTGTATGAAAAAGCAAACAAACTGTGGTTTAAAATGGAACTTTTCCTGGCTCGGAAGTAAAGCGAAGCGCTTGTCTCCTGCAGATTGTAGCAGTCAGCTCAACAAAATAAAAGCCTCGCTTTGAATCATGGGAAAAAAAAAAAAAAGAACTCCAGTGATTATTTGTGCTGCATTCGTGTGCATAAATTTGCAGTTTTTTGTTGAAATGACCTGCCGAGGCGCTTGTCAATGAGGAGAATCAGCAACTTTACAGTACAAGTTCAGCTAAAAAAAAATAAAAAATAATTAAAAAAACGCACACGCAGCAAATATGTAAAGCTAATCTGAGGACGTGCGGCGGCGGGGAATTGTGCCGAGCGCACATTCGCCGGATCTATAACGGCTCCGATCTCCGGAAAAGCCTCATCATCATTCATCCCGGTGGCTCGTTTGCATAACAAAAAAAAAGGTTCAAGCAGACGAGAGGCTCCCAGCATGCTTTGCGACTCACCTTGCTGACACCGAGGGCAGCATTGTCCCTGCGGGGCGGCGACCAAGGTGCCCGGCGGGCAGGTGGGGCAGGAACGAAGGTAACAGGTCACGCGGGCGTCGCGACACTCGCACTCCCTGCAGGGGGCGTCGGTCCAGCGAGCCGCGTCCTGAGGCGGCGAGAGAGACGGGATGGGAATAAAGTCGGAATTTTATGAGAAGATTATTTACAAGAAAATTGCTGAAATAGTTTTTTTTTTTTCAAAAAATTAACTAAAAATGTAACAATATTTTATAATATAATCTAATAATATATATAATATTTTTGTAGCATAAAGTTGACATATTAAAGACAAAATATGTTATTTTTTTAAGTTATAATGATGTGATAAATAAAATAAAGTAAAAAATTTCCAATCAGGTTTAGAGTCTGGCACAGACCAACTTGCGTCCGCGGCTCCCATCATTGGGTGCACGGAATTCCCATTCGGAATTCTTATAGAGTCGAAGATCTGGAGGTCTGACTCTGCCAGACTTTCCCTGGAAACCCTCACTGGGGGTCCATTTTGATACTCTTAATTTGCTCCAAAGGATCATCTGGAGTAGATATTCCCGGAAACTACATACTGGATAACGTTTAGGACACTGGGAAAAGTCGTTTACCAATCAAAGTACCTGGTATGCTTTTCCTTCATGGACGCAGGATGTTTTCCGTGAGGAACACTGTGGGCAGCATGTTCCTGGTTGCTGAACCAGCTCCGATCCCTGGAAAAAGAAAAAAAATTGCCGTTGGGATTTTCCGAGCAAGCCCACCAAAAAGTCCGCTCCGGTAGCGGTGACTATCCGTACGGTCACCTTGCCGGGGTCAATGTTAACGACACTACTCATTAGCAGATTAATTAGATTAATCAGATTAATTGGCTCAATTAGATAAATAGATTAATTAGATTAAATAGATCAATTAGATTACATAAATTACATAGATTAAATAGATCAATTTGATTAAATTGATTAAATTGATTAAATTGATTAAATTGATTAAATTGATTAAATTGATTAAATTGATCAAATTGATTAAATTGATTAAATGGATTAAATTGATCAATTAGATTAAATAGATAAATTAGATCAATAAGATCAATTATATTAATAAGATCAATTAGATACATAGATTAATTACATTAAATAGATCAATTAGATTACACAGATTAAATAGATCAATTAGATTAAATTGATTAAATTGATAAATTTGATCAATTAGATCAATAAGATCAATTAGATCAATAAGATCAATAAGATCAATAAGATCAATAAGATCAATTCGATCAATTAGATTAATAAGATCAATTAGATCAATTACATTAATTAGATCAATTGGATTAATTAGATTAATGAGCATCCCACCCAGGGGGCCATATAGTCGACCTCACATTCCTGCAAATATTTCCTGATGCCTTTGAATGCAACACTGATTTCCTAACGAGTTCCCGGACAGAAAAGTAACAAAAATACGTGACGAGGCGAACGCTTTACCTGCGGGCATTCCACGCGTCCGCACTCCGCCTGCCGGCACAGGACCTGACCACGGCTGCAGGCGCAGAACTCGCAGTCGGCGGCGCTCCACATGTCGCCGTGGTAACGGATCACGCCCTCGTACTGGCAGCTTCCTCGGGCGTCCGCGCACTCGTCGCAACACTGCTCCGCACGTCTTACTTTGGTCTGGCCCTGCCATAAGAGATTCATAAATAAAGACACCTTATGAATATTATATATTATATGATAATCATATATTTATATACTATATATAAATATATGTTATATATTTATATAATAATAGTATAATTATATAACAATATTATAATTCACAACAGCTCACCTGCATAAAATAATACATATAAGAATTAAAATAAACAATAATAATATAAATATTAAATAATATATTAAATCATATTAAATAAAATTACATGAAATTAATTAAATAGATATATTATATATAATAATAGTAATAGTAATATAATAAATAAAACACAAATATAAATATTAACTAATATAATTAAACAAATAATAAATTAAATTCTATATCAAATAATATTAAATAAAATTAAATAAAAATAATTAAATAAATACATTCAATACTACAATAATATTAATAATATTAATAATATTAATAATATTAATAATATTAATAATATTAATAATATTCATAATATTAATAATATTCATAATATTCATAATATTCATAATATTCATAATATTCATAATAATCATAATAATCATAATAATCATAATAATCATAATAATCATAATAATAAAACACAAATATAAGCATTAAATATTAAATAATATATTAAATACATAATTAATAATAATTAATAATTAAATATTATATTAAATAATATTAAATAAAATGACATTAAATTAATTAAATAAATATATCAAATACTATAATAATAATAATAATAATAATAATAATAATAATAATAATAATAATAATAATAATAATAATAATAATAATAATAATAATAATAATAATAATAATAATAATAATAATAATAATAATAATAATAATAATAATAATAAATAAATAAAACACTAATTAATTAATAAAAATCAGAAAATTAAATTTAGTACAATTAATTATAAATAATTACATCAATTAATTACAAATGCATGCATAATTTTACAATACGCTTCAAATATTTCAATGCAAAACCGTAACCAGAAATAATACAAGAGCGATAATAATTGCGGTATTGTCAAACCGCCGCGTTAATTCCGTCTCATATTTCATTCAGCGAGCGCTCCCCCCCGGCTAACGAGGAAAGAATGCGGACGAAATTGCTTACAAGTGGGAATTAAATGTCAAGCGGCGTGCGCGTCCGACAGAAACAATCCTGCAAGTCTTCCACTGCAATCCATTTGCAGGCTTTCCATGCACATCCAATGCACCAGGATGAATGTCAATGTGTGTGTGTGTGTGTGTGTGTGTGTGTGTGTGTGTGTGTTTGTGTGTGTGTGTTGAACCTACTTTGTGAGGACTAATGGCTCTAACAAACATTTGTCATGCGGCTCCCATTGGAGCGTTTAGGCTCACGTTGTGTGTTTGTTTGTGCGTCCGCTCACCTTATCACAGGTGACTGGCTGGCAGGTGAGCGTGTGACATTTAGACTGGCCGCGCTCGCACACGCACGTGGTGCAGGCGTCCTTCCGCCACTGCTCGCCGTTCTGTCAGCACACACACACACATTAGATCCCAACACACGCACACACACACACACACACACACACACACAGGTGGTGCGGTGAAGTGTCCCACCTGGTACTGCTGGCCAGCTGACAGACAGGGGTTGGAGACACACCTGGGACAACACTGGCCGGGCGGGATCACCAAGTTCTCATTCTGGAGGGGGGGGGAGAACGGTGATTCATTCATTCATTCATCATTCATTTTTTATAATATATTTATTTTCATTTATTATCATTTGTGTTTTCATTTTGTATAGTGTATTTTTTTTCATTTATTATTTATTTTACCCACAATATCCTGAATTTAAAATCAAGCAAAACATACAGTATATGTGTTTTTAATTTTTATTTTTATTTTTATTTTTATTTTTATTTTTATTTTTATTTTTATTTTTATTTTTATTTTTATTTTTATTTTTATTTTTATTTTTATTTTTATTTTTTCATTATTCGTTCATTTATTCATTTATTTATTTAAATGTATTTTTAAATTAAAAACATATCTATTTTTTATTTTACATTTTCTAAATACATTTTGAATTATAAAATAAATAGATTTAAAAAATAAGATATATTTTTTAAACATTCAAAAACTATAACTACATTTTTATAATATATTTATTTTCATTTCTTATCATTTGTGTTTTCATTTTGTATAGTGTAATTTTCATTTTACCCACAACATCCTGAATTTAAAATCAAGCAAAACATACAGTGTATGTGTTTTTTATTTTTATTTTTATTTTTATTTTTATTTTTATTTTTATTTTCATTTTCATTTTCATTTTCATTTTCATTTTCATTTTCATTTTTATTTTTATTTTTATTTTTATTTTTATTTTTATTTTTATTTTTATTTTTATTTTTATTTTTATTTTTATTTAAATGTATTTTTTATTTTTACATTTTTTAAATACATTTTGAATTATAAAATAAATACATTTAAAAAAATAAGATATATTTTTTAAACATTCAAAAACTATAACTGTAATTATTTTTACATGTTTGCGTTTATTTTTAAACTTTAAAAAATAATTTAAAAATTAAAAAAAACAAAATAATTTTTAAAGACATTTTTTACAATATATTTATTTTTAAATTCTTAAACTATTTTTTTGTTTTTCATTTATTTTTACATTTTAAAAAAAACAAAATATATTTTTTTAATTATATGTAAAACATTAAAATTACATACAACGCGTTAAAAACTATTTTAACTAAAAATTATGCACAATATATAATTTTTTAAATTCTAAAGCCATATTTGTTATTTATTTATACATTTAATCAATACACTATAAATCATTTTTAAATGATATACAATACCTTAAAACTATTTTAATATATTTTTATTTAAAAATGTTTTAAATATATTTTGAATTACAAAATAAAAACATGGAAAAATTAAATATATATTTTTAAACCTAAAAAAATAGGTTTTATTTTTGTACCTTTTTTTATACTTTTTCATTTATTTTAAAATTTTTAAAATAATTAAAAAGACAATGTTAATGTTAAAAAAATATATTTTGAAATTGTTATTATTTTCAAACTTTCAAATTAAAAACGTAAAAATATATTATATACATACGTAGGTGTGTGGGTATACATATATATATGTGTATAATAAATATGCAATAAATGTGTATACACACACAGTACTATATAAACAAATATGCAGGCTTCACTACACATCTTCAACGGTATCTCAGCCAGCTGGCTGCAAGTCTGACGATGGAACTCACGGGTTTGCAGGCCACTGGCGGACACTCGGCCACCGAGCACCGGACGTCCCCGTTATGGCAAACACACCTGGAGCACCGGCTGGGCTGCCATTCCTGGCCATCCCTGTACACGGAATTCTGCCAGGAACAAGACGCTGACACACGGAGACAAACGGTAAGTGACAGTGAGTCTCGGCTAATGAAGCCACCGATCCATACACGTATTCCTGAGCGCGTCCATCTTTCCGGCCGGTGAGCCAATTAGCGGCTAACTGGCAGGTCCCGACAAGGCGGCGCTAACTGTTTTTATTTTAATTTTAATTTTTTTTAATAATTTAAAAAATACAATATATTTTTTTCAATTATATGTAAAATATTAAAATTACATGTAATGTGTTAAAAACTATTTTAACTAAAAATTATGTAAACCAAACCATGTTTTCTTTTTACATGTAATAAATACATTATAAAACATTTTTTTTAATTATGTGTAAAACCTTAAAATGAAATATAATACGTTAAAACAATTTTAATCTATTTACTTTTAAATTTAGAAAATATTTTCTTCAGTATTTTTTCAGTTTTCTTAATTTCAAATTAAAAATATAAAAACATAGGTGTCGGCACAATTTCAGCATTTTTTTAATGCTAACTTTTACATTTTAAAATGAAAAAAATTTAAATTTAATACAGTATATAATAATAATACTAATACAATTTAGTACAATTTAAAAAATCTCAATTATTTTAATTTTGAAATCCAGCAATAGAAAAATAAAACAAAATATTTAAAAATTATACACTACATTTTTTAATTTAAATTTTTTCTTGTTTTTAATTTTGCGATTAAAAAAATGAAATTCTAAACATTAAACCAATTCAAAAGATTTAACATTGCAAATGTAACCATTATAAAATTTCAATTGTCAATTTTAAAATGCTAGCATGCTAATTTTTCTAACGAGTACATTTCTAAATTTCGGCACAATTTCAGCATTTTTAAAATAATAACTTTTACATTTTAAAATTAAATTAAAAAATGTAAAAAAAAAATCCAAATTGTTTAATTTAGAAATTCAGCAATACAAATTTTCTTTTTAATTTTATTTAAAAATTCTACACATTTTTTTATTTTTATATTTTTTTGTGTTTAATTGTTTTATTTATTTAACATTGTTATTTTAATTTTGAAATTCAGCAATACAAAAATTAAAAAAAATATTTTAAAATTCTACACTAGATTTTTTTCTTGTTTTTAATTTTGCGATTAAAAAAATGAAATTCTAAACATTAAACCAATTCAAAAGATTTAACATTGCAAATGTAACCATTATAAAATTTCAATTGTCAATTTTAAAATGCTAGCATGCTAATTTTTCTAACAAGTGAATTTCTAAATTTCGGCACAATTTCAGCATTTTTAAAATAATAACTTTTTAATTTTTTAAATAAAATTTAAAAAATTTAAAAAATCAAAATTTTTTAATTTAGAAATTCAGCAATACAAAACTTTTAAAAAAATGTTATTTAAAAATTCTACACTACATTTTTTTTCATTTTTATATATTTTTTGTTTTTAATTTTATTTATTCAACATTGCAAGTGTAACCATTATAAAATTTCAATTTTCAATTTCAAAATGCTAGCATGCTAATGTTTCTAACAGGTACATTTCTAAATTTGTAAACTATTTTTAGGTTTTTTTAACGGCCTGTGCGTGTTACCCGCCGTCCGCAATGCCACCCATAGATTGCAATCCCGTACGAAACACTATTGTTGTCGTAGCAACACCAGCGTGGCGCTATGGTGCGAAATGGGACCATTACCGGTAATGACCACGACATCGTTACGCGGGTAATTGCGGGAATGGATTGAAAACGATTCAACGCGGTCACCAAAAGAGCTCCAAAAAAAAAAAAGATGTGGCGTTATCTCGGCTTTGCAACGCGCCTTCAAACGCTAATTCTCCTTTCAAGGCTGAAAGGAAGTCGACTATCAAACGCCGCCGCCGTTGGTGTTGTTGTGGATGATTTTGTTGTTTTAATACCAAAGCCACGGCACTAAAACCCTCCGAGCTGTAATTGTTGGCACTCCCACACGTGTCGAAAAAGAAGAAAGAGCCTCTCATTAGCATATAATAGCTTCGCTTTTGACTAAGAAGAAACATTAAAGACGAGCATAGAAATGAAGGGCTGCAAACGGGCGTCGTCTGGGGTGCCGTTCCCGCCGCCCTCCGTGGCGTCTCCCCTGCCTCAGCCGGTCAAAATGAAGCAATATTAGCTTATCATGACGGGTGGACTTAATCTGGCAACTTCTTAGTACTCACATCCAGTCGAGCCGCATTTTGGGCAGCACTCCCCGGCCGGGGTAAAGGGGCTGTGGTCGTCGGGGCAATGGACAGAGGGGCAACGGCGAGCGGCGCAGGATACGGCGCCTCGGGAGCACTCGCACCGCGTACACGGCGAAGGACTCCATTGGGTGTCGTGCTGCCAAAAAAAATAAACATTTCATGACATATTTAAAAATATATATTTTCCAGAAAAAAGGGCGGGACTTACGGCGTGGGTGATGCCCTCGTAGTCGCAGGACCCCTTGGAGGAGGGGACGCACTCTGGACAGCATTGACCGGCAGGGATCCTCAAGCGCTGCCCCTGGAGACACGATGCCACAACGTGAGTTAGGAGTGACATGGATCGCTCCTCCCACCAGTTATAAGTATGACAACAAGTACATTTAACAGAAAGGAAAGTTGGGGAAAAAATAAATTAATAAAGTCCGGAAATATGCACGAACACAGTACATTACTGAATGAATAGGTGTTTACCATCCAAAAGTATTGGGACAATTTTTCATGTTATTCAATAAAAATTCGTCTCAATACTTTTGAAACATAAATGCGATTTTGCGCAAAAAATTCACAATATTGGTATTGTAATTATGCATTTTTATTTATAGCTTTTCAGACATTTTTTCTGCTAATGCACTGTACCAATCAAAAGTATTGGAACACTTTGTCATGTTATTCAATGAAAATTGTCTCAATACTTTTGCAGCGGAAACAAAAATGCGGCTTTGCACAAAAATATTGGTATTGTAACTATGCATTTTTATTTGTTACTACAATTTTTTGACAATTTTTTTCTGCTAATGCACTGTACCAATCAAAAGTTTTGAGACACTCTCATGTTATTCAACGAAAATGTGTCTCAATACTTTTGGTTTGCAAAAAAATTTTTCACAATATTGGTATTGTAACTATGTATTTTTTTATTTATAACTGCAAATTTCAGACAATTTTTTCTCAATTTTGCAGCGGAAACTTATAAATTATAAAACATAAAAAACATGAAAAAATTCACAATATTGGTATTTAAACTATGCAATTTTCAGATAATTTTTTCTGCTAATGTACCGTACCAATCAAAAGTTTTGAGACAATGAAAACGTGTCTCGATACTTTTGCAGAGTAAACATAAATGCGGTTTTGCACAAAAATGCACCATATTGGTATTGTAACTATGCATTTTTTTATTTATAACTGCAATTTTCAGACATTTTTTTATGCTAATGCACTGTACCAATCAAAAATAAAAAAGTTTTGAGACACTTTCTCATGTTATTCAACGAAAATGTGTCTCAATGCTTTTGCAGCGGAAACATAAATGCGGTTGTGCAAAAAAAATCACAATATTGGTATTGTAACTATGCATTTTTATTTATAACTATGCAATTTTTTATGCTAATTCACTTACCAATCAAAAGTTTTGAGACACTATTTCATGTTTTTATATTACAAGATGTCTCAAAACTTTTGCAGAGTAAACATAAATGCAGTTTTGCACAAAAATGCACAATATTGGTATTGTAATTATGCATTTTTTAAAAATTTAATTTAATTTAATTATGCAATTTTCAGACATTTTTTTCTGCTAATGCACTGTAGCAATCAAAAGTTTTGAGACACTCTCTCATGTTATGTAATGTGACTATGTCTTCATACTTATGACAACTAGTCAAAAAGTAATACACAGTATTGATATAGTCTCAATACAAAAAAAAAGTACTGAGACACTTTCTAATGTTATATAACGAGAAGGTGTCTCAATACTTTTGACACATTTTCTCACATGTAAATTCTGGATATACTTTCTCATTCATAACATGAGAAAATGTGATAATACTTATGACCGATGGCGTGTATTTGTATTTGTATTTGTATTTGTATTTGTATTTGTACGTGTAGCACAAACTGCAGC
Organism: Doryrhamphus excisus; assembly: GCF_030265055.1. Lineage (NCBI taxonomy): Eukaryota > Metazoa > Chordata > Actinopteri > Syngnathiformes > Syngnathidae > Doryrhamphus > Doryrhamphus excisus. Next base: position 24,801,104 of record NC_080469.1, on the reverse strand, counting down.
ATCGACGGGAGCACAGGAGCATAAATAATCCAAAAAAGATGATGACTATCAGGCCGGCATCCCACTGGAGGCAATAACAATAATAATAATGCATATTACTACATATTACAGTCCTTGAACGACGGGGGCTAATTGAGGCCGAGAATTGGGAGGCTCGTGGCAAAACAGAGACGCAGGATGATGATGATGATGATGATGATGATGAATAATTTAGCGTGTGCCTCCCCGGGACCCCCCAGCCAGATTATGAGGAATACAATCTGGGATGAGGGGACGCCAATGTATGGCTTCATTTAACGGGAATAAACAGATAATAAACAAAAAATGGCCACATGCTTTATTATAAAACAGCCATATTGGGGGAATATATTAGCGCTGATACGCTAAACTGCACTATTTGTCATTTTTAACATTTTTTAGCCGACTATAAGTCCATTTTTAAATGTTATTTCCACAGAAAAATGGAATCCATTTGTTACGGGAGCTTAAACCTTAAAAAAGAACGTGGAGAAAGTCCGCTCCAAATCGTCGAATAAAAAAAATTAATTAGACGTACATGAAGCAATTAGAAGGGAGTTGGAAAAAAGGGAATCACCGACACGGAATTGAACCAGCAGTCATTACATTGCAAGACAACCACTCGACCACCTGAGCTATGCTATCATAAGGTCATGCCTTACTAGTCTCTGGACTAGTCTTCATTTGGTTTTTCTTCCGCCATTCAGAAGTGTTTCAGCCCCAGGCCGTTACACTACCACCACCATGTTTTACTGTTGCTATAATGTGTTTTTTTCTGAAATACGCCAAAGCGACAATGCGGCGCTAGCGCGTGGTTAAAACTATGTTTTTCTTTTATTTTTACATTTTAAAATTAAATAAAAATATTTTTAAAATTTAAATTTTTTTTTATATTTTTATATTTTTCAAATTATATGTAAAATATAAAAATTACATGTAATGTGTTAAAAACTATTTTAACTAAAAATCATGTGAACCAAAATGTTTGTTTTTATTTATTTATACATGTAATAAATAGATTATAAAACATTTTATTTAATTATATGTAAAAAAATTATATATAATACGTTAAAACTATTTTAATGTATTATTTTAAAATTTTGAAAATATTTTCTTCAGTACTTTTTCAATTTTCTAAATTCATCTGAGCTATGCTATCATAAGGTCATGCCACAGCGTCTCTGGACTCGTTCATTTGGTTTTTCTTCCGCCATTTACAAGTGTTTCAGCCCCAGACCGTTACACTACCACCACCATGTTTTACTGTTGCTATAATGTACTTTTTCCTGAAATACGCCAGATGTACTTTTTGATGTACTTTTTCCCAAAGATCTTGGAGATCATCATGTTCAGGTTGTTTTTGTTTAGAAATGCATTTTTTTAGGTGTTGTTGTGGGGTCTTTTGTGACCTCTTGATGAGTTGTAACTGCGTTTTTGGGGTCATTGTGGGTGGCCGCCCACTCCACTATTTTGTTTTTATTTTATTTTTACATTTTAAAAGATACAATATATTTTTTTTTAATTATATGTAAAATATTAAAATTTCATGTAATGTGTTAAAAACTATTTTAACTCAAATTTATGTAAACCAAAACATGTTTGCTTTTATTTATTTATACATGTAATAAATAGATTATAAAATATTTTTTAAAATTATATGTAAAACATTAAAATTATACATAATACGTTAAAACTATTTGAATGTATTTATTTTAAAATTTTGAAAATATTTTCTTCAGTATTTTTACTGTTGCTATAATGTACTTTTTGATGTACTTTTTCAGTATTTCTTATATTTATTCATATGGAAAATATTAAAATGACATGTAATGTGTTTAAAAACTATTTTAACAAAGATTTTGCTTTTATTTATTTATACATGTAATAAAAACATTATAAAACATTTTTTAAATTTTATGTAAAACATTAAAATTATATACAATATGTTAAAACTATTTCAATATATTTATTTTAAAATTTTGAAAACATTTTTTCAGTACTTTTTAAATTTTTTTAAATATATCTAAATTTAGTCCTTTATTTCCAGACTGACAGATAATTTTTTTTTCTCCCTTAATAATAAAACGTTTCATTTAAACATTAATTTTGTGTTCTGTTTTGATTAATACTTAATTTTTTTTATCTGAAACATTTAACAAAAAAACAAAAAATGAGAAATCAGGAAGGAGGTAAAACATTAAATACGATAATAAATATTATATATGAATTTTCTTTGATAAAGCAAACCTATCCCAACAGTGTACCAGTTTATGGAGCATTTTTATGAAAAGTACCTTACTGTAGTAGTTTTGTACTTTTTTTGCACTTGGTCATAAAAATGGTGAGAGAGTGGCTCTTCCTGAATAGACAAGCTAATTAGCGACATGCCGCTTTCAAGTCATAAAATGTCATTTATATTCATAGAGGCCGGAATTTTTTTTTTTTTGGAACGTCTTCTCACCCTCTGGTAGTCACACTCAGGATTTGGACATCCCACAGCCCGGCAGATGACCACGTTGTTGTAACACGTGCACTCCTCGCACGACCGCGGCCGCCATGACGAGTTGTTCTGTGGAAAAAGGACACAGGAAATTGAACACATGTACCAAAAAAAAAATAAAAATAATAAAAGGCTTCGAGGCTGTTTGTCATGAAATTCTGGATGGCGTGCGGCCAAAAGTGGGATCGATATTCCGGATCATGCATGAGCGCAGAGACGTACATCACTTTGCAATCTACGCATTCAATCAATAACGCCCTCGTCACGTCGCGCCATCATTCTGGCCGCCGTACGGGCGCTGATACCATCTGGGGGACATTTGCATTCGCAACGTGACCATGAACGCTACCTCGTCTGGAGACCTCCGCCAAGGCCGCATAATCCTACTTAGTGACGCCGCGTTCAGAAATACAATATTCGCCGCAACGGTGACGTGCAGTGACTATAAATCTACCGTAAAGTCTACCGTCTAAATTTTCTTGTTTTTAATTTTGCGATTAAAAAATTGAAATTCTAAATATTACACCAATTCAAAAGATTTTTAAAAGAATTTTTTTTTAATTAGAGACATTTTAAAATTAAAAAATTAAAAACCTACAATAAAAAAAAACACATCTAACTTGTTTTATTTTGAAATTCAGCAATACAAAAATTTAAAAAATATATATTTAAAAGTTCTACACTACCTTTTTTAATTTAAATTTTTTCTTGTTTTTCATTTTGTGATTAAAAAATTGAAATTCTAAACATTACACCAATTCAAAAGATTTTTAAAATATTTTTTTTTAAATTAGAGACATTTTAAAATTAAAAAATTAAAAACCTACAAGAAAAAAAACACATCTAACTTGTTTTATTTTGAAATTAAGCAATACAAAAATTAAAAAAAATATATTTAAAAGTTCTACACTACATTTTTTAATTTAAAATTTTTCTTGTTTTTAATTTTGTGATAAAAAAAATTGAAATTCTAAATATTACACCAATTCAAAAGATTTTTAAAATAAAAATGTTAAAATTAGAGGCATTTTAAAATAAAAAAAATTAAAACCTACAATAAAAAAACAAATCTAAATTGTTTTATTTATAAATTCAGCAATACAAAAATTAAAAAATATATATTTAAAAGTTCTACACTACATTTTTTAATAAAATTATTTTCTTGTTTTTAATTTTGCGATTAAAAAACTTGAAATTCTAAATATTACACCAATTCAAAAGATTTAAATTTTTTTTTTTTAATCAGAGACATTTTCAAATAAAAAATTAAAAACCTACAATTAAAAAAAACAAATCTAAATAGTTTTATTTATAAATTCAGCAATACAAAAATTAAAAAATATATATTTAAAAGTTCTACACTACATTTTTTAATTTAAAATTTTTCTTGTTTTTAATTTTGCGATTAAAAAATTAAAATTCCAAACATTACACCAATTCAAAAGATTTTTTAAATGAATATTTTAAAATTAGGGACATTTTAAAATAAAAACATTAAAAACCTACAATTAAAAAAAACTAATTTAAATGTTTTATTTTGAAATTCAGCAATACAAAAATAAAAAAAAAATGTTTAAAAGTTCTAAACTACGTTTTTTAATTAAATTTTTTTCTTGTTTCTAAATATTACACCAATTCAAAAGATTTTTTTAAATAAAAATTTTAAAATTAGAAACATTTTAAAATAAAAACATTACAAACCTACAATTTAAGAAAATCTACATTTTTTTATTTATAAATACAGCAATACAAAAATAAAAAAAAGTATTAAAAAATTCTACACTACATTTTTTTATTTAAAATTTCTCTTGTTTTTAATTTTGCGATTAAAAAATTGAAATTCTAAACAGACACCAATTCAAAAGATTTTTAAAAGAAAACCTTTAAAATTAGAGACATTTTAAAATTAAAAAAATAAAAACCTACAATTAAAAAAAACAAATCTAAATTGTTTTATTTTGAAATTCAGCAATACAAAAACAAAATCTTTAAATATTCTACACTACATTTTTTAATAAAAAAATTATTGTTTTTAATTTTGTGATAAAAAAAAATTGAAATTCTAAATATTACACCAATTCCAAAGATTTTTAAAATAAAAATTTTAAAATAAAAATTTTAAAATTAGAAACATTTTAAAATAAAAACATTAAAAACCTACAATTTAAAAAACATCTACATTTTTTAATTTATAAATTCAGCAATACAAAAATAAAAAAAGTAAAATAATTCTAAAAAAATTCTACACTACATTTTTCTATTTAAAATTTCTCTTGTTTTTAATTTTGCGATTAAAAAAATTGAAATTCTAAACATTACACCAATTCAAAAGATTTAACATTGCAAATGTAACCATTATAAAATTTCTATTTGGCAATGGTACTGGTAATGACCACGACATCGTTATGCAGGTAATTGCAGGAATCATCGAAGAAATCATCGAGATAGACATCGTCACATGACACAGTGCATCGAGATGTGTAATCGTCCTCAGCGCTGAGATTCGCACGCCTCGTTCACACGCCACATATGTGTGCACAGATGTTCTGCCGCAAACATGCAATTAAATTCATGTCATTGACGTGTATGTAAATAAATAGAACACATCGGCTCACTGGCTCGCTGCCGCTTCGTCTCCCCCATCACGTTTCCACGCTCACACCTCCACCTGCGTCTTCCAGTACCGCCCCCGGCTTGCACGACTAATGGACTTTTAACTCAATTACACACGTGTCGGGTTGAGACGAACGCGTTCGTTTTAACTGAATATCCTGTTAAATTAGCAAACGATGGTGCTTGGCTACATTTCCCTGTGTTTTAGTGGGGAATTTGTAATGGTAATGGTTTTATTTCATTTGAACATGCATCAGATTACAATTGAATGCATCGCATAATCAGTTCACAGTTCCACATGTCCAAAAGGAGTAGGAAGAAGCAAAGCTTATTAAATCCTACCCCTCCATCTGGTACTTTTACAATCAGTAACTGTTACATTTGTTCACTTCCTGCTTTCCTATTTTAATTTTAATTTTATGTATTTTTTAATTTTAATTTTATGTATTTTTTTCATTTTAATTTTATGTTTTTTTTTTAATTTTATTTTTATGTATTTGTTTAATTTCATGTATTTTAATTTTAATTTTAACATTTGTTTCAGTTGTTTTGGGGGTTTAGGGACCCCCCAAACAATGTCACAAAAATAGGTTAATGAGGCAAAATTAAGGCTTTGGTGTCAATCTTCCAACATTCTATCCTTTCCGGCTTCCTTCATTCCCATCATTTAAATTTAAATTTAAATTTAAATTTAAATTTAAATTTAAATTTAAATTTAAATTTTAATTTTAATTTTAATTTTAATTTTAATTTTAATTTTAATTTTAATTTTAATTTTAATTTTAATTTTAATTTTAATTTTAATTTTAATTTTAATTTTAATTTTAATTTTAATTTCAGTTGTTTTGGGGGGTTTAGAGACCCCCCAAACAATGTCACAAAAATAGGTTAATGAGGCAAAATTAAGGCTTTGGTGTCAATCTTCCAACATTCTATCCTTTCCAGCTTCTTTCATTTCCATAATTTTAATTTTAATTTTATGTGTTTTTTAATTTTAATTGTATGTACCTTTTTAATTTTGTGTATATTTTTAATTTTAATTTTATGTATTTTTTCAATTTTATTTTTATGTATTTGTTTAATTTCATGTATTTTAATTTTAATTTTAACAGTTGTTTCAGTTGTTTTGGGGGTTTAGGGACCCCCCAAACAATGTCACAAAAATAGGTTAATGAGGCAAAATTAAGGCTTTGGTGTCAATCTTCCAACATTCTATCCTTTCCGGCTTCCTTCATTCCCATCCCTTTAATTTTAATTTTAATTTTAATTTTAATTTTAATTTTAATTTTAATTTTAATTTTAATTTTAATTTTAATTTTAATTTTAATTTTAATTTTAATTTTAATTTTAATTTTAATTTTAATTTTAATTTTAATTTTAATTTTAATTTTAGTTGTTTTGGGGGGTTTAGAGACCCCCCAAACAATGTCACAAAAATAGGTTAATGAGGCAAAATTAAGGCTTTGGTGTCAATCTTCCAACATTCTATCCTTTCCGGCTTCCTTCATTCCCAAAATTAAAATTAAAATTAAAATTAAAATTAAAATTAAAATTAAAATTAAAATTAAAATTAAAATTAAAATTAAAATTAAAATTAAAATTAAAATTAAAATTAAAATTAAAATTAAAATTAAAATTAAAATTAAAATTAAAATTATTTTATTTTTAATTTTAAAAGTATTTTCCCTCACACTTTCAATGTCTACACCGTCTACTTCTATTTGCTGGTACGTGTTAGCAAACAGCATGATTTTAGTTTTATTTAGGTTTTTACTGTTTATTTAGTTTTTTTGTGTGGGAACCTTTTCCTTAGCTGGTGTTTGGCTAGCCTGCGTATAAATTTATTTATACCCACGGCTGAGACATGGGAACATGATAACGTCCTCCAAATAGGGCGTATCTACAGTATTTACGTGGAAGGCGTTGTGGTCGGTGTATAATTAGCGGCGGTGACCGCCCAAAGAAGGCGGGCCCCCGTATGTGCCAACATCTCAAGGGGCTTCCTGAGGTCGAGGCTCAATTCTCGGTCCTTCTCCTGAGTGGACGAGATGAGAATGGGTTTGACCCCAGGTTCAACGCAAACACCAGACCTCCAAAGTGGCTAAGACCAAAAAAAATAAAAAAATAAAGAAAAAGCTGCTATTACTTGACCCGTTGCGCCGTGGGAGCCATAGTGCACGAGTGCTAAAGGCCATTCCTCGCCTCCTCCCAATTAGATTGGCCCCTACAGGGACCCATAGATGGGCTTCGTTGATTAAACGTCGGCGGAGTTGAGGGCTCATTTCATCGCCCCCCCCGGAGAAAGATATCTGCCTCTGATGTGATTTAGACGCCGAGCGGCTCAGCCAACGGGTTCGCACGTCGACAATTCCGTCCCCGAAAACAAGAATAGGAAGAAAGAGACGTAACTTTCCCCTTCGGTTCATCCGGGTTTCAGCCTGCAGGCTTTGGAGCCAACTGAAAGACTGGATGCGGAACAAGAAAAACTGAAAAAAGTAGTCCGGGACTACTTCACCCAGATCCCGGTGGTACCCCGAGGCGGTTCCAGGCCAGTTGGGAGACATACAGTAGTACCTCCAAGACCGGTAGTACCTTCAACCGGTAGGACCGACCCTGAACACCTCATCAGGACTTATCTCTAAAAGGGAGAGCCCACCCAAAACTAATTTGGTAGAACCAAATATGACCGGTTCAGGGTGTGCCCCACTTTCTCACCTGTGATCCCTAATGAGTGTATGAATAAAAACAAATAATGATGTGTGCCTCATTACCCTAGTTTTGTAAAAAAAATTTGGGGGGTCCCTAAACCCCCAAAATAAAAAAAATCCCTTATATCGACAAACAATTGGGTTTTTTTTTGCTGTTGTTTTTGTTCAAAATGGTGCAGTTTTGTGACCTTGTTTAAATCTAATATGCAATCCTGCAATGAGGGGGTCACTAAACCCCCAAAACAAACAAAAATGTCCCTTATATCCCATTTATGCCATACCATAAATGCAATATTTGTTGTTTATGGTCAAAATGGCCCGATGTTTACTTTCCTTTGAATTTTCTATGGCAGCCCGTTTAGGCAGGATATTAGATTGGATGATACCGCATTGTTTGGGGGGTCCCTAAACCCCCAAAACAACTTAAACAACAAAACAAAAAAGTCCGGGACTACTTCACCCAGATCCTGGTGGTACCCCGAGACGGTTCCAGGCCAGTTGGGAGACATACAGTAGTACCTCCAACATGTCCTGAGTCTTCCCCGATACCTCCAACCGGTAGCACCGACCCTGAACACCTCATCAGGACTTATCTCTAAAGGGAGAGCCCACCCAAAACTAATTTGGTAGAACCCAATATGACCGGTTCAGGGTGTGACCCCTTTCTCACCTGTGATCCCTAATGAGTGTATGAATAAAAACAAATAATGATGTGTGCCTCATTACCCTAGTTTTGTAAAAAAAAATTTTGGGGGGTCCCTATACCCCCAAAATAAAAAAAAATCCCTTATATCGACAAACAATTGGGTTTTTTTCTGTTGTTTTAGTTCAAAATGGTGCAGTTTTGTGACCTTGTTTAAATCTAATATGCAATCCTGCAATGAGGGGGTCCCTAAACCCCCAAAACAAACAAAAATGTCCCTTATATCCCATGTATCCCATACAAAATGGGTCAAAATGGCCCGATGTTTCGAATTTTGTATGGCATCCCGTTTAAGCAGGATATTAGATGGGATGATACCGCCATCGCACAAAACAGATAATAATGTGTGCCTCATTACCCTAGTTTTGTGACATTGTTCGGGGGGTCCCTAAACCCCCAAAACAACTGAAACTAATTTGAAAAATCCCTTATATCTACAACCAATTGTTTTTTTTTGCTGTTGTTTTTGTTAAAATTGTGCAGTTTGTGCAGTTGACATAATTTTCTATGGCAGCCCGTTTAGGCAGGATATTAGATTGGATGATACCGCATTGTTTGGGGGGGTCCCTAAACCCCCAAAACAACTGAAACAAATTTAAAAAATACTTTATATCAACAACTAATTTGTGTTTTTTGGTGTTGTTTTTGTTAAAAATGGTGCAGTTTACTTTCCTTTGAATTTTCTATGGCAGCCCGTTTAGGCAGGATATTAGATGGGATGATACGTCCATCGCATAGGAACGTGAACCACCTTAATCCGAACGTTAGATTGAGATAATTCCACATGGCGGTTTCATGTCATTCTTAACATTGAACATTAACCTATTTTTGTGACATTGTTTGGGGGGGGGGCGGCACGGCGGTCTGGTGGTTAGTGCGCAGACCTCACAGCTAGGAGACCAGGGTTCGGTCCCCGCCCTCGGCCATCTCTGGGTGGAGTTTGCATGTTCTCCCCGTGCATGCGTGGGTTTTCTCCGGGTACTCCGGTTTCCTCCCACATTCCAAAAACATGCTAGGTTAATTGGCCACTCCAAATTGTCCATAGGTATGAATGTGAGTGTGAATGGTTGTTTGTCTATATGTGCCCTGTGATTGGCTGGCCACCAGTCCAGGGTGTACCCCGCCTCTCGCCCGAAGACAGCTGGGATAGGCGACCCTCGTGAGGAAAAAGCGGTAGAAAATGAATGAATGAATGTTTGGGGGGGTCCCTAAACCCCCAAAACAACTGAAACTAATTTAAAAAATCCCTTATATCTACAACCAATTTTTGGACCACCTTAATCCAAACATTAGATTGAGGCAAGCCCACCCAAAACTAATTTGTCCTTTCCGTCACTACTCGACGCTAATGCCCATAAGTCGAGGTAAGAGTCCCTAGTTCGGTTCCCTAGTCACCACAAGAGACCGACATGGAGTCCACATCACTGCAGACACCGCACCAATCGGACGGCCAATCTCCGGCAGGATTCCACTCCCGGCGTTCCAATTCCGAATACAATGACGCCATATAAATAAAATGCAATCCTGTTGGGAACTCGAATGGGTCTTTAAGTGGGGACATTCCATTTAACAGTAATTAAGACCAAGAGACCAGACACAACAAGAACATCTCTCAGTAAGACCAGCAGGGCTCCGGAGTAGAAAGACCAAAGGAAGATAACCTGCCAAGATAACGAACCCTAATTGGCCTGAAATTGTGCCCTGAGCCGACGGAGAAACCAAAGCTATTACTGAGGCAAATTCAATCGGGGGGGGCCATGATGGCTCCGAGCGGCCGACGCCTTCACAGGGCAGCAGTTCTTCAGATTCTCCCCTGAGGAACAACTCGCTGTGTCGGCGCTGATGATCAATGATCAAGAATACCCAGTCCGCGTCCTTATATATGAATCTAGCTCCGGCATTAGCTCTTTCTGTGTGGAAGTGAATGAAAGGACTTGGGGGCTGAAAAAGGGGGAGGGGGGCTACAGACAAAGACTTCTTTATGGTCGACTTGCATACCGAAAAACCAAACACTAAAGAGTGTTTATCCACAACAAACTATCCCACCCATTGCGCTAACTCTGCACAATCAAGTCAACAAAGCACAAGCTGAGGCTCAGAGCTAAACCGCTTCATTTTTTTTAATACACACATCGAGAGGAAATACAAGCGTATCAGAATGTGAATGCAGTCCAGTGACGGCCATTAAAAGAAAAGAAAAAAAAAACACAATTAAATTGTGCTCAATTCAGCACCCTGGGGAACCTCACTCCAGTCTGTGCCAGTGATGTTTATAATCATCATAAGAACATCCTGGTGCGTTTAATCAGTTTCCTGTCAACAGAACATCCCTGAGCTTCTGGAAAATGCATATGCTTAAGGGGCTTGTCTGTCTAGTGTTGGGACCTTGTTTGAATCTAATATGCAACCCTGCAATGAGGGGGTCACTAAACCCCCAAAACAAACAAAAATGTCGCTTATATCCCTCATATCTACAACCAATTGTTTTTTGTTTTTTTTGCTATTGTTTTTGTTCAAAATGGTGCAGTTTTGTGACCTTGATTAAATCTAATATGCAATCCTGCAATGAGGGGGTCACTAAACCCCCAAAACAAAACAAAATGTCCCTTATATCCCATGTATCCCATACCATAAAAGCAATATTTACAACCAGTCATTGTTTACATTCCTTTGAATTTTCTATGGCAGCCCGTTTCGGCAGGATATTATATGGGAAAATACTGCATTGTTTGGGGGGTCTCTAAACCCCCAAAACAACTGAAATATTTTTTTAATCCCTTATATCTACAACCAATTATTTTTTTGCTGTTGTTTTTGTTCAAAATGGTGCAGTTTTGTGACCTTGTTTAAATCTAATATGCAATCCTGCAATGAGGGGGTCCCTAAACCCCCAAAACAAAAATAAAAATGTCCCTTATATCTCATGTACCCCATACCATAAATGCAATATTTACAACCAGTCATTGTTTACATTCCTTTGAATTTTCTATGGCAGCCCGTTTAGGCAGGATATTAGATGGGATGATACCGCATTGTTTGGGGGGGGGGGGGTCCCTAAACCCCCAAAACAACTGAAACAAATTTAAAAAATCCCTTATATCTACAACCAATTGTTTTTTTGTTTATTTTTTGCTGTTGTTTTTGTTCAAAATGGTGCGGTTTTGTGACCTTGTTTAAATCTAATATGCAATCCTGCAATGAGGGGGTCACTAAACCCCCAAAACAAAAATAAAAATGTCCCTTATATCTCATTTATGCCATACCATAAATGCAATATTTACAACCAGTCATTGTTTACATTCCTTTGAATTTTCTATGGCAGCCCGTTTCGGCAGGATATTATATGGGAAAATACTGCATTGTTTGGGGGGTCTCTAAACCCCCAAAACAACTGAAATATTTTTTTAATCCCTTATATCTACAACCAATTATTTTTTTGCTGTTGTTTTTGTTCAAAATGGTGCAGTTTTGTGACCTTGTTTAAATCTAATATGCAATCCTGCAATGAGGGGGTCCCTAAACCCCCAAAACAAAAATAAAAATGTCCCTTATATCTCATGTACCCCATACCATAAATGCAATATTTACAACCAGTCATTGTTTACATTCCTTTGAATTTTCTATGGCAGCCCGTTTAGGCAGGATATTAGATGGGATGATACCGCATTGTTTGGGGGGGGGGGGGGGGTCCCTAAACCCCCAAAACAACTGAAACAAATTTAAAAAATCCCTTATATCTACAACCAATTGTTTTTTTGTTTATTTTTTGCTGTTGTTTTTGTTCAAAATGGTGCGGTTTTGTGACCTTGTTTAAATCTAATATGCAATCCTGCAATGAGGGGGTCACTAAACCCCCAAAACAAAAATAAAAATGTCCCTTATATCTCATTTATGCCATACCATAAATGCAATATTTACAACCAGTCATTGTTTACATTTCTTTGAATTTTCTATGGCAGCCCGTTTCGGCAGGATATTATATGGGAAGATACCGCATTGTTTGGGGGGGTCCCTAAACCCCCAAAACAACTGAAACAAATTTTAAAAATCCCTTATATCTACAACCAATTATTTTTTTTGCTGTTGTTTTTGTTCAAAATGGTGCAGTTTTGTGACCTTCTTTAAATCTAATATACAATCCTGCAATGAGGGGGTCACTAAACCCCCAAAACAAAAAAAATGTCCCTTATATCCCATGTATCCCATACCATAAATGCAATATTTACAACCAGTCATTGTTTATGGTCAAAATTGCCCGATGTTTACTTTCCTTTGAATTTTCTATGGCAGCCCGTTTAGGCAGGATATTAGATGGGATGATACCGCATTGTTTGGGGGGTCCCTAAACCCCCAAAATAACTGAAACAAATGTTAAAAATCCCTTATATCTACAACCAATTTATTTTTTTTGCTGTTGTTTTTGTTAAAAATGGTGCAGTTTACTTTCCTTTGAATTTTCTATGGCAGCCCGTTTAGGCAGGATATTAGATGGGATGATACCGCCATCGCACAGGAACGTGAACCACCTTAATCCAAACATTAGATTGAGACAATTCCACATGGCGTTTTCATGTCATTGTTAACGTTGAACATTGCCTCATTAACCTATTTTTGTGACATTGTTTGGGGGGTCCCTAAACCCCCAAAACAACTGAAACAAATGTTAAAAATCCCTTATATCTACAACCAATTGTTGTTGTTTTTTTGCTGTTGTTTTTGTTAAAAATGGTGCAGTTTACTTTCCTTTGAATTGTTGTCAATACCAGACATTGTTTGGGGGGGGGGGGGGGTCCCTAAACCCCCAAAACAACTGAAACTAATTTAAAAAAAATCCCTTATAACTACAACCAATTGTTTTTTTCCTGTTGTTTTTGTCATTTTCATGTCATTGTTAACATTGAACATTGCCTCATTACCCTAGTTTTGTGACATTGTTTGGGGGGGTCCCTAAACCCCCAAAACAACTGAAACAAATGTTAAAAATCCCTTATATCTACAACCAATTTTTTTTTGCTTTTGTTTTTGTTCAAAATGGTTCAGTTTACGTTCTTTTGAATTTTTGTCAATACCAGACATTGTTTGGGGGGGTCCCTAAACCCCCAAAACAACTGAAACTAATTTAAAAAAAATCCCTTATAACTACAACCAATTGTTTTTTCCTGTTGTTTTTGTCATTTTCATGTCATTGTTAACATTGAACATTGCCTCATTACCCTAGTTTTGTGACATTGTTTGGGGGGGTCCCTAAACCCCCAAAACAACTGAAACTAATTTTTAAAATCCCTTATATCTACAACCAATTTTTTTGCTGTTGTTTTTGTTCAAAATGGTTCAGTTTACGTTCTTTTGAATTTTTGTCAATACCAGACATTGTTTGGGGGGGTCCCTAAACCCCCAAAACAACTGAAACAAATGTTAAAAATCCCTTATATCTACAACCAATTTTTTTTTTGCTCTTGTTTTTGTTCAAAATGGTTCAGTTTACTTTCTTTTGAATTTTCAATGACAACCCGTTTAGGCGATTTTAATGACGACGCCCACTAATGTGTGGAACAAAACATCACAGTCTTTGACAGGAACTTTTCCAAATGTCCTTCATGGCAAAAAAAAAAATAGATGTTTTCTTTTTTTCTGTGAAAAGCCATCAGCATCCTCTGAGCATCATTTCACGTGAGATCCGTAAGCGAGCGCGATCCGTTCAAAGTGTCAGATTGCTGCTAATTAGCGCCCGTCTTGCTGTCTTTGAACGCACCAGATGGACGTCCGTGCTCCTTTTGTGGATGAACGAGCACATTAAGGACGGCACGGAAGTCGATTCTCAATCTCGCGCTCTCGTCACGGTGCTCGCTTCTCTCTCTCTCTCTCTTCATCGCCATCGTTTGCTTTGGATCTTCGCGTCCGTTCAACCGCCATCAAGATTGTGACAACGCGGCAAACGCACCTATAGCTCCGATCAACCCAGATGTGCTTGTTTTTTTTCCCGCCGCTCCGTGTTTTTTTTTTTTTTTCCCCTGCGGCGCTTGTCAATGACAGGCGAGGGATTTCACGCTCGTTTCCTGTGTGACCAACTGTGAAAGCCACCAAACGACGGCTGATTTATTTAAAGCTTCGGCGATATTTAAATTAGCTCGGATTATACGTACAACATTTGCATACCAGGAAGTATGCGCCATCAATCATTTCACCGTATTTATTTATATTCAAGTAAAAAAGGCAACACGTTGGTACTGATTTATACCCCCCCCCCCCACCCCTAAGTTATGAGAGTCCCGTCACAACTTTTAATGACATTCCAACAGTAATATGCGGCCCTGGGGCCTGTTTATGATCCGTGGTTGCTTCATTTTTCAAAGAAGAGGCACTCAAATGCGTCCTTTGATTTCGATGCTTTCAGGAAAAATGGCTTCCTCGTGACCTCCATCTTTATGTATACATCCACCACTTTATAAAAAAAAACAGGCTTCGCTACACGGCTTAAACGCATGTATACATTTGTTTGATTTTATCATCCCATCAAGATATAAAAACAGCTAAAAAGAGGAAGCAATGGGGCGCACCAATTCGGCCTCTAAAGCCTTTCTAAAAATAAAAACTCAAAAAAGTGCAGACAACACTCTATTTACAGAATCAATTATCATTATTATTATTATTATTATTAGACCCGAGTTCGATTCCCTCCTCGGCCATCTCTGTATGGAGTTTGCATGTTCTCCCCGTGGGTTTTCTCCGGGTACTCCGGTTTCCTCCCACATTCCAAAAAAAAAACATGCTAGGTTAATTAGCGACTCCAAATTGTCCATAGGTATGAATGTGAGTGTGAATGGTTGTTTGTCTATATGTGCCCTGTGATTGGCTGGCCACCAGTCCAGGGTGTACCCCGCCTCTCGCCCAAAGACATAATAATAATAATAATAATAATAATAATAATAATAATAATAATAATAATAATAATAATAATAATAATAATAATAATAATAATAATAATAATAATAATAATAATAATAATAATAATAATAATAATAATAATAATAATAATAATAATAATAATAAATTATTTTTTCTATTTATTTTTTGAATTATTCTAATATTCAATAATAATAACAATAGTATATAATAATATTAATATGGTTATTATTATTAATAATAATAATAATAATGAATTATTTTTTCTATTTATTATTTGAATTATTCTAATATTCAATAATAATAACAATAGTATATAATAATATTAATATGGTTATTATTATTAATAATAATAATAATAATAATAATAATAATAATGAATTATTTTTTCTATTTATTATTTGAATTATTCTAATATTCAATAATAATAATAGTATATAATAATATTAATATGGTTATTATAATTAATAATGATGATAATAATAATAATAATGAATTATTTTTTTTCCATTTATTATTTAAATTATTCTAATATTCAATAATAATAGTATATAATAATATTAATATGGTTATTGTTATTAATAATAATAATTAATAACAATTACTATTATTACATAACAAATAAATAAATAAATAAATAAATAAATAAATAAATAAATAAATAAATAAATAAATAAATAAATAAATAGTAATTATTATTATTATTATTATTATTAACATTGTTCTGCTAATCCTCCAAATGACATGTTATCATGAATGTGCCGACTTGTGGACTCCTATAGAGCAGCTACACAAAATAACCCGCACAGCAATCTTTCTAGATCTTCCAGAATCTGCACCTATTCCAGCTGTATTTCCTTGGATTTCCAAAACGGATTGTTTATTATTTTATTCTTCCAACAACGGCCCGCCTCCAGGCATGCCCACTCCACTCAGCTTTTCACATCAGGAAGTTAGGCTCACTGTGAAGTTAGCCATTTTTAATTCGCTTCTAAAAATGGAACCTCGTTATCTGAAATTTTAGCATTGTTGAAAAAAAGAGTACAACATTCTAACGACATTTATGGGTCAGAAAAGTGGAAAAACCAAGACAGGTTTCCTTTAAAAGTAGGTTTCCTAGTGGACAAAAAGTGGACAAAGTAAACAAAAGCTCCTGTTGGAGACCAACCCAGCTCATTAGCCTTAAAGCTACAGGCGCGTGCGTTTCCTGTAGCGCTTACAAATCCCAGCATCACAGCCAGTTTTTTTGGCAGCATATCTTTAAGGGACCTGATTTATAATTGGTGAACGTTACTTCAAGACTTGGGCGATAGAAACAAGAAAGAACGTCATCCCAAAATGGAACCCCTGAGGGCACCCGAGAACAGAATCTTCCGGATCACAAAGAGAAAAAAGATCTTTGCCACCTCTAAAATAGACACGAGGATCGTGTGTGTGTGTGTGTGTGTGTGTGTGTGTGTGTGCGTAGAGATGATTAATTCAGACGGTATATCTCAAAGAAACATCTGCTTCCCGAGCGTGAGTCCTATCAAACTATATTTACACGGCGGAGAGACCACAGTCTTTAAACGTGAGCCATTCTGCTCGGATTATTCTGGTCCACAGGAACCCATTTAGAAGGACGTGAATAGAAACGCAACAATGTAGCTCTCATACTGTAGGTCACTACAAAATATTTCTTAAAAAAAAAAAAAAATTTGTGTCTATTTTTGTGACATTTTGGGGGGGGGGGGTCCCTAAACCCCCAAAACAACTGAAAGTAATGTTAAAAATCCCTTATATCTACAAGAAATTGGTTTTTATTGCTGTTGTTTTTGTTAAAAATGGTGCAGTTTACTTTCCTTTGAATTTTCTATGGCAGCCCGTTTAGGCAGGATATTAGATGGGATGATACCGCATTGTTTGGGGGGTCCCTAAACCCCCAAAACAACTGAAACTAATTTTAAAAAATCCCTTATATCTACAACCAATTTTTTTTTTGCTGTTGTTTTTGTCATTTTCATGTCATTGTTAACATTGAACATTGCCTCATTACCCTAGTTTTGTGACATTGTTTGGGGAGGGGGGGTCCCTAAACCCCCAAAACAACTGAAACTAATTTAAAAAATCCCTTATATCTACAACCAATTGTTTTTTTGCTGTTGTTTTTGTTAAAATGGTGCAGTTTATTTTCCTTTGAATTTTCTATGGCAGCCCGTTTAGGCAGGATATTACATGGGATGATACCGCATTGTTTGGGGGGTCCCTAAACCCCCAAAACAACTGAAACTAATTTTAAAAAATCCCTTATATCTACAACCAATTGTTTTTTTGCTGTTGTTTTTGTCATTTTCATGTCATTGTTAACATTGAACATTGCCTCATTAATCCAGTTTTGTGACAATGTTTGGGGGGGGGGGGTCCCTAAACCCCCAAAACAACTGAAACTAATGTTAAAAATCCCTTATATCTACAACCAATTGGTTTTTTTTGTTGTTGTTTTTGTTAAAAATGGTGCAGTTTACTTTCCTTTGAATTTTCTATGGCAGCCCGTTTAGGCAGGATATTAGATGGGATGATACCGCATTGTTTGGGGGGTCCCTAAACCCCCAAAACAACTGAAACTAATTTTAAAAACACTCACTATTGTGCAGAACAAAACATCAACAGTCTTTGTCAGGAAGTTTTCCAATAAAAACAGATAATGATGTGTGTGTCATTATCCTATTTTTGTGACATTCTTTGGGGGGGGGGTCCCTAAACCCCCAAAACAACTGAAACTAATTTTAAAAATCCCTTATATCTACAACCAATTGTTTTTTTTTTTTTGCTGTTGTTTTTGTTCAAAATGGTGCAGTTTATTTTCCTTTGAATTTTCTATGGCAGCCCGTTTAGGCAGGATATTAGATGGGATGATACCGCATTGTTTGGGGGGTCCCTAAACCCCCAAAACAACTGAAACTAATTTAAAAAATCCCTTATATCTACAACCAATTGTTTTTTTGCTGTTGTTTTTGTCATTTTCATGTCATTGTTAACATTGAACATTGCCTCATTAAACTAGTTTTGTGACATTGTTTGGGGGGTCCCTAAACCCCCAAAACAACTGAAACTAATTTTAAAAAATCCCTTATGACTACAACTAATTGTTTTTTTGCTGTTGTTTTTGTTAAAAATGGTGCAGTTTATTTTCCGTTGAATTTTCTAAGGCAGCCCGTTTAGGCAGGATATTAGATGGGATGATTCCGCATTGTTTGGGGGGTCCCTAAACCCCCAAAACAACTGAAACTAATTTAAAAAAAATCCCTTATATCTACAACCAATTGTTTTTTTGCTGTTGTTTTTGTCATTTTCATGTCATTGTTAACATTGAACATTGCCTCATTAAACTAGTTTTGTGACATTGTTTGGGGGGTCCCTAAACCCCCAAAACAACTGAAACTAATTTTAAAAAATCCCTTATGACTACAACTAATTGTTTTTTTGCTGTTGTTTTTGTCATTTTCATGTCATTGTTAACATTGAACATTGCCTCATTAATCTAGTTTTGTGACATTGTTTGGGGGGGTCCCTAAACCCCCAAAACAACTGAAACTAATTTTAAAAATCCCTTATATCTACGACCAATTGTTTTTTTTTTTTTTTTGCTGTTGTTTTTGTTCAAAATGGTTTAGGCACAACCCGTTTAGGCAATTTTAATGACGACGCCCACTAGTGTGGGGGAACAAGACGTCACAGTCTTTGACAGGAACTTTTCCAATAAAAACAGATAATGACGTGTGCCTCATTACCCTAGTTTTGTGAAACTGTTTGGGGGGTCCCTAAACCCCCAAAACAAATTTTAAAAATCCCTTATATCTACAACCAATCGTTTTTTTTTTGCTGTTGTTTTTGTTCAAAATGTCCGTTCAAAGTGGCAGATTGGTGCCAATTGAAGGGGGAAGACCCGGGACAGGTCTCAATACTGGCCTGGGAACACCTCAGGATCCACGGATAGTAGCCTGAGAGAAGGAAGTCCGGGCTTGCCTGTTTCGGCAGCCTGACCTCAGACAAGACATCAAGGTCATGTGATGAAAGACATTTGCGGTGTTTTGAAGAACTGCGCCCCGACGCCCTGCTCCGGATGGGCCACCTCCAGCTGGGAGAAGCTAACAACATCTTTTAAGACGAACAAAACACAAGCTCAATAATTCATAGCCAGGCATCCTTTCAAGTGACTCTCTGTTGTCAACACGGAGCAAAGACGCATTAAAGACAGCCTGCGCCCGCCGTTCAATAATGCACCGTACGATGTCACGTGACACCCTCTCCACCTCTCGGCTCCGGTGGGTGAGCCGGGATTTGAGCCCCGGCACAAAGATGACACGTGTGAGCTTCGGCGGAATGGGAACTCTAGTCTAAAATGTAAAGCCGAGGGATTTCGCAGCCCGGAATCAAATCTTAGGAGAGCCAAAATTCCATATGGGTAATACGTGCCCGAAGTGTCACTTCCGAAGAAGAGGTCACAGGATGTCTCCTGGCGTGAGGACGAGCTGGCGCATCCACACTAAGGGTGTGGAAAATAATCGAGATTAATCGAGATTAATTGAGATTAATCGATACATCGATGCTCATTCACTGGGCACGGATGCAATTGACGGGTGAAATCTAGATGCGTTTGTGGGGTTTAGGGACCCCCCCAAACAATGTCGCAAAAATAGGTTAATGAGGCAAAATTAAGGCTTTGATGTCAATCTTCCAACATTCTATAATTTTAATTTTAATTTTAATTTTAATTTTAATTTTAATTTTAATTTTAATTTTAATTTTAATTTTAATTTTAATTTTAATTTTAATTTTAGTTGTTTTGGGGGTTTAGAGACCCCCCAAACAATGTCGCAAAAATAGGTTAATGAGGCAAAATTAAGGCTTTGGTGTCAATCTTCCAACATTCTATAATTTTAATTTTAATTTTAATTTTAATTTTAATTTTAATTTTAATTTTAATTTTAATTTTAATTTTAATTTTAATTTTAATTTTAATTTTAATTTTAATTTTAATTTCAATTTTAATTTTAATTTTAATTTTAATTTCAGTTGTTTTGGGGGTTTAGAGACCCCCCAAACAATGTCACAAAAATAGGTTAATGAGGCAAAATTAAGGATTATTAAATCCTACCCCTCCATCTGGTACTTTTACATTTGTTCACTTCCTGCTTTCATAATATAATTTAAGTTAAAATTTCAATTTTATGTATTTTTTCAATTTTATTTTTATGTATTTGTTTAATTTCATGTATTTTAATTTTAATTTTAACATTTGTTTCAGTTGTTTTGGGGGTTTAGGGACCCCCCCAAACAATGTTGCAAAAATAGGTTAATGAGGCAAAATTAAGGCTTTGGTGTCAATCTTCCAACATTCTATCCTTTCCAGCTTCCTTCATTCCCATCATTTTAATTTTAATTTTAATTTTAATTTTAATTTTAATTTTAATTTTAATTTTAATTTTAATTTTAATTTTAATTTTAATTTTAATTTTAATTTTAATTTTAATTTTAATTTTAATTTTAATTTTAATTGTTTTTTCCTTCACACTTTCAATGTCTATTTCTATTTGCTGGTACGTGTTAGCAAATAGCATGATTTTAGTTTTATTTAGGTTTTTACTGTTTATTTAATTTTAATTTTAATTTTAATTTTAATTTTAATTTTAATTTTAATTTTAATTTTAATTTTAATTTTAATTTTAATTTTAATTTTAATTTTAATTTTAATTTTAATTTTAATTTTAATTTTAATTTTAATTTTAATTTTAATGGTGAGGCGTTCAGGAGCGTTTGGAAAATGTACATAAAAATGTAAGAGCGACCATCTGCTGCAAGCCTCCGTGATGTGGAGCCATGGTAGGAGAGAACTAAGAGGATTAAACACACACATTTACTTGTGTACTTTGTGCTATGTGTACTTTACTTTATGGGCCACACACACCACACACTGGGTTGTGTATGTGGGAGTTATCTGTACGCACACACACACACACACACACACACACACACACACACACACACATAGCTCCTCCTCTACATAGCAAGTGATGATGTAGCAACCATATTGGTCCAAATAAACACATCCTGGTATTTTCAGACTCCTGGAAGATCTACAGTGGGGTGGGGGTGTGGTGGGGGGTCCTAATTTAGACCTAAAACTTCCCAGATAGAGTACACCCCCCCCCCCGTATATGCCTGAATGCTGTTATGAGGAAGGAAAACAACAACTAACGACTGCTGCCTAGCACCTACAATGATTATTGTTTTACCTCCCCCAAGGAAGAATGCTATTTTTTGGGTAACAGGCCTCGCTTTGGTTGGCATTGCAAATTGTTGTATTTGCCATAGAAAACCATAAAGCCATAAACCATAGAGAACCATGAGGTCTACAAGCATAGTCATAATCATAATACAACATTAATAACATCAACATCAATAACATTCATATTAATAATAATAATTGCAATTAATTCTTATTATTATTTATAACACTTATTATTATTAATTATAAAATAATAAAAATTAATAATAATTTAATAAAATAAATTAATAATAATAATTAGATTATTCTTAATAATAATAATAATAATCATCATCATCATCATTATTATTATTATCCTTCTCATTACTATCCTTCTCATTATTATTATTATTATATTATTATTATTATTATTATTATTATTATTGTTGTTAGTATTTATTATAATTATTATTATTGATTATAATAATCATTAAGTTAATAATAATTTAATAAAATAAATTAATAATAATAATTAAACTATTCATAATAATAATAACTGTTATTATTATATAATAATAATAATAATAATAATAATAATAATAATAATAATAATAATAATAATAATAATAATAATTATTATTATTATTATTATTATTATTATTATTATTATTATTATACATTATTCTTAAAAATAATAATAATTATTATTATTAGATAATATTTATTATTGTTAATTATAAAATAATAAAATTAATAATAATTTAATAAAATAAATTAATAATAATAATTAGATTATTCTTAATAATAATAATAATCATCATCATCATCATTATTATTATTATCCTTCTCATCCTTCTCAATATTATTATTATTATTGTTGTTGTTGTTAGTATTTATTATAATTATTATTATTAATTATAATAATCATTAAGTTAATAATAATTTAATAAAATAAATTAATAATAATAATTAAATTATTCTTAATAATAACTATTATTATTATTATTATTATACATTATTCTTAATAATAATAATAATTATTATTATAATTATTAAATAATATTTATTATTGTTTATTTATTTATTTATTTGTGTATTTATTTATTAATATTATTATTATTCAATAATGATTATTTTTGGCTTTAGGAAATACAGTACAGTATGGAATAATAATAATAATAATAATAATAATAATAATAATAATAATAATAATAATAATAATAATAATAATAATAATAATAATAATAATAATAATAATAATAATAATAATAATAATAATAATAATAATATACACAATTGTATTATAATGTCATTCAATGTATTACGTATATTCATATCGGGAATGACAAGTATTATTAAATAAAAACAATAATTGAAGAATATAAAATATCGGTGAGGATAAATCGTTTCCTCCAGCGATAAAAATGATTGGCAGGTGGACTTCCTGTGGCGCAGAGGGAAAAAAAAAAAGAAAAGACGAACAAGTCCAATAACCTCTAGCTGGGAAAGGTCACGGCTTTCCAATCAATACCCCCCCCCCCCCCCACACTCCTCCCCCCCGCCCTCCCGAGAGCCATTTGCAGCCGTCTCCTGTCGAGGCGGCACGCACGGAGAGGGAGCCGCCTGCAAAAAAGACTTTTAGGACTTTTTAAAAGTCCTCCAAACTTTCCTGGAACCTTGAAGGCTTCTTTTTGCTTTTCTGATGATGACATAACAAGGAAAAAAAACACACACACACAAAAAAAACTTGGATCCTTCTGATAGCACAGGAAAATTGAGGGCACGGCAAAGAGTCCTCCAAATGTTTGGAAATGTTAAGGGAGGCTTTTTTTTCCCTTTTTTTTGTCTGATCCTGTACGTGACATTCATTAGTGTCATGGTTATTATACTATATACTTTAAAAAACATTTTTTAAGTTCTAAAATGACATTTTTTCCTGAACTATATGCAACAAAAATTCTGTTTTTTTTCTCATAATATTATTAATTATTCTAAAATTAAAATTATTTTAAAATCTATTTTTTTTAACTTTTTCTCAGTAGACTACAATTTTTTTCTTAATAATTTGACTTTCTTTTTGTAAAATTACTGCTGATTTTTTACATTTTTCTGTTATTTTTGTTTTTATTTTTTATTCTAATGATAAATGAATCATTTTTTAAGCCTCTGGTTCTAAAATGACATATTTTTTTCTGAACTTTATGCAACAAAAAATCTGTGTTTTTTCTCATAATATTATTAATTATTCTAAAATTAAAATTATTAAAAATATTCTTCTCATTAGACTACAATATTTTTTCTTAATAATTTGACTTTCTTTTTGTAAAATTACTGCTGATTTTTACATTTTTCTGTTATTTTTCTTTTTATTTTTTATTCTAATGAAAAAATGAATCATTTTTTAAGCCTCTGGTTCTAAAATGACATATTTTTTCCTGAACTTTATGCAACAAAATTTCAGTTTTTTAGTCATAATATTGTTAATTATTCTAAAATTAAAATTATTCTAAAATCTATTTTTTTTTAACTTTTTCTCATTAGACTACAATTTTTTTCTTAATAATTTGACTTTCTTTTTGTAAAATTACTGCTGATTTTTTACATTTTTCTGTTATTTTTATTTTTATTCTTTATTCTAATGATAAATGAATATTTTTTTAAGCCTTTGGTTCTAAAATGACATATTTTTTCCTGAACTTTATGCAACAAAAAATCTGTTTTTTTCCCTCATAATATTATTAATTATTCTAAAATTAAAATTATTAAAATGATTTTAAAATCTAAAATTTGTTAAACTTTTTATCATTAGACTGCAATATTTTTTCTTAATAATTTGACTTTCTTTTTGTAAAAGTACTGCTGATTTTTACATTTTTCTGTTATTTTTGTTTTCATTTTTATTCTAATGATAAAATGAATAATTTTATGCAACAAAAAATCTGTTTTTTTCTCATAATATTATTAATTATTCCCAAATTAAAATTATTAAAATTATTTTAAAATCAATTTTTTTAACTTTTTCTCATTAGACAACAATATTTTTTCTTAATAATTTGACTTTCTTTTTGCAAAATTACTGCTGATTTTTTCATTTTTCCGTTGTTTTTGTTTTAATTTTTTTATTCTAATGAAAAAATGAATCATTTTTTAAACCTCTGGTTCTAAAATGACATTTTTTTCCTGAACTTTATGCAACAAAAATTTAGTTTTTTTCCTCATAATATTGTTAATTATTCTAAAATTAAAATTCTTAAAATTATTTTAAAATCAATTTTTTTAACTTTTTCTCATTAGACAACAATATTTTTTCTTAATAATTTGACTTTCTTTTTGCAAAATTACTGCTAATTTTTTCATTTTTCCGTTGTTTTTGTTTTAATTTTTTTATTCTAATGAAAAAATGAATCATTTTTTAAACCTCTGGTTCTAAAATGACATTTTTTTCCTGAACTTTATGCAACAAAAATTTAGTTTTTTTCCTCATAATATTGTTAATTATTCTAAAATTAAAATTCTTAAAATTATTTTAAAATCAATTTTTTTAACTTTTTCTCATTAGACAACAATATTTTTTCTTAATAATTTGACTTTCTTTTTGCAAAATTACTGCTGATTTTTTCATTTTTCCGTTGTTTTTGTTTTAATTTTTTTATTCTAATGAAAAAATGAATCATTTTTTAAACCTCTGGTTCTAAAATGACATTTTTTTCCTGAACTTTATGCAACAAAAATTTAGTTTTTTTCCTCATAATATTATTAATTATTCTAAAATTAAAATTCTTAAAATTATTTTAAAATCTATCTTACATGTTTCTATTATTTTCGTTTTAATTTTTTATGCTAATGATAAATTCTAAATAATATTTTTACAATGCACGTGGTGGGCGTGTCCCATGGGTGTGGTCAAATAGAGTACCCATTAGTAGCCACGCCTCCTGCGGAATGAGGCAATCTTTGGATGGCCGCTAATGAGCTGTTTTGCCACCGAGAAGGCGAACGTCCGTCCTATTGTTACGCAGGACGAACGTTCACCAGGAAATGAAGCTTGACTTCCTGCGGGTGTCCCAATACTTGTGCAGCCGTGTAGAGTCGCGTCCTGAAGTATTCATGCAGGCAGAGAGCAGGTGCTCCTGTGACTCCGTGACAGCGGTGTCCATATTTAGTGACTCTCCGCCATGACACCGCTCGCCGACCTAGATTATTCGGGAGGAGGCGGAGACTTTCCGTGCAAGAAAAAAAAAAAAAAAAAACAGCTGCAGGCAGGAAGGCGCCGCCGCCGCCGACAAAGTGCTGCCAGCTATTTAGACTTTGTAATGGAATATGAAGGTACCGACGCGGGGGGGGGGGGGGGCACCAGACAGTGAAAAGTCCGTTTTTTTTTTTTTTTAAAGTACGGAAATGTGCAGCCGAGCGAAACATTCCCGACATTGGCAGCCATCGAGATGAACCCGATAGCTTTAGGAGGCGCACACTCGATACCGCAACGTGACTATTTGTGGCGCCCTAAACGGAAATGGGATATTGGGTAATTTTTTTTTCAACAGCGGAAGAAGAGAGAAGGGAGCACTTTGACTTTAACGATCATTTATTCCAGTGCTTTTACACTTTAAAATGCGTGAAAATGCAAAAAAAAAAAGTTATTGATATCAACCCGGCACCACAGATAGGTTGCAGTCCTGTGGACCAACCTTGCATTCTGTCTGAAAATCAGCTTTGTCATATACTGTATGCAATAACAAAATATGATTTCTATCAACATTTATTTTTTCCCCTTTTTTCCATTATTTTCTAAATATTTCCACTTTTTTATGATGGTACTTTTATTTTATTATTTTTTTTAAATAATTTAATAGATGCATTAATTAATGCAATGCTTTTTATTTTTTTATTTAGTTTTTAACATGTTTAAGCAATAGTAATAATTTGGTTAAATGGTTGTTTTTCATGAGTGAATGACTTTGATTGGAAATTTTATTATAATTATTTTTATTATTTTTTTACATTTTTAATTATTATAAAAAATATTATACATTTTTATTTAGTTTTTAACACATTTAAGCAATAGTAATATTTTGGTTAAATGGTTGTTTTTAATGAATGAATGATTTTGATTGGAAATTTTATTATAATTATTTAGATGATTTCTTTTACATTTTTTAAAATTTATTAATTTAATTTATTTGTTGTGATTTGCTTTATTTTGGTATTTTTATTATCATGATTTATTTCATGTTTCAAAATATAATTTAATGTAATATTAATTGAAATGTTTTGGAGGGGGATTTAAAAATATTTTTAATTATTTTTTAATAATAATTACAAAATAAGCGGTTAATAGCTTTTTTCAATTATTGTACGATTTTTGTTTTATTTTCTTTTGAAAAAATGATTTTATTTTAATGTAATACATTAATTAAATTAAAAATGAAATTAATTACATTAATTTTTCATTTTGATTGGAAATGTTATTATAACTGTTTAGATGATTTTTCCTTTTTTTTAATTAATTAATTTAATTTATTTCTTGTGATTTTTTTTATTTTTGGAACTGTATTATCATTATTTATTTCATGTTTCAAAATATATTTTAATGTAATATTAATTATAATGTTTTTAGTGGGATTTTTAAAAAATGTTTTAAATTATTTTTTTATAATAATTACACAATAGGCGGTTAATAGCTTCTTTCTATTATTGTGCGATTTTGGTTTTATTTTCTTTTGAAAAATTAATTTATTTTATTATATATTTATATATATTTTTTTATATATTTTTTAAAATATTATATATATTTATTATATATTATTTATTTATGTAATACATTAATTAAATTAATAATTTAATTAATTACAGTAATAATTTATTTAATTATGTATTAATTAAAAATAATGTCATGTTTTTTTAATATTCAGTATTTAAAAAAAAAATCAGTCACTTAAAATGATTTCAGGCCAATAAAAAATAAAAAAAGGCCCCCGGGCGTCACTTTGGTCACACCCGGGAATAAAGTAAATCCAAGTTGTGATCCACGCTATCCTTTGGTGTCAAGGCTGCTTTTTTAATTCCCTTTTTCCGTAATGAAGAGGAGTGGAATGTAAATGTATTCATACGTATTCAGCCTCTCACCTCTGCTGTGTTTGCAGCCTTTCTACTGCAGCTACTTTTAACCGTGTCGCGTCCTTCAGCGCCGCCGACGAGTGCTGCGGCGTTCACGCCGAGGCGCCCCGCAAACAGGAAGTCAGTAGAGGCAACACATCACAGCTTAATAATAATCGTGTCGTCCACATACAAACAAAACGGAGGTCTCAATCTGGTATCGATGTGATTAAGAAATGTATTTAATTACTATTATTGTAATCATTTTTATTATTTTTTTATTATTTTTTTTAAATTTATATATATATAAATAAAATAAATTACAAAAAATGTATTTAATTTATACTTAATTTTGGGATGATTTTTTAAATTTTATTACATTATTTATTTTAATTATTATGTTACTTATTTATGCATTTTTGTTATATTTAATTATTCCTGAATTATGTTTAAAAAAATGTTATTT
Source organism: Doryrhamphus excisus (assembly GCF_030265055.1). Classification (NCBI taxonomy): domain Eukaryota; kingdom Metazoa; phylum Chordata; class Actinopteri; order Syngnathiformes; family Syngnathidae; genus Doryrhamphus; species Doryrhamphus excisus. The sequence goes on along the minus strand of NC_080469.1, from coordinate 24,772,850 downwards.
AGTCATTATTTTTTTTGTATTGTAACTTTGTGCTGTGAATTCTTTATTTTATGTTATTTTTTTGCCTAATTATTATATGATTATATCATTTACATTATTTTGTAAAATGTAAAATCATTAATCAGAAGTATTTTTCTATTATTATTTTTATTATTATTATTATTTACGGGGGAATTTTTAACACAGTAGAGTAACAGTATTAATTATGTTATAATTATTGCAATTTGATGTTATTATTTATTTCATTCTAAAATGAAAGTCTACCATAAATTGATGCATTTTAAGCATTATTCATAAATTTAATTTTTTTTTGTCATTTCATTTTTTTGGGGTGATTTTTTAAAATTTAAAACATTTAAGCAGTAGTGATAATTAGGTGTTATTGTTTGTTTTTAATTAGTATGATTTTGATTGGTAATTTATTATATTGTTTAATTTTTAATTATTTTTAAATGTAATTAATTCCAAATTATTTTTAATAGTATAATATTTGTTTTAATGAATTTTTAAAGTAAATATATTCAAACAATAATTTGTTAATTGTTAATTAATTTCTTAATTGTTATTTATAGTGTGATTTTGATTGGTAATATTAGGCTATTTTTAGTATTTTTTATTGTTTTTCTAAGAATATATTCATTTAAGGAATTCATAATTTTTATATAATATATGTTTAATATTGCCGATATTTAATTCATTAATAATTATTTTTTTTAATTAATGAATGTATTAATATTTGTTTTATTTTTGGGTGAATTTCTATTCTACCACATTTAAGCAATAGTTTATTTTTAATTATTATTATTATTATTATTAATTCTATTATTATTATTATTTATTTTATTTATAAATGTTATGCATTCATTAGTACTGCATTTTGTGACTTGATTTTTTTGTTCATATTTCATACGTTTAAGGGAAACCGTTAGTAAACAAGCGGAGTCTGCGTTCGCTTCTTCTGGAGCCAAAATAGAAAAACCGTGTGAGAAAATCAATCGGGCGCATAAAACATCCTGACCCTCGTGCTGCATGTTATTCAGCACTCCCACATTGAAGCTAAAAGGTGCCAGCCGGTTGCAAGTTCAAAAAACTTTTCAAGCACTAAGACTACTTTTGGCGAGTTGCCACCAGCAAATTGTTTAAAAAAAAAATGCAGATGGTGTTTATGGTTAAGATATGCGGGCTTGAGCTCTTCTTTTGCTGACCTTTGAACTTTGCAGAATAAAAATAAGCGACATCTTCACACAAAACTTTGTGAGTTAAAATCACTGTCAGACACAACTCATTACCTTTGGGCGTTTTTGCTACTAAGATGCTAAAGTTATCATGCTACGAATGCTAACATGCTAACTCTTAGCATGCTAACACTTTGCGTGATAAATGTCTATGTACTGTTTACATGTAGGAAAATGGCCTACAATTCTAATATTAGCATGCTTGCAATGCTAATTGTTAGCATGTTAACACCTGGCATGATAACATTCAGGCGAAAAAAGTACCCTGCCTCTCGCCCAAAGTCGGCTGGGATAGGCCCCAGCATACCCGAGACCCCAGTGAGGATAAACAGCATTGAAAAAAAATAACATTAATATGCTAAGTGTTAGCATGGTAACACCTTGCATGCTAACACTGTCTATGTAAAGTTTATACCTTTGGAAATGGCCTAGAATTTTAATATGCTAATTTTAGCATGCTTGCAATGCTAACTGTTAGCATGTTAACACCTGGCATGATAACATTCAGGCGAAAAAAGTACCCTGCCTCTCGCCCAAAGTCGGCTGGGATAGGCCCCAGCATACCCGAGACCCTAGTGAGGATAAACAGCATTGAAAAAAAATAACATTAATAAGCTAAGTGTTAGCATGGTAACACCTTGCATGCTAACACTGTCTATGTAAAGTTTATACCTTTGGAAATGGCCTAGAATTTTAATAAGCTAACTTTAGCATGCTTGTAACGCTAAGTGTTAGCATGCTAACAGCTGGCATGATAACACTGAGTGTCTTTGTAAGATTATGGCTATGAAAATGGAAAAATAGGAATATGCTAACGGTTAGCATTCTGATACCTGCCTGGCATGGTAACATTTTTATCTGCAAATTCCTACCCATTAAAATGGCCGAAAATTCCAATATGCCAATATTAACCTGCTTGAAATGTTAACAAGCTAACTGTTAGCACGTGTGTTATCATGGTGTTATCATGCTAAAAGTTAGCATATTAATGTTCTAGCCACTTTCCATCCATTTTTTTTCTATGCTGCTTATCCTTACTAGGGTCTCGGGTATGCTGGGGCCTATCCCATCAACAGTTAGCATGATAACACCATGCCAGTTTATACCTATGAAAATGGTTAAAATGCTAATATGCTGTTAGCATGCTGGCATCTAGTATGATAACACTGTCTGTGTAACTTTACAGTATTTATCTATGAAAATGGCTTGAAATTGTAAGATGCAAAGTTTATCAGGCTGATAAGGCTAACATGCTAACTGTTAGCATGCTAACATGCTAAGTATTAATGTGAATTTACAGGGTAAAACATGCCCCTCGCACCTAGCACCTCACGTTTATACCTCTGAAAATGGTTAAAATGCTAATATGCTGTTAGCATGCTGGCATCTAGTATGATAATATATTTATATATATAGTATAGTATTTATATATATATATAGTATTTATCTATGAAAATGGCTTAAAATTGTAAAATGCAAAGTTTATCAGGCTAATAAGGCTAACATGCTAACCGTTAGCATGCTAACACGTTATGTATTAATGGGAATTTACAGGTAAAAACGTTAACATGCCGTCAACACGGTAGCAATGCTAACATCTAACAGCTAGCATATTAGCAGCTAGTATGGCGTACAATGCTACAGCACAATGCTAAATATGGCAGCCAAAAATCCAAGATTTGAATCCAAAATATGTTGTTAAGATACAGTAAACAAATAGTGTTAGCCATGCCAGCCGTGCCAAGTATTTAAGGAAGTTTATATAATATGCTAACTGTTAGCATGATAACACCTCGAGTCATAACACCATGCTCGTTTATACCTATGAAAATGGTGAAAATGCTAATATGCCGTTAGCGTGTTGGCATCTAGTATGATAACACGAGGTGTAAAATTTTATCAGGCTAATAAGGCTAACATGCTAACTGTTAGCATGCTAACACGTTAAGTATTAATGTGAATTTACAGGGTAAAAACGGTCAATGCGGTCAACGTGGTAGCAATGCTAACATCTAACAGCTAGCATGTTAGCAGCTAGTATGGCGTACAATGCTACAGCACAATGCTAAATATGACAATGAAAATTTGGCAGCCAAAAATCCAAGATTTGAATCCAAAAATATGTTGTTACGCTACAGTAAACGTAAAAGAGTGTTAGCCACCCTCGCCGGGGCCCTCATTCCCGACTGCTATCACGCTAGCAACACTAAAACGGGACCTGATGGTATTGTCTCACCGTGCACGCCATCCATAATGACGCTATAACAAGCCATCTCCATCATCATCAAGGCTCCCCAACCCTGAGCGAGCGAGCGAGCGAGCGAGCGAGCGAGCGAGCGGCGCTCTAACGACTTTCATGAAAACCTCCTCCTCTCTCAGGTGGCGAGATGGCGGGGGTGTCTCTTTCAAGTCGTGACGGGGAATAATTTGGGCCCTTAAATGAACACGGCGGCCTTGGATGGAGGAGATGAAAGAGGGACTCCTCCGCCAGGATGTGTCGGAGTTCACAGAGGAAGGTATGCGTCTTTTCAACATTCCCCGTTGAAATATGACATCGTTACGGAAAACAAGGAGCGCTCACGGCCGGGAAGACGCTCTGTTCTATCAATGCGCCCGCGTTTTAACAGCTAAATGATGCTACATTAGCATACACGCTGAAGAAAAAGGAGGTAGAGCACCAGGCTGCGTTTTAAGACTTGTAGCGAAGCCTGCTTTTGTTGTCAAAACTCGTGGCTAGAAAGTGGCTAGAACATTAATATGCTAACTGTTAGCATGGTAACACCTCGCATGCTATGTAAAGTTTATACCTTTGGAAATGGCCTAGAATTTTAATATGCTAACTTTAGCATGCACGTAACGTTAAGTGTTAGCATGCTAACACCTCGCATGCTAACACTGTCTATGTAAAGTTCATACCTTTGGAAATGGCCTAGAATTTTAATATGCTAACTTTAGCATGCTTTTAACGTTAAGTGTTAGCATGCTAACACTGTCTATGTAAAGTTCATACCTTTGGAAATGGCCTAGAATTTTAATATGCTAACTTTAGCATGCTTGTAACGTTAAGTGTCAGCATGCTAACACCTGGCATGATAACACTCAGTGTCTTTGTAAGATTATGTCTATGAAAATGGAAAAATAGGAACATGCTAACTGTTAGCATGGTAACACCTTGCATGCTAACACTGTCTATGTAAAGTTCATACCTTTGGAAATGGCCTAGAATTTTAATATGCTAACTTTAGCATGCTCGCAACGTTAAATGTTAGCATGCTAACACCTCGCATGCTAACACTGTCTATGTAAAGTTCATACCTTTGGAAATGGCCTAGAATTTTAATATGCTAACTTTAGCATGCTCGTAACGTTAAGTGTTAGCATGCTAACACGGTCTATGTAAAGTTCATACCTTTGGAAATGGCCTAGAATTTTAATATGCTAACTTTAGCATGCTCGTAACGTTAAGTGTCAGCATGCTAACACCTGGCATGATAACACTCAGTGTCTTTGTAAGATTATGGCTAAGAAAATTGAAAAATAGGAACATGCTAACTGTTAGCATGGTAACACCTCGCATGCTAACACTGTCTATGTAAAGTTTATACCATTGGAAATGGCCTAGAATTTTAATATGCTAACTTTAGCATGCTCATAATGTTAAGTGTTAGCATGATAACACCTTGCATGCTAACACTGTCTTTGTAAAGTTTATACCTTTGGAAATGGCCTAGAATTTTAATATGCTAACTTTAGCATGCTCGTAATGTTAAGTGTTAGCATGCTAACCCCCTGCATGCTAACACTGTCTATGTAAAGTTTATACCTTTGGAAATGGCCTAGAATTTTAATATGCTAACTTTAGCATGCTTTTAACGTTAAGTGTCAGCATGCTAACACCTGGCATGATAACACTCAGTGTCTTTGTAAGATTATGGCTAAGAAAATGGAAAAATAGGAACATGCTAACTGTTAGCATGGTAACACCTCGCATGCTAACACTGTCTATGTAAAGTTTATACCATTGGAAATGGCCTAGAATTTTAATATGCTAACTTTAGCATGCTCATAATGTTAAGTGTTAGCATGATAACACCTTGCATGCTAACACTGTCTTTGTAAAGTTTATACCTTTGGAAATGGCCTAGAATTTTAATATGCTAACTTTAGCATGCTCGTAATGTTAAGTGTTAGCATGCTAACCCCCTGCATGCTAACACTGTCTATGTAAAGTTTATACCTTTGGAAATGGCCTAGAATTTTAATATGCTAACTTTAGCATGCTTTTAACGTTAAGTGTTAGCATGCTAACACCTGGCATGATAACACTCAGTGTCTTTGTAAGGTTATGGCTATGAAAATTGAAAAATAGGAACATGCTAACTGTTAGCATTCTGATCCCTGCCTGGCATGGTAACATTATATATCTGCAAATTCCTACACATTAAAATGGCCGAAAATTCCAATATGCCAATATTAACCTACTTGAAATGTTAACAAGCTAACTGTTAGCATGTTAACATCAGCATAGAAAGGCAAAGCTTTTAATTTACCAGTTGAGCTACGTTCTTACCCTCAACTATGGTCATGAGCTTTGCGTGGGGACCGAACGGACCGAACGGACCGAACGGACCGAACGGACCGAACGGACCGAACGGACTGAATCTCCTTTCGAGGGCATGTCCGAACGGTAGTGGAAGACCCAGGACATGATGGATAGATCGTCTCTCAACTGGGATCTGCCTGAAAGAACTGGACAATGGATCCAGGGAAGTCTGGGGGTCCCTGTTTTGCGAGTCCCTGCTTGGGGCGCCCTTTGCTTGGAAGCCAACAGGGGAACAAGCAAGTCTAGCCAACTCTGGTCTGTAAAAAAGAACTGTCTAGACTCTGGTCCTGATGCCTTCCAGACGCCTGCCTGGGGAGGAGTTCAGGGCACGTCCGACCAAAAGGGGAACTCTACCCAGGATACGTTGGCGAGACCATGGAGTAGAAAGGCAAAGCTTTCAATTTACCAAGCTTTGCGTGGGGACCGAACGGACCGAACGGACCGAACGGACCGAACGGACCGAACGGACCGAACGGACCGAACGGACCGAACGGACCGAACAGACTGAATCTCCTTTCGAGGGCATGTCCAAACGGTAGTGGAAGACCCAGGACATGATGGATAGATCGTCTCTCAACTGGGATCTGCCTGCAAGAACTGGACAATGGATCCAGGGAAGCCTGGGGGTCCCTGTTTTGCGAGTCCCTGCTTGGGGCGCCCTTTGCTTGGAAGCCAACAGGGGAACAAGCCAGTCTAGCCAACTCTGGTCTGTAAAAAAGAACTGTCTAGACTCTGGTCCTGATGCCTTCCAGACGCCTGCTTGGGGAGGAGTTCAGGGCACGTCCGACCAAAAGGGGAACTCTACCCAGGATACGTTGGCGAGACCATGGAGTAGAAAGGCAAAGCTTTCAATTTACCAAGCTTTGCGTGGGGACCGAACGGACCGAACGGACCGAACGGACCGAACGGACCGAACGGACCGAACGGACCGAACGGACCGAACGGACCGAACGGACCGAACAGACTGAATCTCCTTTCGAGGGCATGTCCAAACGGTAGTGGAAGACCCAGGACATGATGGATAGATCGTCTCTCAACTGGGATCTGCCTGCAAGAACTGGACAATGGATCCAGGGAAGCCTGGGGGTCCCTGTTTTGCGAGTCCCTGCTTGGGGCGCCCTTTGCTTGGAAGCCAACAGGGGAACAAGCCAGTCTAGCCAACTCTGGTCTGTAAAAAAGAACTGTCTAGACTCTGGTCCTGATGCCTTCCAGACGCCTGCTTGGGGAGGAGTTCAGGGCACGTCCGACCAAAAGGGGAACTCTACCCAGGATACGTTGGCGAGACTATGGAGTAGAAAGGCAAAGCTTTCAATTTACCAAGCTTTGCGTGGGGACCGAACGGACCGAACGGACTGAACGGACTGAATCTCCTTTCAAGGGCATGTCCGAACAGTAGTGGAAGACCCAGGACATGATGGATAGATCGTCTCTCAACTGGGATCTGCCTGGAAGAACTGGGCAATGGATCCAGGGAAGTCTGGGGGTCCCTGTTTTGCGAGTCCCTGCTTGGGGCGCCCTCGAATAAGTGGAAGAAGATGAATGAATGGATTCTTGGGGGTATGTCAACATATGCTAACTTCCCCAGATTGGGGAACCACACTCCATTCACTGAACCACATACCCTTTTAGGCAGGAATCTGAGTCTGGGTAATGTTAGGTTAGGTCAAAACACAAAAAAAACTACGAGTACCACATCCCGACGACTCGGCAGGTGGAAAACCGAGACAGAACTCTACCGGGTACGCTTGGAAGCCAACAGGGGAACAAGCGAGGACCAAAGAATGTTTTTTGGAAGCCGCTGGGTGGCTTCGGAAGTGCCCGGAATGAAGCACAATGGCCTCTTTCATGGCCGCCTGCTCTGCCCAAATAGCATCAGAGGTCTTCTTTTGGCCCCAGCTCACCCACCAGCCAGCCGCCCTTTGTCCTCGCCGGTGTGCGGTTTACCACTCATTATGTCGCCGCTGACTGACGGCAACATGGGGATCGGAGAAAGGAGGCTTTTTTTTTGATGACCGATTTGACTCCTGCTTTCTTCAATAAAACGCTAACCGCTAATGATTCTATAAAACTGAATCATCTGGCAACCCATTTGGTCTTTGTGTGCTTGGCACAATTCACAAAAACAAAGGACAGGGAAAGTCGGCAGAACCAGGAAGCCAGACATGGATTCCTTCAAGCAGCGCGGTCCAATCTAAATTCACATTAATACTTCGCACTGTTATGCCGGGTGTTAGCATGCTCACAATTAGCATGTTAGCCTTATTAGCATGCTCACAGTTAGCATGTTAGCCTTACTAGCATACTAAACTTTGCATCTTACAATTTCAAGCAATTTTCATAGAGAAATACTGTAAAGTTACACAGACACCTAGTATTATCATACTAAATGCCAGCATGCTAACAGCATGTTAGCATTTGAACCATTTTCATAAGTATAAACTGGCATGGTGTTATCATGCTAACAGTTAACATATTGTATAAACTTACTTAAATACTTGGCACGGCTGCACGGTGGAGGTATCAGAATGCTAACAATTAGCATATTCCTATTTTTCCATTTTCATAGCCATAATAATAATAATAATAATAATAATAATAATAATAATAATAATAATAATAATAATAATAATAATAATAATAAATAAAAATAAAAATAAAAATAAAAATAAAAATAAAAATAAAAATAAAAATAAAAATAAAAATAAAAATAAAAATGGTTTGGATTTATATGCGCCTTTTTTAATTAGCGCTTAGCTCGGCTTCCCAAAGAGACTGTAATTTAAATCTGTGGTCTAATCAAAGTCGGATATCATTAAGTGTCGGGGAGGTTGGGGGGAATCGTTCTACTTTTGTGTGTTTTCCAAACGTTCCCGTTTTGGGGGAAAAGCTAAATTATTAATTATGGGAGCCGACATCAATCGTACATTTCCATATATTTTGGAGCTGCAGTTTTTCGAGCATTCTTCACATTGGCGAGCTTTAAACTTGATCACGGCTGGAATACTAGTTGGCGGGTAAGGAGTATAGGCTAGCCACTCGCTAAGGAGGTTAGCATGAAAAGGTCAATTACGTTGCCTATTTTAATATCTACAGCATCCCGATTAGTGGTGGGCAAAACCGTTCATTTCAGTGAACCGGATCATTACGGTTCATTCAGTAAAAAGATCCGTTCATTTCGGTCAATTGATTGTCGAGTCAGTCCGTTCACTCATGTTCACTCAACAGCGCAATAACGCGTGATGATGACGAGTGGCTTATCCGTTACGCCGGACCGGGGAAATGAGACGCTCGGATCCGCAGGGCTGTCATAATACGTCAGATTTCAAGGTACGTCATCACGTGTTGTTGCGCTCGTGAGTCGGAACGAACGTGAACATGAGTGAACGCACTGACTCGACTAATCGGGTCTATGCACAGGGGGAGATCACAGGCTAACTTTCAGACCAATTGACCGAAATGACCGAAATGACTGAAATGACCGAAATGATGTAAATGACCGAAATGAACGAAACGAACAAAACGAATGAAATGAACAAAATGAACGAAATGAGCGAAATGAACAAAATGATGGACTGATCGGGTCTATGCACAGGGGGAGATTACAGGCTAACCATGAATTGACCGAAATGACCGAAGTAACTGAAATGACTGAAGTGCCCGAAATGACCCAAATCACCGAAATTACATGAATGACCACAATGACCGAAACAACGGAAACGACCAAAATGACCACAATGAACAAAGTGACCGAAATGACTGAAGAGCCTGAAATGACCAAAATCACCAAAATGACATAAATGACCACAATGACCGAAATGACCAAAATTACCGAAGTGACCGAAATGAACTAAATGAACAAAATGACCAAAACGACCGAAATGACCACAATGACCAAAATGAACGAAATGACCGAAATGACAAACTGACCGGGTCTATGAACAGGGGAAGATCACAGTTAACCACCAATTGAGCGAAATGACCAAAATAACCGAAATGACCAAAATTACCAAAATTACCGAAATGAACGAAACGACCGAAATGACGGACTGACCGGGTCTATGCACAGGGGGAGATCACAGGCTAACCAACAATTGATTAAAATGATCGGAATGAACGAAATAACCGAAATGACCGAAATGACCAAAATGACCGAAACGACCGAAATGACCGAAATGACGTACTGACCGGGTCTATGCACAGGGGAAGATCACAGGCTAACCACCAATTGATCGAAATGACCGAAATGACCGAAATTAACAAAATGACGGACTGATCGGGTTGATGCACAGGGGGAGATCACAGGCTACTCACCAATTGATCAAAATGACCGAAATGAACAAAATGACCGAAACGACCGAAATGACCGAAACGACGAACTGACCGGGTCTATGCACAGGGGAAGATCACAGGCTAACCACCAATTGATCGAAATGACCGAAATGACCGAAATTAACAAAATGACGGACTGATCGGGTTGATGCACAGGGGGAGATCACAGGCTAACCACCAATTGATCAAAATGACCGAAATGACCGAAATGACTGAAACGACCGAAACGACCGAAACGACCGAAACGACCGAAACGACCGAAACGACCGAAACGACCGAAACGACCGAAATGACGAACTGACCAGGTCTATGCACAGGGGAAGATCACAGGCTAACCACCAATTGATCGAAATGACCGAAATGACCGAAATGACCAAAATGACTGAAATGACCGAAACGACCGAAACGACCGAAACGACCGAAACGACCGAAACGACCGAAACGACCGAAACGACCGAAACGACCGAAACGACCAAAACGACCGAAACGACCGAAATGACGAACTGACCGGGTCTATGCAGAGGGGAAGATCACAGGCTAACCACCAATTGATCAAAATGACCGAAATGACCGAAATGACCGAAATGACCGAAATGACCGAAATGACCGAAACGACCGAAATGACCGGGTCTATGCACAGGGGAAGATCACAGGCTAACCACCAATTGACCGAAATGACCGAAATGACCGAAATGACCGAAATGACCGAAATGAAATGATCGAAATGACCAAAATGACCAAAATGACCAAAATGACCAAAATGACCAAAATGACCAAAATGACCAAAATGACCAAAATGACCAAAATGACCAAAATGACCAAAATGACCAAAATGACCAAAATGACCAAAATGACCAAAATGAACGAATCTCTTTACTGAGTGAACAGGAATGATCTGGTTCACTGAAATGAACAGTTTTGCCCATCACTAACTACCCGGTATGCCCCCCCCCCCCCACCTCTCCTGAAAGAGGCTTTGGGATTGAGCGTGAACATCCTAATCTGGCCCCTTAAAGCGGTCGGACCATAAACCCGTGAAAAGAAAACACATCCCTCCTCCGCTCCATAAAACCCAAAAGTTCACCTGTTCCGCTCGAGCGCTCCTCTGTGCCGCTTTGTTGACCCGGTGGGGGTCACGGAGGGCTCGCCGGTGTTTTATTGGCCCTTTTAAATGACAGCGTTGACGCTCTCGGAGTGTGGGAACTCGGGAGCCGAGACAAGCGTCTCCGCTTACAAGCAAATCCTTTGCAAGAATTAGCTACTTATTTGCTCATTTTCTGCTTAGCGTGCACCGCCAGGACTGATCCCCAATCAGAATATCTATGTTAGCTAAGTCCCGCCGCCAGCGCACTAATACAAATGAGGTTAAATCTCCCCGAAGCCGCGCCATAAAGTGATTTACTCACGCGGATAAATAACATTCAAGATGTCGGAAATGAATAATGGCTGATTAATAATCAGGGAGAGTAGATTATTATTATTATTATTCATTCATTCATTCATTTTCTACCGCTTTTCCTCACGAGGGTCGCGGGGGGTGCTGGAGCCTATCCCAGCTGTCTTCGGGCGTAAGGCGGGGTACACCCTAGACTGGTCGCCAGCCAATCACAGGGCACATATAGACAAACAACCATTCACACTCACATTCATACCTATGGACAATTTGGAGTCGCTAATTAACCTAGCATGTTTTTTTTTGGAATGTGGGAGGAAACCGGAGTACCCGGAGAAAACCCACGCATGCACGGGGAGAACATGCAAACTCCACACAGAGATGGCCGAGGGTGGAATTGAACCCTGGTCTCCTAGCTCTGAGGTCTGTGCGCAGCCCTTTTTTGTTATTATTATTATTATTTTTCATTCATTCATTTTCTATTGCTTAGGTCGCGGGGGGTGCTGGAGCCTATCCCAGCTGTCTTTGGGCGAGAGGCGGGATACACCCTAGGCTGGTCGCCAGCCAATCACAGGGCACATATAGACAAACAACCATTCACACTCACATTCATACCTATGGACAATTTGGAGTCGCTAATTAACCTAGCATGTTTTTTTTTGGAATGTGGGAGGAAACCGGAGTACCCGGAGAAAACCCACGCATGCACGGGGAGAACATGCAAACTCCACACAGAGATGCCCAAGGGTGGAATTGAACCCTGGTCTCCTAGCTCTGAGGTCTGTGCGCTAAACACTCGACCGCCGCAGCCCTTTTTTGTTATTATTATTATTTTTTTTCATTCATTCATTTTCTATTGCTTAGGTCGCGGGGGGTGCTGGAGCCTATCCCAGCTGTCTTTGGGTGAGAGGCGGGGTACACCCTGGACTGGTCGCCAGCCAATCACAGGGCACATATAGACAAACAACCATTCACACTCACATTCATACCTATGGACAATTTGGAGTCGCTAATTAACCTAGCATGTTTTTTTTTTTGGAATGTGGGAGGAAACCGGAGTACCCGGAGAAAACCCAGAGAACATGCAAACTCCACACAAAGATACCCGAGGGTGGAATTGAACCCTGGTCTCCTAGCTGTGAGGTCTGTGCGCTAACCCCTAGACCACCGTGCCGCCCCTATTATTATTATTATTATTATTAGTAGTAGTAGTATTAGACAGAAAGACTACTGTACCTAATAAAGCGGCCTTAAGTTCGGAAGGTGACTCCCGAGGACGCATAACGAGGAGAATTAAAAGCGTTGTTTCCCCGGCAACCACAGAAAGATTTGGGATGTTCCCCCACGTAGGACAAGCTGGGGGCTGATAAAAAAAAAAAAAGATGAAAGAAGATTTTTTTTTTGGAAGAAAAAAAAAAAAAAGTGTGATCAGAGCCTTGATCTCACAGGAGGAGCCGACTTTGGGGGAGCGGAGGAGACGCCTCGAATGTGTCCTTCAGATGTGAGAGGAGGAGGACTTGTTGAACCCGCCAACCTGGCAACCCGAATATGAATACACGCAAATATAAGACCGCCATCCCTCATGACCCAACAAAACCAAAATGGAGGCATTCGCTCGCCATCGTGGTTGCCGTTGGCAACTCAAAAACATTTGGAAAATATACTCTGAAGGAGGAAAGGGAGAAGATAGAAGAAGGAATGGAAGGACTGAAAAAGAAGAAGGAAGGAGGAGGAGAAAAACAAGCGTGAGAAAGAAAGTAGCCAAAAAACAGAAGAAGAGAGGACAAGAACAAGAAGGAGAAGAAGGAAAGATGAAAGAACAACAAACAGGAAAAGAAAACATGGAAAAGAATGAAGAGAAGAGGAGATGGAGAGAAAGAAGAAGACAAGAAAAGTAAAGGAAAAGAAGGAAGAAAGAGATGGAATGAAGGAGCAAAATGGAGCAGAAGAAGAGGAGAAACACCAGAAGAAGGAGAGAAGGACTGAGGAGGAAGGAGAAGGAAAGATAAACAAAGAAGAAGGAAAAGAATGAGGAGAAGAGTGAGGAAGAAACATTGAAGGAAGGAGGAAGGACACAAAGGGGGAGAAGATGAGAAGAATGAGAAAGGAGGAGATGGAAGAAGAAGAAGCACTGAGGAGGAAGAAGAAGGAAAAAAGAAAAAAGGAAAAGAATGAAGAGGAAAAGAAGGAAGAAGGAAAAAGAAAAATAAAAAAGAAAGAAGGAAGAGAATGAAGAGGAGAAGGAAGAAGGAAAAAGAAAAAGAAAAAAGGAAAAGAATGAAGAGGAGAAGGAAGAAGGAAAAAGAAAAAGAAAAAAGGAAAATAATGAGGAGAAGAAGGAAGAAGGAAAAAGAAAAAAACGAAGGAAAAGAATGAAGAGGAGAAGGAAGAAGGAAAAAAAAATAAAAAAGGAAAAGAATGAGGAGAAGAAGGAAGAAGGAAAAAAAATAAAAAAGAAAGAAGGAAAAGAATGAAGAGGAGAAGGAAGGAAGAAAAAGAAAAAAAGGAAAAGAATGAGGAGAAGGAAGAAGGAAAAAAAAGAAAGATGGAAAAGAATGAAGAGGAGAAGGAAGAAGAAGGAAAAAGAAAAATAAAAAGAAAGGAAGAAAAGAATGAAGAGGAGGAGAAGGAAGAAGGAAAAAGAAAAATAATAAAAGTAAGAAATAAAATAATGAGTAGCAGAAGAAGGAAGAATAAAAAAGGAAAAGGAAAGAAGCCAAAAGTAGAAACAGGAAGAGAGTCAAAAAAAAGACGAGACGAAGTCGAAAGCGACAGCAGCGATCAGGACAAGCCCCGCCCCCTGGCCCCTTTGTTCCCGCCAGTGTAATTCACCTTGTTTTTAACGACACCCCCCCCCCCCCCCCCCCAAATGACAGACCAGAGAGCCGTGGAGGTCCAGATGTTGCACGGCCAAAACACGGCGATTAAACGAGCAGTCGTGCTGGGAACACGGAGCATGAAAGCGGTGGTTAGCCATGACACACCTGCATTGGAACACCTGGGAGGGCTCATGATGTGCTGAGTCCACGCTGGACCACTCAACGTCTGACATTCAGGAAGTGGAAGCCATGATGACACAATGAGGTTCAAAATGTGCCACCTTGAAGAAAATGTGCAAAGGTTTGGAGACACCTTGCCATTGAATTGCATGACAAAGTGTCTCTAAACTTTTGAAGAGTACTAAAAAAGGCGATGGAGGGTTCAGACAATACATCAAAGGTTTTAAGACATCTTGCCATTGAATAGCATGACAAAGTGTCTTTAAACTTTTGAAGAGTACTAAAAAAGGCGCATATGACATTTTTTGGACAATGGAGGGTTCAGAAAATATGTCAAAATTTTGGAGACACCTTGCCATTGAATTGCATGACAAAGTGTCTTTAAACTTTTGAAGAGTACTAAAAAAGGCGCATATGACATTTTTTTGACAATGGAGGGTTCAGAAAATATGTCAAAAGTTTAGAGACATCTTGCCATTGAATATTATGACAAAATGTCTCTAAACTTTTGAAGAGTATTAAAAAAGGCGCATGTCATTTTTTTGACAATAGAGGGTTCAGAAAATATGTCAAAAGTTTAAAGACATATTGCCATTGAATAGCATGACAATGTGTTTTTAAACTTTTGA
The DNA here is from genome assembly GCF_030265055.1 of Doryrhamphus excisus. Taxonomy (NCBI): domain Eukaryota; kingdom Metazoa; phylum Chordata; class Actinopteri; order Syngnathiformes; family Syngnathidae; genus Doryrhamphus; species Doryrhamphus excisus. Next base: position 24,757,662 of record NC_080469.1, on the reverse strand, counting down.
AGAGTACTAAAAAAAGGCGCATATGTCATTTTTTGGACAATGGAGGGTTCAGAAAATATGTCAAAAGTTTAGAGACACCTTGCCATTGAATTGCATGATAAAGTGTCCCTAAATATTTGATGAGTATTAAAAAAGGCGCATATATGTCATTTTTGGACAACGGAGGGTTCAAAAAATATGTCAAAAGTTTAGAGACACCTTGCATTTGAATAGCATGACAAAGTGTCTCTAAACCTTTGAAGAGTATTAAAAAAGGCGCATGTTTTTTGACAAGAGGTTCAGAAAATATGTCAAAAGTTTAGAGACACCTTGCCATTGAATTGCATGACAAGGTGTCTTTAAACTTTTGAAGAATTTTTTAAAAAGTGCATATATGTCATTTTTTGACAATAGAGGGTTCAGAAAATATGTCAAAAGTTTAGAGACACCTTGCCATTGAATTGCATGACCAAGTGTCTTTAAACTTTTGAAGAGTACTAAAAAAAAGGCGCATATGTCATTTTTTGGACAATGGAGGGTTCAGAAAATATGTCAAAAGTTTAGAGACATATTGCCATTGAATAGCATGACAAAGTGTCTCTAAACTTTTGAAGAGTACTAAAAAGGCGCATATGTCATTTTTTGGACAATGGAAGGGTTAGAAAATACGTCAAAGGTTTAGAGACACCTTACCATTGAATAGCATTACAAAGTGTCCCTAAACTTCTGAAGAATATTTAAAAAAGGCGCATATACGTCATTTTTTGACAATGGAAGGTTTAGAAAATATGTCAAAAGTTTCGAGACACCTTACCATTGAATAGCATTACAAAGTGTCTCTAAACTTTTGAAGAGTACTACAAAAAATTGGTGCAGTTTAATATATAATCAATATATGTTGTGCAGTTTGTTTTTACAGGTTCGGGTCAGGGTCCGGGAAGGGTTAGGGTTCAGGTCGGGGTCCGGGTAGGCTTCGGTCCACTTCCCTTTCTGTTGGGACGAACCAGCAGGGTGAAAACAAAAAGATATGGCGGCCGCGAGCTCCCGAGCCGGGCTTGTTATAATGTTTATACGGCGGATAAACGACTGCCGGGCCTCCTCGCGTCTCCGAGGCGTGCAGCAGCTCCGAGACAGCAGGCGGCGGAGGCCGAGCAGCAAGCGGAAGCCCCGCAGGCGTCTTGAACTATTTCCAAAGGAGCAGATAAGCGATGCTCGTGTCGCCGAGCGCAGACGTGGGAGGCAAAGAGGCGCCGGCTGCAGTAATTGCCTGCTATTGTTATCCCTCCAGGCCCGTCGGTGCAGTTGTGACCCCCCCTTAAGGAAGCAAAAAAAAATAGCATCCCCGTCTATTTCCCGCCGGTACATAAATCGTGCTAACTTTCAGCCGTGTCACTTCCCACCCACCCGCGGAAACTGACGCGACGAGGATGCCGTCGCATTTCAGGCGGAAGATGAAGCCGAGCAAGTTGATGTCGCCGTTGTTTTTGTTAAAATGCGGCCATTAAACATTCAGGCACGCCACATCGCTGCCACGCTCCGGTGGCGCCACCCGGTGTTAGCGCGGCGACCCCCCCCCCCCCCGGTAGATTGAAGCACTTAGCGGGGCGCCTCAGGAACGTTTAACCACTTTGTCCTTTACCTCTACGTGCGCTACTTAAGTGTTTCATTCACGGGTGCCGCGCTCCCGAATAACGCTACTTGGACGCCCTGTGCCCTTCATCGACCGCTCTTTTTCAAGATCCGAGACAAGATTTCTACACGAAAATAACCTTGATTATTTGTGAATATCTGTGAAATAAGCAAGAAAAACACACCAGTGTACTTACTGTGCAAGGACACAAGTGTGTGTGTGTGAGTGACAGGAAGAAAAGCTCTGAAAATGGCTAAAATGCTAACATGATGTCAACAACGCGAGCATGGTAACACATAGGATAAGTGTCTACATACGTTTATACCTATGGAAGCAGTTAAAATCTTGACATGCTAACTGTATGCATGCTAACACTTAGCATAATAGCACAAAATGTCTATGTAAAGTAATACCTAAATGCTAACATCATGTCAACAACGCGAGCATGGTAACAAATAGATAAGTGTCTACATACGTTTATACCTATGAAAGCAGTTAAAATCTTAACATGCTAACTGTATGCATGCTAACACTTAGCAGTAAATAGCGCTAAATGTCTATGTAAAGTAATACCTGAGAAAACGGCGAAAATGCTAACGTGATGTCGACAACGCGAGCATGGCAACACAGAGGATAAGTGTCTACATACGTTAACATGCTGGCAATGTTAACATGCTAACTGTATGCATGCTAACACTTAGCATTAAATAGCGCTAAATGTCTATGTGAAGTAATACCTGAGAAAAATGGCTAAAATGCTAACATGATGTCAACAACTCGAGCATGGTAACACATAGGATAAGTGTCTACATACGTTTATACCTATGAAAACAGTTAAAATCTTAACATGCTAACTGTATGCATGCTAACACTTAGCATTAAATAGCGCTAAATGTCTATGTAAAGTAATACCTGAGAAAAATGGCTAAAATGCTAACATGATGTCAACAACGCGAGCATGGCAACACATGGGATAAGTGTCTACATGCGTTAACATGCTGGCAATGTTAACATGCTAACTGTATGCATGCTAACACTTAGCATTAAATAGCGCTAAATGTCTATGTAAAGTAATACCTGAGAAAATGGCGAAAATGCTAACATGATGTCAACAACGCGAGCATGGCAACACAAAGGATAAGTGTCTACATACGTTAACATGCTGGCAATGTTAACATGCTAACTGTATGCATGCTAACACTTAGCATTAAATAGCGCTAAATGTACCTGAGAAAATGGCTAAAATGCTAACATGATGTCAACAACTCAAGCATGGTAACACATGGGATAAGTGTCTACATACGTTTATACCTATGAAAGCAGTTAAAATCTTAACATGCTAACTGTATGCATGCTAACACTTAGCATAATAACACTAAATGTCTATGTAAAGTAATACCTGAGAATAATGGCTAAAATGCTAACATGATGTCAACAACGCGAGCATGGCAACACATAGGATAAGTGTCTACATACGTTAACATGCTGGCAATGTTAACATGCTAACTGTATGCATGCTAACACTTAGCATAAATGTCTATGTAAAGTAATACCTGAGAAAAATGGCTAAAATGCTAACATGATGTCAACAACGCGAGCATGGCAACACATAGGATAAGTGTCTACAGACGTTTATACCTATGAAAACAGTTAAAATCTTAACATGCTAACTGTATGCATGCTAACACTTAGCATAATAGCACTAAATGTCTATGTAAAGTAATACCTAAATGCTAACATCATGTCAACAACGCGAGCATGGTAACACAAGGGATAAGTGTCTACATACGTTTGTACCTATGGAAGCAGTTAAAATCTTAACATGCTAACTGTATGCATGCTAACACTTAGCGGTAAATAGCGCTAAATGTCTATATAAAGTAATACCTGAGAAAAATGGCTAAAATGCTAACATGATGTCAACAACGCGAGCATGGTAACACAAAGGATAAGTGTCTACATACGTTTATACCTACAAAAGCAGTTAAAATCTTAACATGCTAACTGTATGCATGCTAACACTTAGCATTAAATAGCACTAAATGTCTATGTAAAGTAATACTTGAGAAAATGGCTAAAATGCTAACATCATGTCAACAACGCGAGCATGGCAACACAAAGGATAAGTGTCTACATACGTTAACATGCTGGCAATGTTAACATGCTAACTGTATGCATGCTAACACTTAGCATTAAATAGCGCTAAATGTCTATGTAAAGTAATACCTGAGAAAATGGCGAAAATGCTAACGTGATGTCAACAACGCGAGCATGGTAACATATAGGATAAGTGTCTACATACGTTTATACCTATGAAAGCGGTTAAAATCTTGACATGCTAACTGTATGCATGCTAACACTTAGCATTAAATAGCGCTAAATGTCTATGTAAAGTAATACCTCAGAAAATGGCTAAAATGCTAACGTGATGTCAACAACTCGAACATGGTAACACATAGGATAAGTGTCTACATACGTTAACATGCTGGCAATGTTAACATGCTAACTGTATGCATGCTAACACTTAGCATTAAATAGCACTAAATGTCTATGTGAAGTAATACCTGAGAAAAATGGCTAAAATGCTAACATGATGTCAACAACGTAAGCATGGTAACACATAGGATAAGTGTCTACATACGTTTATACCTATGAAAGCAATTAGAATCTTAACATGCTAACTGTATACATGCTAACATTTAGCATTAAATAGCACTAAATGTCTATGTAAAGTAATACCTGAGAAAATGGCTAAAATGCTAACGTGATGTCAACAACGCGAGCATGGTAACACATGGGATAAGTGTCTACATACGTTAACATGCTGGCAATGTTAACATGCTAACTGTATGCATGCTAACACTTAGCATTAAATAGCACTAAATGTCTATGTAAAGTAATACTTGAGAAAATGGCGAAAATGCTAACATGATGTCAACAACGCGAGCATGGCAACACAAAGGATAAGTGTCTACATACGTTTATACCTATGAAAACAGTTAAAATCTTAACATGCTAACTGTATGCATGCTAACACTTAGCATTAAATAGCGCTAAATGTGTATATAAAGTAATACCTGAGAAAAATGGCTAAAATGCTAACATGATGTCAACAACGCGAGCTTGGTAACACAGAGGATAAGTGTCTACATACGTTTATACCTATGAAAGCAGTTAGAATCTGAACATGTTAACATGCTAACTGTATGCATGCTAACACTTAGCATAATAGCAGTGAATGTCTATGTAAAGTAATACCCGGAAAATGGCGAAAATGCTAACAATATTAGCATACTAACAATATTAACATGCTAACTGTTATCATGGTAACATCTAACATAAAAACAGTTTTTGTTGATGTAGTTTCATACCTTTGAAAATGGCCAAAAGAGCTACCATTCTAATGGCACATTTTTTCTTCCATGCTAGCTGTTATCATGCTAACAGCTACCATGATATCACTTGTAAGTATATACCTGCAACATGCTAACTGTTGGCACGCTAACTCCTAACATAAAAATTCACAACTATCCATCCATTTTCTGTAACGCTTATCCTAAAACTGTTTATACCTAAACCACTAAAAACCACATGCAACATTAGCATACTAACAATATTAACATGCTAACAATATTAACATGCTAACTGTTATCATGCTAACATCGAACATAAAAACAATTTTTGTTGATGTAGTTTCATACCATTCTAATAGTACATTTTTCCTTCCATGCTAGCTGTTATCATGCTAACAGCTAAAATGGCCAAAAGAGCTACCATTCTAATGGCACATTTTTTCATCCATGCTAGCTGTTATCATGCTAACAGCTACCATGACATCACTTGTAAGTATATACCTGCAACATGCTAACTGTTGGCACGCTAACTCCTAACATAAAAATTCACAACTATCCATCCATCAATATTAACATGCTAACCGTTATCATGCTAACAAATAACATAAAAACAGTTTTTGTTGATGTAGTTTCATACCATTCTAATAGTACATTTTTCCTTCCATGCTAGCTGTTATCATGCTAACAGCTAGCATGATATCGCTTAGTCTATGTAAGTATAGACCTATAACGATGGCTTAAATACTTAAATTAAACAGCATAAAGTTATTGTTATGCTTAGAAGAAGCTTTCACGTTGGATTTAAAATGGCGGTTGGTGAGCTGCCATCCGTTCGTCATCACGGCTAAAAAAAACGACCTCCGGGCTTTTAAACGTGAAGTTAGAGTGGCTCCAAAGTCGGAATAAAGAGACAAAGCAGACATATTGCCGAGTCGGAAGACGAGTCGAGACTCGCTGATCCTCTAAGCGGAGGGCAAAGGTCATCCAAACAGAGCAGAGTGCACGGCGAGTTCTCATGCCGACTCCTTCGCTCCTTTGTGGACCTCATTAAAAAAAAAAAAAAAAAGTCGACCGGAAACGAGTCGACGCGATGTGACGGACGTGACGAGAGCGCTCGGTTCAGAGAGCGGCCGCTTTGAAGACAGGCAAATCTCGTTAGCGCCGAGTGATGAAAGGGACCTTTGCAAAGGCCATGCCGCTTGCTTAAGCAAGGAGCGAAGACCCGTCTCTTTTGACCAGCGCCGTCGCCATGGCAACTCGGCTGCCGTCCAATCCGATCCACCGTGGACTGCGGACGGAACTGAAGGCTATTAGCTTGTCGCACAACTGTTTAGTGTCCCAAAAAAAACAATTGGTTGTAAATATAAGGGATTTTTAAAAATTTGTTGTTTTGGGGGTTTAGGGACCCCCCGAACAATGTCACAAAAATAGGTTAATGAGGCAATGTTCAATGTTAACAATGACATGAAAGACACAGAGCAATAGCTTAGCAATAGCTAAGATTTTTTTGTTTGCAAAACTTTTACGACTTTTATTTATTTATTATTATAGTATTATTCAATTTTCTTTGGAATTATTATTGAGGAAAAAAAACATTCAGTTTTGAAATTTTTTTTATAAATTAATAAATAATATTAACATATTTTTTGGGTGAATATTTGATATTTCACAAATTCTATTTTTCTTTGCAAATATAATTTTTACACAAAATGCATTTTGTGTAAAAATTATTTAAACATATTTTTAATGTGATAAAATAAATATAAAATAATTATAAAACATGTATATTATTACTATTTATATTATAATATATTTATATTATATTATATATATATACTATACCATTTATAATTATTTTATAAAATTGTATTTTTGTAGTTCATATTTTATATATTGACAAATTTTATTTTATATATTCATATATTTGTTTTATATTCCTTTCAATGTGGTTAGCACGTAATAAATGCCTGTTTATTTCATGTATTTTTATTAATTTTATGAATTTTATTTACTTTATTTGTATTCATTTTTTAAGTCGTTAGCACTAATAAAATACCTAAACATTTTTATTTATTTTATAGTTTTTATTTATTTGATTTATATGATTTATTGGAATTATTATTGAGGGGAAAAAAAACATTCAGTTTTGAAAACAAATGTATATATTAATAAATAATATTACCTTATTTTTTGGGTGAATATTTGATGCACAAATTCTATTTTTCTTTGCAAATATAATTTTTACACAAAATGCATTTTGTGTAAAAAATATTTTAACATATTTTTAATGTGATAAAATAAATATTAAATAATTATAAAACATGTATATTATTATGTATATGTATATGTATTTTTATTAATTTTATGAATTGTATTTACTTTATTTTTTATTCATTTTTTAAGTCGTTAGCACTAATAAAATACCTACACATTTTTATTTATTTTATAGATTTTATTTATTTGATTTATTTTCATTTAATTTAGTTAGCACTTATTTATTTTATGAATTTTATTTATTTTATTTTATTTTTATTAATAATTTTTTTTTTGTATTAGTTATTACCATTATTATTATGTTCACCCGATGAAGGAAACTCATTTAATTAAGAGATCACACTTATATCTGTGATCTCTTTCGGTCCTCCATTTGGAGAAGGATGGCATCCCTGACTGGACTGGGACTTGGACTTGGAGGTGCTTGGACTTGGAGGTGCTTGGACTTGGACTTTGAGGTGCTTGGACTTGGACTTGGACTTGGACTTTGAGGTGCTTGGAGACACCTGAGCCACACCGCCTTAATAAAAGAGTGGATTTTATTGATTGCACCAGTTCTTTCCACTAAAAGATCACGTAGGGATTCGGGAGGAGCACACCGAGGAGACCCTGGAGCCGACTTGGGAACGCCGTAGTGTCCTGCCGGCGGACTTGGAAAACTCGGATCGTCACAGAAAGACACAAACACTAAAAGCAAAGCGATCGATTCATCAGGAAGAGAAGGAGATCAATCAAACATTTTCTCTTCCGCTCCTCTCAGCCACAGCGGCGGCGGCGGCGGCGGCGGGCGGCGGCGGCGGAAGCGGCGTTGTTGCAACCGCAGCATCCTCCGAGACGGGAAAGTGTCTAGTCTTTCTTTCTGCTGAGGGCGGCAACATGGCTCAGCTTCCAAGGAGAATGAAGTCGTCTACCGCCTCGACAGGTCTGAGGCCTGGAGGCAGAACATTCATCTGCTCGCTGGGACCAAATGAGACGACTAATCACGTCGTACCTTTCACTTCTCACAGGAAGTGACCCGACTCTCCGGGTAAAGAAGACGCCATTATAATTTTTTTTTTTAAAGAATCCCCGAAGAGCAAAGAAACCCAACAGGAAGTGACACAAGAAGTCACTCACACACAAAAAAAGGCCAAACGTCCTACTTTCTCCCAGCACATGAACGCAGCATGACTCTTGTCAAAAGCAGGAGCGTTCAAGCGAATGCGTTACACTTCATAGAAAAAAAAAAAAAAAGAAATATTGTTTGGTTCGAGTTTTTAAATCGATATCAATGTTTTCATTCCCCGCTGAAATATGGATATTTTTTTTTTATGGCTCGTTTTTGAAGAGTCACAAACTTTATGTTGTTATTAGTTCATTCATATTCATTTGTTTTCTTCTAATCAATATCTTAATATGAAGAAAAAAATTCAACATATGTGTCCATTTAGTACATTATTATTATTATTATTAAATATATATATATTTAATTAATATTTATATTAATATTTATACAGAAAAATACAACTGCATATTATTATTGTGTATTATTTTTATTTATTGTTATAGTATTATTCAATTTTCTTTGGAATTATTATTTTTATATTGAGAAAAAAACATTCCATTTTGAAAACAAATGTATAAATTAATCATTAATATTTGGGTGAATATTTGATGCACAAATTATATTTTTCTTTGCAAATATAATTTTACACAAAATGCATTTTTAACATATTGTTAATGTAATAAAATAAATATTCAATGTCATTATTAAAAAATTATATTATTACTACTTATACTATAATATATGTATGTATTTTATATGATGTTATTTAATATTATTATTTCATATATTATATAATATATTTATACGATACTGTTTATAATTATTTTATCCAATTTTATTTTAGTAGTTCATATTTTATATAAAGAAAAATGCAAGAAATTATGAAATTAAATCTATAATTGAATATTAAATAAATAAAATAAATATTAATAAATAGAAATATATTAATAAATATAAATAAATAAATATATTAATAAATAAGTAAATACATTAATAATTATAAATAAATATATTAATAAATATAAATATATTAATGGATTAATAAATGAATGTATTTATATTTGTGAAATAAATTCATACATACAAAAATGCAAATAAAATCATGGCAATAACCGTATTATTTGTCATTATTATTTAATAACGTGCAAAATTATTATTATTAGCGCCATTAAGTTTATTTTAATTTGAAATGCAAATAAATATTTCTACAGCACGCATCCAGGAACCCATTTAGAAAAACAAAAATATGGATTATGGTTTGTAGAAAAAGCCAATGATTCCATCCTGGTGTTGGAGGAATCGTACGCTGGTTTTTAAGCTTCGAAACCACAGCGTGAGATTGTTCAACTGGAGAGAGGAATCCCTCCCTGCTGGTTTCTAGTCCTTCAACTCTCTCTGCCAGACAGGGAAAAAAAAAGGAGAATTAATTATGGAAGCGTCTCTCCTTGCTTTGAGGACGCTTGCGTACCCCCTCCAGGATGGACAGCTGGGGGGGTGTTAAGGGGGGGGTGCGAGGAGAGGCTTGATGTGCTTCACTTCACCGTGGGAGCACTTGTTGCCCTGACAGCCAAAGAAGAAGGAGAAGAAGGAGAAGTAGCGGAGCGAGGAACCAAACGTAAGGTGAATGTGTGTGTACATGTGTGTGTGTGTGTGTGTGTGTGTGTGTGTACATGTGTGTGTGTGCGCACCAGGCTGGCATTACTTATTTTTTGGGTGAATATTTGATATTTCACAAATTATATTTTTCTTTGCAAATATAATTTTTACACAAAATGCATTTTGTGTAAAAATTATTTTAACATATTTTTAATGTGATAAAATAAATATTAAATAATTATAAAACATGTATATTATTACTATTTATATTATAATATATTTATATTATATTATATATATATATATATACTATACCATTTATAATTATTTTATACAATTTTATTTTTGTAGTTCATATTTTATATATTGACAAATTTTATTTTATATATTCATATATTTGATTTATATTCCTTTCAATGTGGTTAGCACGTAATAAATGCCTGTTTATTTCATGTATTTTTTATTAATTTTATGAATTGTATTTACTTTATTTTTTATTCATTTTTTAAGTCGTTAGCACTAATAAAATACCGACACATTTGTATTTATTTTATAGTTTTTATTTATTTGATTTATATGATTTATTGGAATTATTATTGAGGGACAAAACCATTCAGTTTTGAAAACAAATGTATATATTAATAAATAATATTAACTTATTTTTTGGGTGAATATTTGATGCACAAATTATATTTTTCTTTGCAAATATAATTTTTACACAAAATGCATTTTGTGTAAAAATTATTTCAACATATTTTTAATGTGATAAAATAAATATAAAATAATTATAAAACATGTATATTATTACTATTTATATTATAATATATTTATATTATATTATATATATATATATATACTATACCATTTATAATTATTTTATACAATTTTATTTTTGTAGTTCATATTTTATATATTGACAAATTTTATTTTATATATTCATATATTTGATTTATATTCCTTTCAATGTGGTTAGCACGTAATAAATGCCTGTTTATTTCATGTATTTTTTATTAATTTTATGAATTGTATTTACTTTATTTTTTATTCATTTTTTAAGTCGTTAGCACTAATAAAATACCTACACATTTTTATTTATTTTATAGTTTTTATTTATTTGATTTATATGATTTATTGGAATTATTATCGAGGGACAAAACCATTCAGTTTTGAAAACAAATGTATATATTAATAAATAATATTAACTTATTTTTTGGGTGAATATTTGATGCACAAATTATATTTTTCTTTGCAAATATAATTTTTACACAAAATGCATTTTGTGTAAAAATTATTTTAACATATTTTTAATGTGATGTGATGTTTAGTGTGTACATGTGTGTGTGTGTGTGTACATGTGTGTGTGTGTGCGCACCAGGCTGGCATTCCCAGATAAGAAGCTCGAGTGTCGAAGCAGGGAATCAAACATTGTGAATGAAGTGGGACACAAAAGACCTGTGGACCTTCAGCGGGGGAAGCCGCGAGCGGAATGGCCTGCGGGGTCGCTTGCTTGGGCGGCGGGGGGGTACTTTGATGGAGAGGGGGGGCCACCGTGTTTATCTGCCCGCCGGCTGGTTCCTTGCCAAAGGCTGCGCCACTTCATAGCGGCCGCCCCCCCCCCCCCCCCCCCCCCCGCCCCCCGTCTAAAGAGAACCTACGATTGGGTGGGAGCTTAGTTCCAGTCCAGGGAGCAATGCTGGGCTCTCATTTGGACCCTTTAGTGGGGGCACGCTCAACAAAAGACCCTCGGGAGCTTCTGGAAATATGTTTACAGCATTTTTTTTTTTTTTTTGCACTGAGCCTGAGGTGCTTCAGCAGCAAAGAAATGAAGATGAAATCATGGCGATTAAAAAAAGGTACTAAAAACTTGAAAAAGATTCAAAAGGAAAAATAATAATAATAATAACAATAATAAAGTGAAATATGTTGTTTTTCACCTGATCAAAGGTGAATTTTTTTTGCGCTGAGCCTGACGTGCTTCAGCAGCAAAGAAATGAAGATGAAAACGTGGCAAAAAAAAGCCACTAAAAACTTGAAAAAGATTCAAAAGGAAAAATAATAATAATAATAATAATAATAAAGTTATTATTGTTCAAAGGTGAATTTTTTTAGCACTGAGCCTGAGGTGCTTCAGCAGCAAATAAATGAAGATGAAAACATGGCAACACACGTTTGAAAGTGTCGATAAAAAAGGTACTAAAAACTTGAAAAAAATTCAAAAGGAAAAATAATAATAATAATAATAATAATAAAGTGAAATAGGTTGTTTTTCACCTGATCAAAGGTGAAATTTTTTAGCACTGAGCTTGAGGTGCTTCAGCAACAAATAAATGAAGATGAAAACATTGCCACACACGTTTGAAAGTGTCGATAAAAAAGGTACTAAAAACTTGAAAAAGATTCAAAAGGAAAAATAATAATAATAATAACAATAATAAAGTGAAATAGGTTGTTTTTCACCTGATCAAAGGTGAAAATTTTTATTTTGATTTTGGATTTTTCCATCACGATCTGGGGTGCTTTTTCATTCAGTTAAACACCAGAGCTTCAGGTGGTGCAGGGTTGTCAAACGGCAGGGTGGAAAAAACTCTTTTTTTAAATTAAAATTTGCTATTTTTGGTATATATATTTGAAATTTGTATATATTTTTTTATGTTATATTTTTAATTCAGATTATTTTCAACATGCGATAGTTTTATATTTGCATTTTATCTTTTTTTTATTAAGTGTAATATTTTTTAAAAAAAGGAAATGCTCTTTTTTTATATAATTTTTTTGTGTAATATATTTTGTTATTATGGTCAATGGTCGGTCTGCAATCTTCAATCTCAATGACTCCATATTTTTTTAAACATTTAAAAATTTTTATCATAAATTTATTTTAAAAAATTATATATTTCTTATATTTTATATACTATATTTTTAAATATTTTTTAATTTTGATACAAGTATAATATTTTTAAATAAGTAAGCGCTCTGTACTCTTGAACCCCCTGAAGCGTTCGTGCTGCATTCATGAAAGCTTTTGTGAGATCTTCAATTAAAGAATTGTGTCAACACAGCAAAGCCAAAGTCTGTCAGTGGCTTCTGTTTATTTTTTTTTATCTTCTCCCAAAATCCAAACTGTACAAAAAGCTCCTTTTCTTGTGTCGACACGACAGTACGATCACAACACTGTGACAGCGACAAGGCTGTTACTTCTCTACTCTTTCAGTCTCGCATCTTTTGGGCTGCGGCGCTTTGACGCCAAGCCTAAAAGGAACTTCTCGTTCCGGGAGCGACAAAAATGGACTTTTTTGCGGCGCGTTTGGAGGTGTAAATTATGGCGACCCAGTTAGTTTTATTGATCTTTATGTATTTTATGTATCTATTTACTTTATTTGTATTCATTTTTATTTTACTAGCACTTTATTTGATTCCTATTAATTTCACTGGATTAACACTTAATAAATGCCTTTTTATTGTATATATTTTACTTTATTTTTATTTTATTTTATATATTAACAGCTAATAAAAACCCAACAAATTATATATATTTTTTATTATTTTATTATTATATTGTTTTTTTAGTTTATAATATTTTCTTTTATTTCATGTATTTTATTGACTTTTTTTAAATTCATTTTACATTTGTTAGCACATCATAAAAATCCTTACAAATGTCTATTTATTGTATATATTTGATTTATATTCCTTTCATATGGTTAGCAATTAATAAATGCCTGTTTATTTCATGTATTTTTATTAATTTTATGAATTGTATTTACTTTATTTTTATTCATTTTTTAAGTCATTAATAAAATACTAATAAAATACCTACAAATCTTTATTTATTTTATAGATTTTATTTATTTTAATTTAATTTGGTTAGCACTTAATGAATACGTATAAAAAAATTTTTATTAATAAATTATTTTGTTGTTGTATTATTTATTACTATTGTTATTATTATTTATTATTATTTTATGCATTTAATTTTTATACATTATTTTTTTTACAATCCATGTGCGGCATGCTTTATTATTATTTGTAAATGGGTTTTTGTAAAAAAGTTAGTACTAATAAAATACCTACACATTTTGTAATTATTTTATAGATTTTATTTGATTTATTTTCATTTAATTTGGTTAGCACTTAATGAATACGTATTTATTTTTATGTAATTGATTTATTTTATGCATTTTATTTGCTTGATTATTTTATTTTTATTAATAACTTATTTTTTGTTGTATTATTTATTACTATTGTTATTATTATTTATTATTATTTTATGCATTTAATTTTTATACATTAATTTTTTTACAATTCTTGTGCTGCATGCTTTATTATTATTATTATTAGGTTTTTGTATTTTTTTTTTAAAGAAATACGCCATTTTTAGAGTAAAATGAGGAATGTGTATTCTAATAATCCATGAATTGATTTTAATGAATTTGATTTAATGTGTGGAATTGGTCGTGTCTTGCCGACTGCAGTACTTGGTTGCAACCAGCAGAGGCGCTATTGGACTAAACTGCTCTCATTGACGTCAGACCTCCACGTTTCTATGTTGTCGGTTGCTGTTTGTCATGTAAACATGTTAGCTTAATGAAAGCCCCCCCCCCCCCCCCCCCCCGGAAGGTTCCTTGAGGGGAAGTTGTGAAGCCAACGAGCCAACGCAGGCTGAGCTTTAATAGCATCTTGAAAAAAAAAAAAAAAAAGCAGCACTTCACAGCCTCGGCCCGCTTAATAATTCAAACGTGGTGACTCCGCAGTCCTCTGATGATCCATTTGTGCTCGCTCCCGGCGCTCGTGACATCGGCGTTGTGCGCTCGCTTCAATTTTTTGGGAACGACCAAGAGGAACTTTGAGACCCTCAGAGAAGGACGAGGAGGACACGGGCTGTGGGTGCTCCACGAAATGAGACAAAAACACTGACATCAGAAGAAGGAGGAAGAAGAAAGGCATAGACTCCACTTCAAAATACAGCGGCCATTTTACCCGAAGTCGACTGCTCTTTCAAGACATTCATTAGAACAAATGTAAGTTTCAGGGAAATATCAGTTCCCAACTAAAAAAAGGGGAGAAGTAAAAAATATACAAACCTAAGTTGGTGAATATAACCTTGGCATTCAAACCAGCAGACACAATTTTGGTTTAGAATATTACATCACGTAATATAAACATGAAAGTGCTTTAAAAGTATATTTTAGAAACTTTTGGTGAAATCTAAGCTGGATAATATAGCGGGATAAAAATATCAACCTACGCATTTAACCCAGCAGACGCCATTTTGGTTTGGGATATTTGAGTTACGTCACATAATATAAACATGAAAGAGCTTTAAAAGTCTATTTTAGAAGCTTTTGGTGAAATCTAAGCAAGTGAATATAGCTGAAAACAAAAAACGGCTATGCATTCTACCCGGCAGATGCCATTTTGGTTTGGGATATTTGAGTTACGTCACATAATATAAACATGAAAGAGCTTTAAAAGTCTATTTTAGAAGCTTTTGGTGAAATCTAAGCAAGTGAATATAGCTGAAAACAAAAAACGGCTATGAATTCGACCCGGCAGACGCCATTTTGGTTTGTGATATTTGAGTTACGTCACATAATATAAACATGAAAGAGCTTTAAAAGTATATTTTAGAAGCTTTTGGTCAAATCTAAGCTTGATAATATAGCGGGATAAAAATATCAACCTATGCATTCAACCCATCAGACGCTATTTTGGTTTGGGATATTTTAGTTACGTCACATAATATAAAAATGAAAGAGCTTTAAAAGTCTATTTTAGAAGCTTTTGGTGAAATCTAAGCTAGTGAATATAGCTGGGAAAAAAACGGCTATGCATTCTACCCGGCAGATGCCATTTTGGTTTGGGATATTTTAGTTATGTCACATAATATAAACATGAAAGAGCTTTAAAAGTCCATTTTAGAAGCTTTTGGTGAAATCTAAGCTCATGAATACAGCTGAAAACAAAAAACGGCTATGCACTCTACCCTGCAGATGTCATTTTGGTTTGGTATAGTTGAGCTACGTCACATAATATAAACAAAAAAGAGCTTTAAAAGTCTATTTTAGAAGCTTTTGGTGAAATCTAAGCAAGTGAATATAGCTGAAAACAAAAAATGGCTATGAATTCGACCCGGCAGATGCCATTTTGGTTTGGGATATTTGAGTTACGTCACATAATATAAACATGAAAGAGCTTTAAAAGTATATTTTAGAAGCTTTTGGTCAAACCTAAGCTGGATAATATAGCGGGATTAAAATATCAACCTATGCATTTAACCCAGCAGACGCCATTTTGGTTTGGTATATTTGAGCTACGTCACGTCATATGACATGAAAGAGCTTTAAAAGTCTATTTTAGAAGCTTTTGGTGAAATCTAACCTAGTGTATATATCTGAAAACAAAAAAATGGCTATGCATTCTACCTGGCAGATGTCACTTTGGTTTGGGATATTTGAGTTACGTCACATAATATAAACATGAAAGAGCTTTAAAAGTCTATTTTAGAAGCTTTTGGTGAAATCTAAGCTAGTGAATATATCTCAAAACAAAAAACGGCTATGAATTCGACCCGGCAGACGCCATTTTGGTTTGTGATATTTGAGTTACGTCACATAATATAAACATGAAAGAGCTTTAAAAGTCTATTTTAGAAGCTTTTGGTGAAATCTAAGCTAGTGAATATAGCTGAAAACAAAAAACGGCTATGCATTCTACCCAGCAGATGCCATTTTGGCTTGGGATATTTGAGTTACGTCACATAATATAAACATGAAAGAGCTTTAAAAGTCTATTTTAGAAACTTTTGGTGAAATCCAAGCAAGTGATAATAGCTGAAAACAAAAAAACGGCTATGCATTCTACCCAGCAGATGCCATTTTGGCTTGGGATATTTGAGTTACGTCACATAATATAAACATGAAAGAGCTTTAAAAGTCTATTTTAGAAACTTTTGGTGAAATCTAAGCTAGTGAATATAGCTGAAAACAAAAAACGGCTATGCATTCTACCCGGCAGATGCCATTTTGATTTGAGATATTTGAGTTACGTCACATAATATAAACATGAAAGAGCTTTAAAAGTCTATTTTAGAAGCTTTTGGTGAAATCTAAGCTAGTGAATATAGCTGAAAACAAAAAAACGGCCATGCATTCTACCGGGCAGAAGCCACTTTGGCTTGGGATATTTGAGTTACGTCACATAATATAAACATGAAAGAGCTTTAAAAGTCTATTTTAGAAGCTTTTGGTGAAATCTAAGCTAGTGAATATAGCTGAAAACAAAAAACGGCTATGAATTCGACCCGGCAGACGCCATTTTGGTTTGTGATATTTGAGTTACGTCACATAATATAAACATGAAAGAGCTTTAAAAGTCTATTTTAGAAGCTTTTGGTGAAATCGAACCTAGTGAATAGATCTGAAAACAAAAAACGGCTATGCATTCTACCCGGCAGATGCCATTTTGGTTTGGGATATTTTAGTTACGTCACATAATATAAACATGAAAGAGTTTTAAAAGTATATTTTAGAAGCTTTTGGTGTAATCCGAGGCGGTGAATAAAGCAGACTATCAAAATAACCAACACATTGAACTCAGCAAATGGTATTTTCATTTTGAATATTTAAGTTACGTCGCATAATATGTCACAAAAGTGCTTTAAAAGTATATTTTAGAAGCTTTTGGTGAAATCTAAGCTAGTGAATATAGCTGAAAACAAAAACCGGCTATGCATTCTACCCGGCAGATGCCATTTTGGTTAGGGATATTTGAGCTACGTCACATCATATGACATGAAAGAGCTTTAAAAGTCTATTTTAGAAGCTTTTGGTGAAATCTAAGCTAGTGAAAAAAAAAACGTCTATGCATTCTACTCGGCAGATGCCATTTTGGCTTGGGATATTTGAGTTATATCACATAATATAAACATGAAAGAGCTTTAAAAGTCTATTTTAGAAGCTTTTGGTGTAATCCAAGGCGGTGAATAAAGCAGACTATCAAAATAACCAACACATTGAACTCAGCAAATGGTATTTTCATTTTGAATATTTAAGTTACGTCGCATAATATGTCACAAAAGCGCTTTAAAAGTATATTTTAGAAGCTTTTGGTGAAATCTAAGCTAGTGAATATAGCTGAAAACAAAAACCGGCTGTGCATTCTACCCGGCAGATGCCATTTTGGTTTGGGATATTTGAGTTACGTCACATAATATAAACATGAAAGAGCTTTAAAAGTCTATTTTAGAAGCTTTTGGTGAAATCTAAGCTAGTGAATATAGCTGAAAACAAAAAATGGCTATGCATTCTACCCGGCAGATGCCATTTTGGCTTGGAATATTTGAGTTACGTCACATAATATAAACATAAAAGAGCTTTAAAAGTCTATTTTAGAAGCTTTTGGTGAAATCTAAGGAAGTGAATATAGCTGATATAAAAACAGCATACTTGTCAGCAGACTGCATTTTGATTTGGTATATTTGAGTTACATGACATAATGTCGAAAAAGCTCTTCAAAAGTATATTTTAGAAGCTTTTGGTGAAATCAAAGCTGTTAGATATTGCTGAACACAAAAAAAATCTATACAATCTACCCAGCAGATGGCATTGATGGAGTAACAGATGGAGTTACATCACAAAATATGTCACAAAAGAGCTATAAAAGTATATTTTAGAAGCTTTTGGTGAAATCCAAGCCGGTAAATTAACTGGATATAACAATAATAATTTTGGTTTGAATTATTTGAGTGACATCACATCATGCGTAAGAATAAGGACAGTATAACATGGAGCCAAAATGTGGCCTGGGGTCACCCCGTCAAGCCCAAATCCCCGGTCGCCATGACAACAGACGATATTCAAACCACTATGACTCAGCGCCAGCTAAGTTGACAGAGGTCTTGATCAATCAATGTGTTTAATCCCATAATGTGACACTTTTACAAGCTTCCCGGATCTACGGCTGACCATGTGCTCGACATGAGCGGGGAAAGAGAAAATGCGCTCATAAAAGACCCACTCGGGTTTTAATGGCGGCGCCGCATTCGTCGCTTCATCACTTTTTACGGTCGCCACCTTGTAAATGCGATGCGACTGCGAGGGGGCGCATTTTGGACGTGAGCTCATCGAGCCGCTCGGTATTCCTAAAAAAAATGCATGAACACTTTTTTTTTTTTTTTTTTTTTTTAGAACGATCAAACACACACTTGACCCTTGCTCGCACCGCCATATTGGATTGCTAATTATGCCGGTGAGCTAACAAAAAACAAAACAGAGTACATACATTTAGCTAGAAGTAGCCCGTTAGCTAGCTTAACTCAAAGAGCAAACATTTAAAGTAGCATAGTTAGCCATTTAGCTCGCTACCTAAGTAATCATGGTGACAGGAAGTGATGTCATGTTGTCATCTCAGCCATGCGGCGTCCTACATTTCTATTCCGTACCACTCACAAATGCCAGGAATTCCAGCCTGGGGGACGGGGACCGGGGGGGGGGGGGGGGGGGGGGGGATATATTTGGACATGGCGCTACACGGCTAATATGATGTATTTGTGTCAGCGTCGCCGCGTCTGTCAGCACGCCGCCGTGGCGACCAGTCCCATTCTTCTTGAGTCTATTTTTGGGAACAATAGGACGTAACGTGAGGAGAGTCACGTGATGCAGTCCACGTCTAACCTGAGACCACCAGGAAGGCGGCACTGGGATCACAGCTGCTGATACGCTAGTCAAAGACCCTCTATAGCTGTTTTTAAGTATCGACTTCAACAACAATATTCTAAGATCCTCTATTAACAGAAGAACTGTGCTGTTTTTAGGCATCTCGTGCAGTGAAGTTTGCAAAAATTTACCACTAAAACTCTTGTCAAAGATCATCAGTGCTGTTTTTTAGAACCAACTGGTCGAATGCGAGTCAAGTATTCTGTGTTGCTGTTTTTGGGAATCTACCACAAAAACACAAGTCAAAGAGTCTCTATACGTGACAGGAGCTGTTTTTAAGTATCGACTTCACAACAATATTCTAAGATCCTCTATGTAACAGAAGAACTGTGCTGTTTTTAGGCATCTCGTGCAGTGGAGTTTATAAAAATTGACCACTAAAACTCTTGTCAAAGATCATCAGTACTGTTTTTAGGAACCAACTGGTAAAAAATGGGAGTCAAATATTCTGTGCTGCTGTTTTTGGGAATCTACTATGAACACACGAGTCAAAGAGTCTCCAAACATGACAGGAGCTGTTTTTAAGTATCTACTTCAACAACAATATTCTAAGATCCTCTATGTAACAGAAGAACTGTGCTGTTTTTAGGCATCAAGTGCAGTGAAATTTGCACAAATGACCTCTAAAACTTTTGGCAAAGATCATCAGTGCTGTTTTTAGGAACAAACTGGTAAAAAATGGGAGTCAAATATTCTGTGTTGCTGTTTTTGAGAATCTACCACAAACACACAAGTCAAAAAGTCTCTATACATGACAGTAGCTGTTTTTAAGTATCTACTTCAACAACAATATTCTAAGATCCTCTATGAAACCAAAGAGCTGTGCTGTTTTTAGGCATCTTGTGCAGTGAAATTTACACAAATGTCCCACTAAAACTCTTGTCAAAGATCATCAGTGCTGTTTTTAGGAACAAACTGGTCAAATGCGAGTAAAGTATTCTGTGCTGCTGTTTTTGGGAATCTACCACAAACACACAAGTCAAAAAGTCTCTATACGTGACAGTAGCTGTTTTTAAGTATCTACTTCAACAACAATATTCTAAGATCCTCTATTAATAGAAGAACTGTGCTGTTTTTAGGCATCTCGTGCAGTGAAGTTTATGAAAATTGACCACTAAAACTCTTGTCAAAGATCATCAGTGCTGTTTTTAGGAACCAACTGGTAAAAAAATGGGAGTCAAATATTCTGTGCTGCTGTTTTTGGGAATCTACTATGAACACACGAGTCAAAGAGTCTCTATACGTGACAGGAGCTGTTTTTAAGTATCGACTTCAACAACAATAATCTAAGATCCTCTATTAACAGAAGAGCTGTGCTGTTTTTAGGCATCTTGTGCAGTGAAGTTTATAAAAATTTACCACTAAAACTCTTGTCAAAGATCATCAGTACTGTTTTTAGGAACCAACTGGTAAAAAATGGGAGTCAAATATTCTGTGCTGCTGTTTTTGGGAATCTACTATGAACACACGAGTCAAAGAGTCTCCAAACATGACAGGAGCTGTTTTTAAGTATCTACTTCAACAACAATATTCTAAGATCCTCTATGTAACAGAAGAACTGTGCTGTTTTTAGGCATCAAGTGCAGTGAAATTTGCACAAATGACCTCTAAAACTTTTGGCAAAGATCATCAGTGCTGTTTTTAGGAACAAACTGGTAAAAAATGGGAGTCATATATTCTGTGCTGCTGTTTTTGGGAATCTACTATGAACACACGAGTCGAAGAGTCTCTATACGCAACAGTAGCTGTTTTTAAGTATCTACTTCAACAACAATATTCTAAGATCCTCTATTAACAGAAGAACTGTGCTGTTTTTAGGCATCTAGTGCAGTGAAGTTTTAAAAAAATTACCACTAAAACTCTTGTTCAAGATCGTCAGTGCTGTTTTTAGGAACAAACTGGTCAAATGCAAGTCAAGTATTCGGTGCTGCTGTTTTTGGGAATCTACCACAAACACACGAGTCAAAAAGTCTCTATACGTGACAGGAGTTGTTTTTAAGTATCTACTTCAACAACAATATTCTAAGATCCTCTATGTAACAGAAGAGCTGTGCTGTTTTTAGGCATCTTGTGCAGTGAAGTTTAAAAAAAATTACCACTAAAATTCTTGTTCAAGATCATCAGTACTGTTTTTAGGAACCAACTGGTAACATGGGAGTCAAATATTCTGTGATGCTGTTTTTGGGAATCTACTACAAACACACGAGTCGAAGAGTCTCTATACGCAACAGTAGCTGTTTTTAAGTATCTACTTCAACAACAATATTCTAAGATCCTCTATTAACAGAACTGTGCTGTTTTTAGGCATCTTGTGCAGTGAAGTTTATGAAAATTTACCACTAAAACTCTTGTCAAAGATCATCAGTGCTGTTTTTAGGAACCAACTGGTAAAATGGGAGTCAAATATTCTGTGCTGCTGTTTTTGGGAATCTACCAAGAAGACGCGAGTCAAAGATCCTCTATATTATGTCATCAGTTTTGTTGGAGTTTGCCGTTTGCTTAGCAGACGTCGGCGTGAACTTTGCAGAGCTTGTTAAAGACGTAGATCGACATTCAGCATTCAGCCTGCTGGCCGCTTGCTCGGGTCTGAGTGACATTTGAGGAAATGTCAGAGGGAGTGCGAGCAGAAAGTGGTGTGGGACCGGGAATAAGTAAGTGTGAACCCGGGATAAGTAAAAACTTTGAAAAGGAAACGTGAACCTGGGATAAGTATGAAGGAACATGGAATAAGTACATAAGTACAAACCTGGGATACAGTAAGTAAGTAAGTATGACCATGGAACCAGTAATGTAATACTACAGACCTGGAATAAATAATTACACCCTGCAATAAATAAGTATGAACCTGGAATAGATAAGCATGAACTTGGAATAAATAAGTATAAACGACTATGAACCTGGAATAAATACACATGAACCTGGGATAAATGACTATGAACCTGGAATAAATACGTATGAACTGAAATAAATGCGTATGTACCTGGGATAAATAACTATGAACCTGGAATAAGTAAGAGGAAGGTTTGAATTGCAGTATGAACCTGGAATAGGTAAATTTGAACCTGGAATAAATACATATGAACCTGGAATAAATGCGTATGAACCTGGGATAAATGACGATGAACCTGGAATAAATAAGCGTGAATAAGTATTAGGAAGGTTTGAATCTGCAATAAATAAGTACAAACCTGGAATAGGTAAATTTGAACCTGGAATACATAAGTAAGAACCTGGGATAAATGACTATGAACCTGGAATGAGTAAGCATGAATAGATAACAGGAGAACAGGTAGGTTTGAACCTGGAATAAATAAGTACGAACCTGGATTAGGTAAGTATGAACCTGGAATAAATAAGTATGAAACTGGAATAGGTAAGCACGAACAGGGAATGGGAGAACAGGTAAGTGTGAACCTGAAATAAATTACTATGCACCTGGAATAAATAAGTACAAATGTGGAATAAGCAAGTACAAGAAAAAGTATTAAACTGGAATAAGTAAGCATGAGTAGGGAATGACAGAACGGGTAACTGTGAACCTGGAATAAATTACTACAAACCTGGAATAAATAAGTACAAATATGGAATAGGTAAGTATGAACCTGGAATAAGTAAGCATGAGTAGGGAAAAGGGGAATAAATAAGTGTAAGCCTGGAATAAATCAATATGAATCTGGAATAAGTAAGCAGGAACAGAACTGTGATGAGTGTCCTCATTTAAACCAAACAAACTTTGATGACTCTGCGTCTTAAAGAATCAGAATCGAGAATCGTTCGGAAGTGGAACTCGAAAGGAGGAATCGGAATCGTTCAAATTCAAGACTACTATTAATATTGAGTTTCTGGAGTTGAACATCTGTTTTTCTTGCTGTCTTTTAATGTTTGACACTTTAGAAGCGCTAATGTTTCTGCGCCTTCATCTCCGCTTTCTTTTTCTTTTCCCCCGGTTTGTTCCTGCGCCGCGGGGAGAACACTTCCTCTACGTCTTGTCTTTGAACTCCAGAATGTCCTTATGGACCGTGTTGGAACATGCCGGAACATCCCACCTGTGTCCCCGCCGCCAACCCCACCCCCGACATCCCCCCCCCCAACCTCTCCTGTGCTGTTCTCAACATGTTCCCACAAACGTCTTCAAAAGCGTCAGGATGTGTCCCAGGTATGTCCCGTCTAGCTCCTTCCGCCCTAATTACACGGCCCGGGCACGGGGGTGGGGTGACTGGGGGCAGGGGCAGGGGCTGGGAACGAGTGATGAGCATCCTTTAGAGGCCTTGAAAGTCAAATTGGATCGTTTCCAAAAGTGAATCAACTCCTGTTTTATATAATAATAAGAACCTGGAATAAAGTAAGGATGACTTGGTAATAGGAGAAGAAGTAGGTACGAACCTGGAATAGGTAAGTATGAACCTAGCATAGGTCAGTGTGTACCTGGAATAGGCAAGTACGAGCCCGGGATACACAACTACCAACCTGGAATATAATACTACAGTCCTGGAATAAATAATAACAACCTGGAATAAAGTAAAAATGACTAGGTAATAGGAGAAGAAGTAGGTACGAACCTGGAATAGGCAAGTCCGAGCCTGGGATACACAACTACCAACCTGGAATATAATACTACAGTCCTGGAATAAATAATAAGAACCTGGAATAGGTAAGTATGAACCTAACATAGATCAGTGTGTACTTGGAATAGGCAAGTACGAGCCTGTGATACACAACTACCAACCTGGAATATAATACGACAGTCCTGGAATAAAGTAAGTATGACTCGGTAATAAGAGAATAAGTAGGTATGAACCTGGAATAGGTAAGTATGAACCTAGCATAGGTCAGTGTGTACCTGGAATAGGCAAGTACGAGCCCAGGATACA
Source organism: Doryrhamphus excisus (assembly GCF_030265055.1). NCBI lineage: Eukaryota > Metazoa > Chordata > Actinopteri > Syngnathiformes > Syngnathidae > Doryrhamphus > Doryrhamphus excisus. The sequence goes on along the minus strand of NC_080469.1, from coordinate 24,733,201 downwards.
CAACTACCAACCAGGAATATAATAATACAGTCCTGGAATAAAGTAAGGATGACTAGGTAATAGGAGAATAAGTAGGTACGAATCTGGAATAGGTAAATATGAACCTAGCATAGGTCAGTGTGTACCTGGAATAGACAAGTACGAGCCCGGGATACACAACTACCAACCAGGAATATAATAATACAGTCCTGGAATAAAGTAAGGATGACTAGGTAATAGGAGAATAAGTAGGTACGAATCTGGAATAGGTAAATATGAACCTAGCATAGGTCAGTGTGTACCTAGAATAGACAAGTATGAGCCCGGGATACACAACTACCAACCTGGAATATAATACTACAGTCCTGGAATAAATAATAAGAATGTGGAATAAGTAAGCACAAATAAGTAACACTAGAACAGGAAGGTTTGAACCTGCAATAAATAAGTACGAACTTGGAATAGTTAAGTATGAACCTGGAATAAAGTAAGGATGACTAGGTAATAGGAGAAGAAGTAGGTACGAACCTGGAATAGGTAAATATGAACCTAGCATAGGTCAGTGTGTACCTGGAATAGACAATTACGAGCCCGGGATACACAACTACCAACCTGGAATATACAACTACAGACCTGGAATAATAACAAGAACCTAGAATAAGTAAGCATGAATAAGTAACAGTAGAACAGGAAGATTTGAACCTGCAATAAATAAGTATGAACTTGGAATAGGTAGGTATGAACCTGGAATAAAGTAAGGATGATGAGGTAATAGGAGAATAAGTAGGTACGAACCTGGAATAGGTAAGTATGAACCTAGCATAGGTCAGTGTGTACCTGGAATAGGCAAGTACAAGCCCGGACTACACAACTACCAACCAGGAATATATAACTACAGACCTGGAATAATAATAAGAACCTAGAATACGTAACAGGGCTCTACGTTAAAAACAAAAATTACTTGCCCATGGGGAATCCTTAAGGTGAGAACTACTTGCCCGAACTTGCCCCATGTAAAATGAAAAGACTGCCATAATGATATCATATATCAATATATGCTGATAATTCATCAGATAATAGTACTGATGCATTGTATTTGGAGGAATGTCTGAAAATTTGTGGAGATGTATGTTAACATGGCAAGCCATGCTACCTTACACATGGTAGTCGTAGTAAGCAGTGATATTTATTTAAGTTGTGCACCTCAATGAAACATTTGACACATTTGTGTACTAGTAAAGTGTTTTTAGAAAGAAATGCTCAGAAAAAATGCTCAATGGTCAAACAATAATTTGTGAAGCAAAGGTGAGAAAAATACACAGAGAAATGAAACCGCTAGGTTTTGTAGCTTGTGCAAAATCAGCACTTGGTATTGGATCTAATGGGTGGTGTTTCATTGTGACCACTTCAAATTGTCACAGCAATGTGATTCACTCACCTTTGCCATCATTTGATTTGCTGCCGCTAATAAAATACTTGTTTAGGAGGCACTGTTTCATCACTTTTTGGTGTTTTCCTTCAGAAGTTGTTGAAGAATTAGACGATGTTGGCAGGGACGCCATGATAGATGTTTTCCTAGTAAAACGATCGCTGATTGGTTGATCGCGAACAAGAACGGGTGTGGGTAAAACGCGGATTGTGGATTACGGACCGCGGTCTAAATAAACGATTCTGATTGGTCCATTTCAAGATTTGCAAGGATTGGTTTGCAAATTACCACCGGAATTACGCAGTCCGTGTTTTACCAACACCCAACAAGAACCGCTTTAAAAAAAACTCTTGGCAGTACGGCATGCTAAAGTGTACTTGCCCGACGGGAATATTAATGATTGGATTTACTTGCCCGAATTTTGTTTTAACTTGCCCCGGGCCATCGGTACAACGTTATTGTCGAGCCCTGCGTAAGCACGAATAAGTGACGGTACAACAGGTAGGTTTGAATCTGCAATAAATAAGTATGCATCTAGAATAAATAAGTATGAACCTGGACTAGGTAAGTATGAACCTAGCATAGGTCAATGTGTACCTGGAATAGACAAGTACAAGCCCGGGATACACAACTACCAACCTGGAATATACGACTACAGTCCTGGAATAAATAATGAGAACCTGGAATAACTAAACATGAACAGGGAAGAGGGGAATATATAGTTACGAATGATGACTTTTACTTTGAAAAGCCACTTGAAAAGTGCAAATGTACGCATTATAAACGAGCAGAGGATGTGCGGTGTCACTCTGGAAGGTATGCATTTTCTACTTCCTGTTTACGTTTAAAGACACGCCCCCATTGATGAATAATTCATGAGCAAGCAGCCTTGGAAATGCATTCATGATCCCGGTGGAGAAGAAATAAGAAGACGTACCGCATGGAGGGATCCCTCGTGGACGCATGCTCCTACACGGAGAAAGAGAGAGAGAGAGAGAGAAAGAGAGAGAGAGAGAAAGAGAGAGAGAGAGAGAGAGAGTTAGCATCAGCGCACATGTGGGTCATGTTTTTTTTTATGCTCAGGGATTATGAACATGAGAGATTGGGGATTATCACAGCAGGACACCGGGTCAGCTCATACAGCGTTTACACGGCCGCCCAATCCAGATCGAATCCAGATAGGCGCCAGATAACTGATGATAACAAATCAGATGACTCAAATCAGGCATGCTGGGAAATTAGGGGGTCCACGTCGAAGATGTCAAGGTTTAAAACCGGTTTCAGGCCGCAGCGTAGTGTAAACATGTTGCCGCCGTCTCCGGTTTAGGTTTGGCTTTGCTGTTGTTGATCAACTTGAAAGGCTAACCCAGACGCTGCAAGTCAATGTTTAAAATACGCTTGCTTGGAGCATGAAAGACAAGGAATGCAAACAAATGTAATGGGACACACCAGAGAAGAAGAAGAAGAGGTAGCAAGAGGGAGCGGTGTTGCCAACTTAGCCACTTTGTCGCTATTTTTTAGCAAGAATTCTGACAATGTCGATGTCAAAGAATATTATTTGTATCAAGTGGTCCGGTACCCCATACTCCTGAAGTACCCCCCCCCCCCCACACCCCCAACCCGCCACCCCAGGATTCCTTACGGAACACAGTCAAATACCTTCTCCAAGTCCACAAAACACAAATAAAGCGGGTTTGGGAAAACTCCCATGCACCCTGAAGGACCGAAACCGAATTCAACTTTCAGTCGGATCCCCCTTCTCCTGGACCCCTGGATGAGGACCCCACCATAGTTGGAACCAGTACCCCCACCACCACCACCCTGGCCTTCCAATCCAGAAACACGGCCCTCAATGTCCACGTGACCCCCACAGCATCCTGGGACTTAAGGAACTCCGGGTGGATGTCATCCACCCCCGGGGCCCTGCCCCCGTGCAGCTAACTTCATTGCCATCATTGAATAAATTATACTTTATTTGTTGTTTTTTCTGGTTCTCATAATATTAATATATCCTACTTTAATATTTCAACTTTATTTCTCATAAAGTGATATTTATTAATTTTCTTCATAATATTAAGACTTTTTTACTCTTAATATTTCGACTTCAAATTCATTGAATGAATTATACTTTATTTGGGAATATATGTATATAAATAAAATGATATTTATTAATTTTCTTCACAATATTCATAATATTAATCTTCATAATATTTTTGTCAGACTTTTTTCACTTAATATTTTGACTTCAAAATCATTGAATAAATTATACTTTATTTGTTGTTTTTTGGTTCTCATAATATTAATAATATTGGTAATGATAATATTAATACATAGATACATATTATATATAATACATATAATTATAATTTTTATAACAATAATAATACTTTAATATTTCAACTTTATTTCTGATAAAATGATATGTATTAATTTTCTTCATAATATTTTTAATATTTTTGTCAGACTTTTTTCACTTAATATTTTGACTTCAAAATCATTGAATAAATTATACTGTATTTGTTGTTTTTTTGGTTCTCATAATATTAATAATATTGGTAATGATAATATTAATATATAGATACATATTATATATAATACATATAATTATAATTTTTTATAACAATAATAATACTTTAATATTTCAACTTTATTTCTGATAAAATTATATTTATTAATTTTCTTCATAATATTAAGATTTTTTGTCAGACTTTTTTTATCTTAATATTTTGATGTCAAAAATGGCACTTTCGTAAAATTACACTTTTTTTTCCATTTCTGCTGGTGTTTTTTTCCCAACTATTTCAACTTTTTTATTATTATAAATGTTCATGGTATTTATGATTTTATTGCCATAATATTGTGACTTTATTCATGTAATATTATAACTTTTTTCCACAACCCAAGTTTCATATTTTGTTTGTTTATCATAATCTTTCTAATAATTAAATTTTTCACTCTGTTCTTTTAAAATGACTGCTGATTTTTACATTTTTTTTTTACTTATTTTTATTTACTTATTTATTATTATTATTTATTTAATTACTTATTTATTTTTACCTTTTTTACTCATTAGGAGCGTGTTGAGCATCATAACTTATTATTATTTCTCACTTTTCTCCAAACTGATAATTTTTGGCTTCATGATGGCCACAGTTTGACCCTGGGACAGACTATTTGTATTCCCAATGCGGATAATCATGCTGTTAACTTTAAAAGACAGACTTTTATTCCTGTTTGTTTTGTTGACATGAGTCATTTTACTGAAAAAAAGTTTGTGTTTTCCTACTTTTTTTTTGGTCCTTGAAATGGTAAAAGAGAGGAAAATCTTCCCAGGAGGGGGGGGTCCAAAGACCCAACCTGCACTAATCCACTGATGGAACGCTTTCCCACATGGATAAACTTCCCGGTTAAAGAGAGCAGGTGTAGTGTGTGACCTCCCTCAGGGTGCTCCACATAAAGCTCCACTTTAGCTGCAAGATGAAGAATGTTGGAGGTGGTCTCTGATAACCCCTGACCCACATAACAACACCAAGAACTGCATGAGTGCAAGGTAGGGAGAGGGGGGGGGGGCGGGGGGGGGAGGACAAAAATACCCACCATGTGTCACCCTCGGGGCGGTCAGGACTGCAGCGAGGGCGCCGAGAAACATCCACAGAGCTTCCATGCTGCTGATAATCCAAGTCCAGTCCCGGGGTGAGGGTAGTGGATTTGATCCGGAGGGGGGGGGGGGGGGGGCTTATGCAGGAACCGCACCGCCGTGCATGCCTGTTCCGGCGTCAGCAGGAAATGGAGAAAAGTCCAGGAAGGATTCAAAATATTCCCGAGGGAGAACGGACGGAGAAGAAGAGAGGGCGATCAGCCCAAGTCCCGAAGCCGAGACCGGAGAAGTGAAGTCCGGTGCAGCTCCGCCCTCCCAGCCCGCGTGCACTCCCACGGAGAACTCTGGAGGAAGACTCGGCGTGGAGGTTGGCAAGATCCGGATGAGAAGATCGTGGAGGTGACGAGATGGCTGCGGGATGAACGTTTGGTTGTCCTCCTCTTCCTCACACCGGGAGGACGTCCCACCTTCCTCTTCCTCCTCCACCTTCTCGACACCTCCTCCCAGGAGTCACCACCTCCTCGGCGGGAGGAGGAGCTACACACACACACACACACACACACACACACACACACACACACAACTTTGTTAGCAGCAGCACTGATTTGACGCCATTTGCACTTTATTAGATACACGTGCGCCATCTAATGGCGTCCGAATAGAAATACATGTTTAAAAATGTTAATGTTTAACAATTTTATTGAGCCTTTCATGTGAAAAAAAAATTATAAAATAAAAATACATATTATAATTATATATTTGGAATAAATTGATAGTAATTTTATTTTCATACATAATACTAAATTATTTCTAAAAATATAAAAAAGTACAATAACATTAGTTACAAAAGTTTAAAAAAAATGCTTAATATGAGAAAAAATATTTTTTTTTTCATTTTTATATAGGATAAATTCTATAATTTTTTATATTCAAAAAAATATAAGTACAATGCCATTAGTTCAAATATTTTTGAAATAATATAAAAATTCATCAAAAGGTACTGACAAATTAAATATATTTCTAAACTCTTATTATAAATAGGTATAATTTAATTTATATTAATATTAATAAGTATACTGTAATATACTGTAACCAGTCAAAATAAACTAAACCACAATTGGTCAAAATTAAAAAAAAATTACATACAAAAGAATTAATAGATAACCATTAAAAGTCTAAAATTAAATATTTATACATAATTTAATAAATGAATCACTTTACCATATGAATTACAAAGGATTTAAATATTAATACGGCTCTTCTATTGGATCACATGGTGTCCCGAAATAAAAATAACATTTGTGTAAAACCTAAAAGATGGTCAACGCTGCCCTCCAGTGGCCACATGTGCAAATTAACAGAAAGGAGATAACAAAAAAAAAAAACTTTATTACTAAGTACAATAAATACACAAAACGGCGATTATTCCTGAGCCGTTTTGGGAAGAAGGTCGTCGCTGTTGAACCACAGAGCCTCACTGGTGCGACTGGTGATGATGGCACGCTTGACAAGGGGGCCTGCAATGAGAGCGCACGAGAGTTACTCGGTTTCGTGAACTTCTTTTTGCGCTTGAAGGAGCCTTAAATAGTGTGTGTACCCGCGTCGGCAGGCCGATGTGAGCACACGTCGGTGAGAATGGTCTGCAGGTTGGCGAGGATGTGTTCTTTGGGAAGGTCCAACTGCAGGAAGAATAAAACATATAAAAACGAGATTTGTGATTTCCACCATACATTAGTTCCACATTTATTTTATCTACATATTTAGACCCCTTAACCATGAAAACATACAACTTTGAAAGGTTTGAATGGCTTAAAGAATATGCTAACAATGCCAACATGCTAACACCTAACATAATAGCCTCTGAAAACGCTAAAAATGTCAGTATTATTTACGTTAGCATGGTAACATTAGCATGTTAACACCTAACATAACAGCGCAAAGTGTCTGCTTGAGTTCATATTTATTAAAATCGCAAAAATGCTAGCAATGCTAACATGCCAATGTTAGCATCCTAACCAGCTTAGTGTCGTTGAAAATGGATAGAAATGCTACTATGCTAAAGTCAACATGCTAGCAATGCTAACATGCTAATGTTAGCATGCCAAGACCTAAAATGATAAATAATAATAATAAATAATAATAATAAAAATACATATACCCATGGAAACAGCTTAAAATCCTACTAATGTTAGCATGCTACCACACGATAGTGGTGTGAAGATAGCAAAAAAATCTAGTATGCTAACATTTGCATGTGAGCAATAATAAAATGCTAATACCCAGCATGACAGCGCTAAGTTCATTCATTCATAAAAATCGCAAAAATGCTAATATCTCATGTATGCTAGTACTGCTAACGTTAACTAGCATGCTAAATCCTACTGTGCTGCCGCTGAGTATTCATATAAGCGTCTACCCATGAAAACGGCTAAAAATGCTACTAGTATGAGCATGCTCCTTAGTGCTAACATGCCAACGTTAGCATGCTAAGAGCTAAAATGATAAATATAAATAATATAATAAATAATTAATACAAATACATACCCATGAAAACCGATTAAAATGCTACTAATGTTAGCATGCTACCACCTAAAAATGTTAAAACCATATAGTGGTGTTAGTGGTGTGAAAATAGCGAAAAAATGCTAGTATGCTAACATTTGCATGCTAGCAATGATAAAATACTAATACCCAGCATGACAGCACTAAGTTCATTCATTCATAAAAATCGCAAAAATGCTAATATCTCATGTATGCTAGTAATGCTAACGTTAACTAGCATGCTAAATCCTACTGTGCTGGCGCTAAGTGTTCATATAAGTGTCTACCCATGAAAACGGCTAAAAATGCTACTAGTATGAGCATGCTCCTTAGTGCTAACATGCCAACGTTAGCATGCTAAGAGCTAAAATGATAAATATAAATAATATAATAAATAATTAATACAAATACATACCCATGAAAACCGATTAAAATGCTACTAATGTTAGCATGCTACCACCTAAAAATGTTAAAAACATATAGTGGTGTTAGTGGTGTGAAAATAGCGAAAAAATGCTAGTATGCTAACAATTGCATGCTAGCAATGATAAAATGCTAATACCCAGCATGACAGCACTACGTTCATTCATTCATAAAAATCACTAAAATGCTAATATCTCATGTATGCTAGTAATGCTAACGTTAACTAGCATGCTAAATCCTACTGTGCTGGCGCTAAGTGTTCATATAAGTGTCTACCCATGAAAACGGCTAAAAATGCTACTATGAGCATGCTCCTTAGTGCTAACATGCCAACGTTAGCATGCTAACACATAAAATGATAGTGGCAAGTGTTTGTATATGTGTCTACCAATGAAAATAGCAAAAAAAAAAGGCACGTTAACAATGCTCACGTTAGCATTCTAACACCTAGCATGATAGCACAATGTACCAGGAAGGCTAAATGTCCCAAACAAGTGCTCTGACCATTTATTTGTTTATTTGAGTTACGCACCGTGGCGATCTGCGTCCTGACGTAGCACTCGCTCTCCACCGCGTACTCGTGGCCCTTCTTGAAGAGCTCCAGCATTTTGGAAACGTTGACGCCGACGGAGCCTGAGGAGGCAAAGGGAGTCAAGCTTGCAGTTCTATCACCCCCACCGGGGTGGGGAGGCGGGGCTTACCTCTGTTGCTCTTTGGGAACTTCTTCCTCAACTTGTTTTTGAGCGGCGTGAGCTTGGACAGCATTTCGGGTACGGCGACGTAGAAGTCGGCGACAATCTCGTCATCTAAAATCTGCAAAAAAAAAAAATGAAATTTTTAATAAAACAGCATAAGACAGCTTTGATGGGGGACAAACTCACCGGCTGAATGAGCTCCGCCCCTCCCACAAAAGAGGCTCCGCCTTCCTTAGCCACTTTAGCTTGATTAGCATCCTACAGGCAGAACAGATGGGATTTTGGGACGTTATTATTGTTGCTACTTCCATACATTTTCTGCACTAAAGCAGGGTTTTTTATTCCAAAATGGATTAAATACTTTTTTTTCCCAAAAAATTCTACACACAACATCCCATAACAGCAATGTGAAAAAAACATTTTTGAAATTGTTGCTAATTTATAAAAAATAAAAAAGGGAAAAATGACACCCCTTTGACCACAATTACAGCCTCAGGTGGTTTTGATCTTTGGCCATTCTTACAAAATGCTAATACCTAGCATGACAGCACTAAGTTCATTCATTCATAAAAATCGCAAAAATGCTAGTATCTTATGTATGCTAGCAATGCTAACGTTAACTAGCATGCTAAATCCTACTAAGTGTTCATAAAATGGCTAAAAATGCTACTATGAGCATGCTCCTCAGCGCTAACATACCAACGTTAGCATGCTAACACCTAAAATGATAGCGGCAAGTGTTTGTATATATGTCTACCAATGAAAATAGCAAAAAAAAAAAAGGCTGGTATGCCAACATTAGCAATGCTAACGTTAACTAGCATGCTAAATTCTACTAAGTGTTCATAAAATGGCTAAAAATGCTACTATGAGCATGCTCCATAGCGCTAACATACCAACGTTAGCATGCTAACATCTAAAATGATAGCGGCAAGTGTTTGTATATATGTCTACCAATGAAAATAGCAAAAAAAAAAAAGGCTGGTATGTCAACATTAGCAATGCTAACGTTAACTAGCATGCTAAGTCCTACTAAGTGTTCATAAAATGGCTAAAAATGCTACTATGAGCATGCTCCTTAGCGCTAACATACCAACGTTAGCATTCTAACATCTAAAATGATGGCGGCAAGTGTTTGTATATATGTCTACCAATGAAAATAGCAAAAAAAAAAAGGCTGGTATGCCAACATTAGCAATGCTAACGTTAACTAGCATGCTAAATCCTACTAAGTGTTCATAAAATGGCTAAAAATGCTACTATGAGCATGCTCCTTAGCGCTAACATACCAACGTTAGCATGCTAACATCTAAAATGATAGGGGCAAGTGTTTGTATATATGTCTACCAATGAAAATAGCAAAAAAAAAGGCTGGTATGCCAACATTAGCATGTTAACAATGCTCACGTTAGCATTCTAACACTATCAGCTATCAGTTTTGGCCATTCCTCTTTGCAGTACCTCTGTAGCGCCACCAAGCCGGTGCATAGCCATCTCTCCAGAGATGTTCCATGTGTCTTTTACCAAGGAGTGGCTTCCTTCTGGAGACTCTACCTTTCTGGGAAGAGTCCTGGGAGTTCCAAACGTCTCCCACTTCTGGATGATGGAGGCCATTGTGCTTATTGGAGCTCAATTCTGAGCTTCATTGCAATGGCCTTATATAAATGTGATTATTCTTTTTTTTTATTCGTAATTAATTTGCAAAAAAAAAAAATCACATTGTCACGATGAGGTATTGTGTGTAGAATTTTTGACAAAAATATGAATTTAATCCATTTTGGAATAAAGCTGTAAATTTTGAAACAATTAAGCACTTTTCGAATGTACTGTTACTACACATGTTGCTTTACAAAGTGCAATATCCTTTCATGCTACAATTCAATGCTACAAACAATCTTTATTTGAATAATAATTAATGAAAAATGTGCAGAGATATGCCAATAAGGTTATCAGATGTGGAATAAAAAAAAGCCCTTACCTCAGTAAACACTACAACTTTGTTCACATCGGTCTTAAATGGGTGTGGAAGTTGCACCGTGCTCACAAAAGGGTCGATTTTTTTCTATGAAATTGAATAAAAATTAAAAAAAAACATAAACACGGGAAACGTGGGATCTTACCGACTAAAATGCCAAACAATAACATCACACCTTCTTCTCCAGCTTCATGTCCAGCTTCAGATCCATGTAGACAGGCTGATTATGGGGGGTGAAGTCCAACACCTGGTAGCTCTTCAAGAGGTCTACGGCGTCTGCGGCGCTGTACACGGTTCTCGGGTAGTACCTTAGGATGTAGACGTCGTCCACCGGCGCCCACGCCGTCTTCCCAAAAGGTTTGTGTCGGTCTTTATCATCGATGACTCTCGGCTCTTTCTTCACCTCTGGCTCTGCGTCCTCCTTCTTCGGCTTTTTTCGTGTCCTATTCGGGGCATGGCGGGAATGAAATAAAGCGATTTGGTCTCATCAGAGTAGACAAATGTATTCTTTTCAACTCACTTGATGGCGGCAGCCGCAGCAAACGTCCTGGCGGGGATGCTGCAGGAGGGAAAGGCTGTGTAGGTGGGAGCGCCGCCATTCAGAAGCTGCCTCTGACAGCAGACTACAACTGGAAAGAAGAAGACACATGTTTTATATGTGAAGGGAAGTGCAAAAGCACTCAATACGTATTTATGGACCGGAGCTGTGGAAAAAAACTACACGTCATATTTGCACTGTGGTCAGCAAGAAGTACACTAGAGTACATTGAAGTCAAAATAAAAGCTGTGATTGATGTCCGTGGGTCGATCACAGCTTTTGTCCTGACTCAATGTTAAAGCAATGGGGGGACCAACCGCACTATTTTCCCATATAAAATCCGCTCTGACGTCTTTAATACTTGAAATACAGAAGTGAATGAGGTATCAAATTTCAACTCGTACTTTATCAGAGATAATTAATCACAGAGTTGATTTCAAAATGTTGCAATTGCTACATAATGATTACGCTAGCCACTGTCATAGACAGGTCCAATGTGAGGAGCTAGCTTAACTACACAACACAGCGGAGGAGTTAGCGACAGTTTAGCTTTTTTAGCCCACAATGAGAGCTCCGGTAAGCGCAAAAGGTACTGTCATTTTTTTAAACACGTATTGTATACTAATAACATGCGTCAGTTGGTATAAATGAAGTAAAAACAAACGGAGCTGACCTTTCCATACAGTGCGCGCGGAGGTGGCCATGTTGGTGGACGACGTAAGTGATCCGGGTAAAACCGCAACGTGGAATATTGGTTCCGCCTCGGAAGGCAGCGTCACAACACAAGACTTCCGTGTGAATTTGACGATTTTTAATGAGCAAGTAAATCAAAGTTTTATTTCACGGAGTTAAGAAATATCGGCTATTGTGGTGGATTTTTTTTCCAACGGCACGCGTGTTTTTATTCACAAATGTACACTAGACTGAAAATCTTGTCCTGAGTATACTACGTCACCGGCGTAAGTTGTTTAAAAGTTGTCAATTTAAAATTTATTTAGACGAACGGAGTAGATTTTTCTTAAAAGAAAAAAACAACAACTCCACTTTGGATCGATAAATTAATGGCTCTGTTCAATTGTAAAGCGAGGATTAATTATCGAAATTCGTTTTTCACCGCTTGACAGACTTAACGTTTGCTTCTCTTTGCATTAGCGTTAATGCTAACCGGAGCGCGCCGCTCGGCACGAGCTGAAGCGAGGCGGAAGTGACGTTTGTTATTCGCCCTTGTGTTTCCGAGACGTTCAGGGTCTGGACGTCTCCTCCGGCAGTCGCGTCTGCATGTCGCCGCCGATGTTAGGTCGTCCGCCACCGCCCCCCGAATGAAGGTAACACACAGCTATGGAGCATGTAGCTACAGGCGTTGTTGTCACCGGGTCTTAAACGTTAACATCGGCTACTAGATCCACTTGTGTTCTAGTCCTGGAAAGAAGCGAGCGGCTGCTGCCTCGCTTTGCGTGGCGGTGCGTTCTTTTGCTGCCGCTCGCCACACAAATCAAGCGCCCTGCCTTGAGGCTCTAATGTTAGTTCAACTCCTGAGCTCTTTCTAATAAAGCGGTAATCGCCATCTTTTTTTTATTTGCCTTCTAAAACTTGTTCGCTGTGGCGCGTGCGGAGGGCGTGGCTACCTGCCAGGTGAGTGACAGCTGGCAGTCACGTGGGGCGGCTATGTTTGGCTTCTCAGCTGTTGCCTGCAGTTGACACTTGTGCATAGTTTCCGTTTACAAAAAATAAAAAAAATAAAAAAAATGTACCCCCCACAAATCCAAGCCTAGCACAGCAGTCATAATATTTGTGTACTTTTTAACTGTCCACGTGACCCACTTCCTCTCTTTGGGACCTGCCCACGTGTCAACAAGTTATGTAAGACTTTTTGCAAACTTGTCACCCCAGGCTAACCTCGTGGTTGCAAAGCGCTAGCGATAGCATGCATGTGATTGTTGTTATTAATAGCGGCAGGCTTCACTTCAGACGCACAACTGTTAGCGACGTGTAAAAAGCGCCACATCCTGCATCACAGAAGAATGTGATGTTACTATTAGGACCGTACCATTTTTTGCTAACAGAGGGGCCACGACTCAACATTGTATTTGTGTTTATTTATTTGTTTATTTGTGTAGTTAGTAGGCTACTTCCTGGTTTGTGGAGCATGAACTATATTTCTATTTTGCCCGTGTCGATACAGCGTTTCCCACAATGTATTTGTGGCGGTCCATTTGGTCTGTGGCGGTAGTAACAGTGAGTGACATGCTCCCACAGATTAAGCGGTATGCCAAAGGAAAAATATGATCCTCCAGATCCTCGCCGATGTTACACCATCATGTCAGCCGAGGAGGCGGCCAGCGGGAAGAAGTCTCAGTGGGCGGAGCTGGAGATATCCGGTCAGTTGCAACGCACCCGTGGCCCAGAGTTTGAGGCCTGATTTCGATTCCATCGATTTCACACGCAGGGCGAGTGCGGAGTCTGAGCAGCTCGCTGTGGACGCTGACACACCTGACGGCGTTGCACATCAACGACAACAACCTGACCCGCATCCCGCCCGACATCGCCAGACTGCCCAACCTGGTCTTCTTGAACCTGTCGTCCAATAAGCTCCGCAGCCTGCCCGCTGAGCTGGGCAACATGGTCTCTCTCAGGTAAGACCTGGATGAACACGCTAGCGTTATGGCTAGCATACCGGGCAATAGGAGTGTCATGTCTACAAGGCTTTAATAATGATACTTAAAGGTGTAAAGGTGACTATAGGGGTGTTATTTTCACATCCAGAGGTCTCTAATACAGTTAAAGAAACATTTAAAAGGGTGTAAAAAATTTTCATGTCTTATTTTCATTATTATGTCAACTATATTGGGCAATAAGAGTGTAAAGGTGACTATAGGGGTGTTATTTCACATCTACAGGTCTCTAATACAGTTAAAGAAACATTTAAAAGGCTGTAAAAAAAGTTTAATGTCTTATTTTTCTTATTATATCTACTATATTGGGTAATAGGAGTGTAAAGGTGACTATAGGGGTGTTATATCACATCTACAGGTCTCTAATACAGTTAAAAAATCATTTAAAAGGCTGTAAACTTTTTTCATGTCTTATTTTCGTTATTATGTCAACTATATTGGATAATAGGCGTGCAAAGGTGACTGTAGGGGTGTTATTTCATATCTAGAGGTCTCTAATACAGTTAAAGAAACATTTAAAAGGGTGTAAAAAATTTTCATGTCTTATTTTCATTATTATGTCAACTATATTGGGCAATAGGAGTGTAAAGGTGACTATAGGGGTGTTATTTCACATTTAGAGGTCTCTAATACAGTTAAAATAATTTAAAAGGCTGTAAACTTTTTTATGTCTTATTTTCGTTATTATGTCAACTATATTGGATAATAGGCGTGCAAAGGTGACTATAGGGGTGTTATTTCATATCTAGAGGTCTCTAATACAGTTAAAGAAACATTTAAAAGGGTGTAAAAAAATTTCATGTCTTATTTTCATTATTATGTCAACTATATTGGGCAATAGGAGTGTAAAGGTGACTATAGGGGTGTTATTTCACATTTAGAGGTCTCTAATACAGTTAAAGAAACATTTAAAAGGCTGTAAACAGGTTTTTTTATGTCTTATTTTTCGTATTATGTCGACTATATTGGGTAATAGGAGTGTAAAGGTGACTATAGGGGTGTTATTTCACATTTAGAGGTCTCTAATACAGTTAAAGAAACATTTAAAAGGCTGTAAATATTTTTATGTCTTATTTCCGTTATTATGTCAACTATATTGGATAATAGGCGTGTCACGGTGACTATAGGGGTGTTATTTCACATCTAGAGGTCTCTAATACAGTTAAAGAAACATTTAAAAGGCGGTAAACATTCTTTATGTCTTATTTTCGTTACTATGTCAACTATATTGGATAATAGGCGTGTAAAGGTGACTATAGGGGTGTTATTTCACATCTACAGGTCTCTAATACAGTTAAACAAACATTTAAAAGGCTGTAAACAGGTTTTTTATGTCTTATTTTCCTTATTATGTCAACTAGATTGGGTCATACGAGTGTGAAGGTGACTATAGGGATGTTGTTTCATGTTCAGAGGGCTCTAATAATATTACAAACTGTATTTTGAAGGTTGTAAACAGGTTTTCTATGCTAACTATGGGAACATTCCATTTGTTTTCGGAATCCAAGACGAATGCTCTGCCATTGGGTGTCTTGCAGGGAGCTGCTTTTAAATAACAACCTTCTACGAGCGCTGCCTTACGAACTCGGGAAGCTTTTCCAGTTGCAAACGCTCGGGCTGAAAGGTCAGTTTGGGGGGCACGAAAATGACACTTTGTGTAACAATGGCCGCATTCTTTCATTCCAAAGTCACTCCCGTTGCGGCGGCGTTTGTGTCTCGTCGCAGGAAACCCGTTATCCCAAGACATCCTCAACTTGTACCAGGAAGCGGACGGAACACGAAAGCTTTTAAACTACATGCTGGATAATTTAGCAGGTAGCGCTAACTGGCTGAGGTAGCAGCCCTGGCTGGGGTGGGCGCTAACGGCGGGGTTGTGTTTCCAGTGCACCCAGAGCAGCTCCCACAAAGACCGTGGATCAGCCTGCAGGAACGAGACCAAGCGCTCCCCACAGGTGTGTGTCAGCTCGCTACATTTCTTTGTGACACTGATGTCCTCAAACTCCGCCCCCCCCTCCCTCGCAGCCGCCTTCACCGTCATGTGCTACAACGTGCTCTGCGACAAGTACGCCACGCGGCAGCTCTACGGCTACTGTCCGTCCTGGGCGCTCACATGGGAGTACCGCAAGAAAGGCATTTTGGAGGAGATCAGCAACGGCGACGCCGACATCATTAGCCTGCAGGTGGGGATCAGAGGGGCGGGGAGTCGTTTCTGGTGCCGTGTTTGTAAAAGTCGTGCGTTCAGGAAGTGGAGACGCAGCAGTACTACTCCCTGTTCCTGGAGACGCTGAAGGAGCGCGGCTACGACGGCTACTTCTGCCCCAAGTCCCGAGCCAAACTGGTGTCGGAGCAGGAGAGGAAGCACGTGGACGGCTGCGCCGTCTTCTTCAAGACGGAAAAGTCAGTTTTCACTCTCTTCTCGTTCTTTTCTTCCTTTTCTTCTTGACAGAAGAAGGACCGAAATCTATTTGTGGTGGCGGTAGGTTACCGGGGCGATGACTCCGAACTAGATTTGTTAGAAAAAGGCTTCTGATTACTGGCTTAATGATCCCTCCTGCTCCGTCTTCTTATTCTATGGCAGACCAGGTGTGTTAGAATGTGAAGCCAAACAGCTAGCATCAAATCTATTTGTGGCGGGCTGCCAATTGTATATTTTTAAATATTTTTTTATATATATATATATTAACAAATGTTACTGTTATTATTTATTATTATTTATCATTATTTATTATAATTATTATAATTTATTATTTATTATCACATGTATAATTTATTATTATATCAACAAATGTTACTATTATTATTATAATCTATAATTTGTTATTTATTATTTGTCATTTACTATTATTTATTATAAGTTATTATTTATTATCACTTTTATTATTTATAATTTATTAAAACAAATGTTACTATTATTTATTATTATTTATTATTATAATCTATTATTTATTATAATTGATTATTATAATTTATTATTTATTATCACATTTATAATTAATTATTATATCAACAAATGTTACTATTATTATTTATTATTATAATCTATAATTTGTTATTTATTATTTGTCATTTACTATTATTTATTATAAGTTATTATTTATTATCACATTTATTATTTATAATTTATTATAACAAATGTTACTATTATAATTTATTATAATTTATTATTATAATCTATTATTTCTTATTTGTCATTATTTATTATTTACTATTATAATTTATTATTTATTATCACATTTATTATTTATAATTTATTATAACAACAAATGTTACTATTATTATGTATTATTATTATTTATAATTTATTATTATTTATTATTAGTATTACCATTTTAGTGTTTTTCTATAAATTAGACTTTTCCTTTGTTTTCATATTTATTTTTTCATTATTATGTTTATTATTACAGTATATGCAAAATTAAAAACATGTATTTTATATAATTAATATGAACTATTAATATAATTTTATATAATATAATTTAATATATAATAAATTTTTGGTCTTTTTTCAACATTTGCTGTTTTTTATGATATTATTTTTGTTATACTGTATTTTTGTGTTTTTTATTTATTAATATATTTTTGCATTTTCCCATCTTTTACTTTTTTTTTCATGTTTTTTCTTCATAAAACTTATTTTATGTGTTATTAGTATCAACATTTTAACTTTTTTTTAAGCCATTTTCCCCAAAATTTCCTTTTTTTTTGTTTTCATGTTAAATTGTATTTTTCCATAATCATAATTTTTGCCCCAACGATGCTATGGTTATGAATTGACTGACATATGACGGATGCGTGCAGATTCAGTCTGGTGCAGAAACACACGGTGGAGTTCAACCAGGTGGCCATGGCCAACTCGGAAGGGTCGGAGGTCATGTTGAACCGAGTGATGACCAAAGACAACATCGGCGTGGCCGTGCTGCTGGAGGTCAACAAGGACTTGTTCTCTGGAGGTCAGAGGAACACTCACAATGCCTGAGTCCATATTTGTCTTATTTTTCTTATCATATGTATTATATTGACCAATGAAATGTGACTATAGGGGTGTTATTTCATGTCTAGACCTCTCTAATGTTAAAAACCGTATTTAGAAGGTTGTAAACCTGTTTTATTTTCTATTATGTGTACTATATTGGGTAATTGGAGTGTAAAGGTAACTATAGGGGTGCTATTTCATGTCTAGAGGTCTCTAAGAATGTTAAAAATTGTATTTAGAAGGTTGTAAACAGGTTTCCTATATCTCATTTCTTTCATTAGAACTACTATATTGGGTAATGGGAGTGCAAAGGTAACTATAGGGGTGCTATTTCATGTCTAGAGGTCTCTAAGAATGTTAAAAATTGTATTTAGAAGGTTGTAAACAGGTTTTATTTTCTATTATGTGTACTATATTGGGTAATTGGAGTGTAAAGGTAACTATAGGGGTGCTATTTCATGTCTAGAGGTCTCTAAGAATGTTAAAAAATGTATTTAGAAGGTTGTAAACAGGTTTCCTATACCTCATTTCTTTCATTAGAATTACTATATTGGGTAATGGGAGTGCAAAGGTAACTATAGGGGTGCTATTTCATGTCTAGAGGTCTCTAAGAATGTTAAAAATTGTATTTAGAAGGCCGTAAACAGGTTTCCTATATCTTATTTTTTTAATTAGAACTACCATATCGGGTAATAGCAGTGTAAAGGTGACTGTAGGGGTGCTATTTCATGTCTAGAGGTCTCTAATAATGTAAAAAAAATTGTATTTAGATGGTCGTAAACAGGTTTTCAAGGATTACTAAAAATCAAAATGTTCAATGTTCAGTCAAAATGTTCATATTAACATAAAATTGAACATAAAAAAATAATAAATAATTTTTTAAATCAGTTAAAAGATGTAATGGGAGGAGAAAACCTTCAAATGTTGATGTTAATAATAATAATAATAACTACTTGTTTTAAATGATGCAATTAAACATGAAAATAAAAAACAGCAAAATTGAAAGATAAAAACAATTATTTAAAAAATCAAGAAAATTGAAAAAAATTAAGGGTTTAAATAATAATAAATAATGATAATAAATAATAATTTCTAATGTAATAATAATAATAATAATAATAATAATAATAATAAATAATTTTTAAAAATCAGTTAAAAGGTGTAAAATTGAAAGATAAAAACATAATTATTAAAAAAATCAAGAAAATTAAAAGAATTAAGGGTATGAATAATAATAAATAATAATAATAAATAATAATTTCTAATATAATAATAATAATAATAATAATAAATAATTTTTAAAAATCAGTTAAAAGGTGTAATGGGAGGAGAAAACCTTCAAATGTTCATAATAATAGTAATAATAATAATAATAACTAGTTTTGAATGATGCAATGAAAACATGAAAATAAAAAACAGCAACATTGAAAGATAAACAATTATTTAAAAAAATCAAGAAAATTGAAAAAAATTAAGGGTATAAATAAGAATAAATAATGATAATAAATAATAATTTAAAATATAATAATAATAATACATAATTTTTAAAATCTGTTAAAAGGTGTAAAATTCAAAGATAAAAACAATTATTTAAAAAATCAAGAAAATTAAAACAAGGGTATGAATAATAATAAATAATAATTTCTAATATAATAATAATAATTAATAATTTTTAAAAATCAGTTAAAAGGTGTAATGGGAGGAGAAAACCTTCAAATGTTCATAATAATAATAATAATAATAATAATAATAATAATAACTTGTTTTGAATGATGCAATTAAACATGAAAATAAAAAACTGCAAAATTGAAAAATAAAAACATAATAATTTAAAAATCAAAGAAAAAAGAAAAAAAAGCAAAAGGGGCAAAACGGTTAATGTAATAAGAAAAACTGAATTCATAAATTTAAATAACACAAACTTAATAATAATACAAATACAATACAGATAATATGATGGTAAATATGCAAAAACGTCTGTTTTGTGTTTCAGGCGTGAAGACGGCGCCCGAGAGGCAGCTGCTCCTGGTGGCCAACGCCCACATGCACTGGGACCCCGAGTACTCGGACGTCAAGTTGATCCAGACCATGATGTTCCTGTCCGAGCTGAAGAGCATCGCCGAGAGTGCGTCGGGCTCATCGGCGGCGGGCGCCGGCTCCCCGTCCTCCGACTCTTCCTCCATCCCCATCGTCCTTTGCGCCGACCTCAACTCGCTTCCCGATTCCGGTACGTCGAAGCGACTTTGCGTGTGCTCGCTATCGCTGATGACTGTTTTTTCGCAGGCGTAGTGGAGTACCTGAGCGACGGCGGCGTGGCGGACAACCACAAGGACTTCAAGGAGCTGCGCTACAACGAATGTCTCAGCAACTTCAGCTGCAACGGGAAAAACGGGAACGCCGCCGACGGGAGCATCACGCACAGCTTCCAGCTGAAGAGCGCCTACGACGGGAACCTCATGCCGTACACCAACTACACCTACGACTTCAAGGTAAGACCGCCGCCGACGCCGTTCGAGAAGCCCCTCCCTCATACGCCCATGTGACTCTCGCTCTCCTCGCAAGGGCGTCATCGACTACATCTTCTTCTCGAGGACCCGCATGAGCGTCCTGGGCTTGCTGGGCCCGCTGGACCACCAGTGGCTGGTGGACAACAACATCACCGGCTGCCCCCACCCCCACATCCCCTCGGACCACTTCTCCCTCCTGGCCCAGCTGGAGCTCCGCCCGCCCCCGACGACGCCCGTCACAATCAATGGCCTCCACCCGCCCGTCCACAGGTAGTACCCCCACAATAAGCCCCATTCCCTCCCTTTTGTTTTTTTTTTTTTTTTTAAACCGCCTCCCTACAATTTATAAGAAACCACGCCCTCTTTCACAAGCCACGCCCCTCCATCCATCCATCCATCCTCTGAAGGCGTGACTTGCACACTATTTTCTAATTTAAAAAAAAAGCACTAACGCCCTCCTGTGGCGTGTGATTGTTACTGCACTGCCAATCACATGATGCATTCAAAGACAGGGCACCGGGCTGGGTTTTTTCAGCGCCAAATCCGTACACTCACGTAAAGAAGGAAAACACGAAAAAAGGTGACGGGGGTGAAAGATAGGCGGGGCCGCCACGTTTGTGTGATTTTGGCGACAATGAGGTTTTCACACCGGCAACCTTTTACAGCAGATCTTTTTACTAAACGTTAAAAAAAAAAAAGCAAATAAACTATGTGATACACAGCCATGACGCATGTTTTCTTCACATTTTTATTAAAACGCTACCGACAATATTCAACTATTTTGGACTATTTTGGAATCTTCGCCATCCTTTTGGAAGTTGATGATGAAATGTTGGGATTATTTGGAAGAATGACCTCAACGTGAACAAATACTTTACCTCATTTTCAAATGATTAAAAAAATATTTATACATTTCCTTTCAGACTGTTTTTATTCCCTAATTATTAAGTCATTTATTTAATTTATTCATTTCCTAATAAATATTTCATATTACATTTCAAAATGGCAGCTATTTATTCATTTTTAATGAGCCATCAAAATATAGTTTGGAAATTAAAATATTGTAATGTTTTTGTAAATAAAAATATTTTTCTTAATTTAAAAATTTTTAAAAAAATACAAACAATATAAAATTTTTATTGTGTGATTAATTATTAAAGAAGTAATAATAATTATTTATTGTATTATTTTTGATTGATTTATTTTTTCACTTCACTGAACTTGTGAGTCATTTTTTTGCATTTTGAAAATTGAGTAATTTATTTCTTAAAAAATTAAATCTTCAGACATTTAATTCTTGAAAAAATTAAACATGCATATTTATTAATTTCCTAATAAATATTGCTCAATTTCATAATGAAAGGCATATTAATTATTAATTATTTGTAACTTTTATTTGTATTTGTATTTTAATTATGTGTTTTTTTTTAAATATTTTTTAAATTAAAATATATTCATTAATTTTGTAAATATAAAATAACAAAATATTCATTTGAGAAATTCAGTCAAAAATGCATTCAGTTTTTTAATTAATCGCATGATTATATTATGAACAATAATTTATTTTTTATTATTATTTTAGTAATAATTTAAGTATTTAATCAAGTAATTTAGAAATAAATAATTTTTTTTATTAATTCTGACTTTTTAGTATAGCTAAATTGTTAAATAATGTGTTTCTTGAATTATTTTACTATTTGTATAATTTTTTTATTAAAATATATTCTAAAAAAATTTTTTGTACATTTCAACAGAAATATTTTTTCTTTTTTTCTGTTTTAAAATACATTTACTAATCATGTGACTAATTAATTAATGATAATTCATTTATTATTATTTCTTAACTTGCAATTATTTAACCAGTTAATTTATTATTATATTATTATTATTATTTGATTGATTGAATCTTCGACTTCAGTTGGGATGGAGCTGCAATGCGTCAAGTTGGCCACCAGGTGGCGCCACATGCACACAGCTCATTAGAGAGCTCATTAGCGCCTCAGCGTGACCATCATTTCACAGCCCAGGTTACTAAAATACCAAAACTAGAGAGAAAATGGATTAAAAATAAATACGTCAATAAAAAAACAAACAGTCTCTTTGGTCCTGTGTGGTTTGAAGAGTCTCCAAGGGCTCGGGGCCCCAAACGCAACACCTGAGTCTCCCTGGCAGCCAAAACACACACACACACACACACACACACACACACACACACACACATGGTCGCAGAAGGTTAAGTCGTCTGGAGTATAAAAAACATCACAGAAGATATGTTTAAAAAATATTTTAAAAGTCAGAATATTATGAGAAGAAACATCAAAGATTGTGGGAATAAAATGATAATGTATTAAGATTATTTAAGAAGAAAGTTGAAATATTTTACTGGCCATTACCACAATCTAAAAATATTATTTATTTTATATATATTATTATTATTTAACAAGAACAGTAAAAAAAAAAAAGGATTAGCAGCAATTTAAAATAAATAAAGTATCAGAAGAAATACCATAAAAATGTAAATTAAAAGTTTTAAAAGTCAGAATATTATGGGAAGAAATATCAAAGATTGTGGGAATAAAATTATAATGTATTGAAATTATTTAAGAAGAAAGTTGAAATATTTTACTGGCCACCATCACGTTGTAAAAATATTGTTTATATATATATATATATTATTTAACAAGAATAGTAAAGAAAAAAAAAGGATTAGCAGCAATTTTAAATAAATAAAATATCAGAAGAAATGCCATAAAAATGTTATTTAAAAGTCATTTTAAAAGTCAGAATATTATGGGAAGAAACATCAAATATTGTGGGAATAAAATTATAATGTTTTAAGATTATTTAAGAAGAAAGTTGAAATATTTTACTTGCCGCTGCCACGTTCTAAAAATATTATTATTTATTTAATATCATAAAAAATTATTTAAAAGTATTAAAAGTCATTTTAAAAGTCAGAATATTATGGGAAGAAACATCGAAGATTGTGGAAATAAAATGATAATGTATTACGATTATTTAAGAAGAAAGTTTAAATATTTTACTGGCCGCTGCCACATTCTAAAAATATTATTATTCATTTAATATCATAAAAATCTAATTTTAAAGTATTAAAAGTCATTTTAAAAGTCAGAATATTATGGGAAGAAACATTGAAGATTGTGGAAATAAAATAATAATGTATTAAGATTATTTAAGAAGAAAGTTTAAATATTTTACTTGCTGCTGCCACGTTCTAAAAATATTATTATTTATTTAATATCATAAAAATCTAATTTAAAAGTATTAAAAGTCATTTTGAAATAAACATCAAAAATAAAATAAAATAAAATGTATTTGGATTGTTTTTGATTGCCGTTGCCACATTCTAAAAATATTATTATTTATTTAATATCATAAAAATGTAATTTTAAATGATTAAAAGTCATTTTAAAAATCAGAATATTATGGGAAGAAACATCAAATATCGTGGGAATAAAATTATAATATTTTAAGATTATTTAAGAAGAAAGTTGAAATATTTTACTTGCCGCTGCCACATTCTAAAATTATTATTAAGTAGTAAGTAATATTTAATATTTAATTTAAAAGTATTTAAAATTATTAAAAGTCATTTTGAAAGAAACACCCAAAAAAATAAAATAAAATAAAATAAAAATAAAATAAAATAAAAATGTATTAGGATTATTTAAAAAGAAAGTTGCTGCGTTCTAAAAATAGTAATAGTAATAGTAAAAATAGCTTAAAAAATAGTAAACAGTAAAGAAAAAAAAAGGATTAGCAGCAATTTTGCAAGAATAAAGAATCAGAAGAAATATCAAAACATTTAAATTTTCCAAGAAAGGACATTTTTTAAGCTAAAAGCACAAAAAAGAGAGCAGCAAACAAGGAAAAATTATGCAGGAGAACAAAAAACCAAAAGGAGAATCTGGAAGGGGCTTGCTAGGCCGCATGGCATAAGAAGACCTGATTGAAGATTGGATCCAGGTGTGCTGGCCAGATGAACCGGGTGGTGGTGGGGGGGTTTGAGTCCTCAGCAGGGCTGCAAGAAGACAGCAAACGTCAGCGAAACAATCAGAGTGAATCACGACAGTACCCCCCCTACCCGTTTTATAAGGGTTTTTTTGTGTGGAAAACAGACGTCCGCATACGCCTGTCATTTGCATGTTCACACCTCAAGCCGCCACCCCCAGCCGGTCTGCGTCTCATTGGTCCTCACTATGCTAACGCTATACCACACCAATCGTATGGCGGCGTGTGTGCGCGATTGCGGGACTTGGCTCGATTCCTCTGCAAAGACGTCCTCCGGCGAGAAGTTGGAGCTGGTAGAGGTGTTGATACGTGACGACGCCTTGCCAGAAGTAGTCGGGGGAAACGGCGGCGTTGCCAAGACGAGTTCGGGACGCTTCAAAACAAAAACTGACGAGCTGTCATGAGCTGACAATACTAGCATGTAAGGAATCAGTAAGGATAAAAAAACACAAATTGGATATGTAGTACTCATAGATGTTGGTTAGCTAACAATTAGCATGATTCAGTAAATGTCAGTGGCTACTATTAAATTTGTACCCATGAAAATAGCTTAAAAAACTACAATGCTGATGTTAGCATGTTAGCAATGCTAACATACTAATGTGAGCATGATAGCACCTAGCATCTTGAGTTAATACTTCTGAAAATGCCAAAGAAATCTGGTAGACTCATGTTAGCATGCTAACACCTAGCATCAGAGCACTCTGTGTTTATTTAAGTTTCTACCCATGAAAATAGCTAAAAACACTACTATGCTATTGTTAGCATGATAGCAAGGCTAACATACTAATGTGAGCATGATAGCACCTAGCATCTTGAGTTAATACTTCTGAAAATGACAAAAAATGCCTGAATACTCATGTTAGCATGCTAACACTAGCGTCACAGCACTCTGTTTCTTTAAGTTTCTACCCAAGAAAATAGCTAAAAACACTAATGTTAGCATGTTAACAATACTAACATATTAATGTGAGCATGATAGCATCTAGCATCTTGAGTTAATACTTCTGAAGATGCCAAAGAATGCTGGTATACTCATGTTAGCATGCTAACACCTAGCGTCACAGCACTCCGTGTTTCTAGCTATGAAAATGGCTAAAAAACTACTATGCTAATGTTAGCATGTTCACAATGCTAACATTCTAATGTGAGCATGATAGCACCTAGCATGTTGAGTTAATACTGAAGATGCCAAAGAATGGCGGTATACTCATGTTAGCATGCTAACACCTAGCGTCACAGCACTCTGTGTTTATATAGGTTTCTATGAATGAAAATGGATAAGATGCTACTATTCTAATATTAGCATGCTAATAATGCTAACATGCTAACATTGGCACGTTAACACCTAAGACAATAGTGCTAATTGTTCGTATAGGTGTCTAGCTATGAAAATGGCTAAATATGCTACTATGCTAATATTAGCATGCTAATAATACTAACATGTTAACATTGGCACGTTAACTCTAAGATAATAGTGTTAATTGATCGTATAGGTGTCTAGCTATGAAAATGGCTAAATATGCTACTATGCTAATAATGCTAACATGCTAACATTGGCACGTTGACACCTAAGATAATAGTGTTAATTGTTCGTATAGGTGTCTAAGTATGAACATGGCTAAATATGGTACTATACTAATAATGCTAATATGCTAACATTGGCACGTTAACACCTAAGATAATAGTGTTAATTGTTCGTATAGGTGTCTAACTATGAAAATGGCTAAATATGCTACTATGCTAATAATGCTAACATGCTAACATTGACACGTTAACACCTAAGATAATAGTGTTAATTGTTCATATAGTTGTCTAGCTATGAAAATGGCTGAAAATGCTACTATGCTAACACTGGAATGCTAATAATGCTAACATTGGAAAGTTAACACCTAAGATAATAGTGTTAATTCTTCATATAGGTGTCTAACTATGAACATGGCTAAATATGCTACTATGCTAATAATGCTAACATGCTAACATTAGCATGCTAACACCAAAGATAATAGTGTTAATTGTTCGTATAGGTGTCTAGCTATGAAAATGGCTAAATATACTACTATGCTAATATTAGCATGCTAATAATGCTAACATTGGCACGTTAACACCTAAGATGATAGTGTTAATTATTCGTATATGTGTCTAGCTATAAAATGTTTACATAATATACTATGCTAGCTATATTGAGGATGGTGTCGTAGCATTTAGCTATGACCTCTTTGCCCCCCACTGAAGTCAATGATTATGACGTACAAAGGTGCTAATGTGTGATTATTGTAATGTTCCACGGTGGGCATAAATATCAAAGTGATATAGAGGTACGGCTCCAGGAAGATAATACATCTTATGGCGTTAATGACTAACAAACAGTCATAAATCCGAGTATACTGATTTTCAGAATAATTCTAACAGCGACACGCCGCCTCATCAGCATCAGCGTGCAGATCCAAATGCAATCACGGGCAATTACACTTCTTGCTGTGCTTGTGTGTGTGTGTGTGTGTGTGTGTGTGCGTATTGCTACACTGGAGCCTATTAGTGAGGGACGCGCTGATTAGCCGTCAACGCTAATGCCGCCGGGCTGCCAGTCACGTAGACAACAAACAAACAGAACCACCAAGTTATTTGTGCACCCAACAGAGTACCCAGATTTATCAGCTATGTACTATCGCGACTTTTTCATGCTTTGAACCCTGCGGCTGATGCCGTGATACGGCTAATATCTGGTCTCGTACCGTCTCGTCAACGTGGGGAGGATACAATGTTGAGGATCCATCTGAAGAAGAGCCGCTTGCTTCCACTATTCTGGCAGGAGAACATGGCGGCATAGAAGGGGCTGCTCAAAGAGTGTGTCCGACCAGAGTGCACCTTTCTGGGCCACACAAGGTGACTCCACCTGCTCTGTATCCTGGTTCTGCTGACCTCCAGGGCACTTTTAGAGTGTGTCCGACTAGAGTGCACCTTTCTGGGCTACATCAGGTGACTCCACCTGCTCTTTATCCTGGTTCCACCAACCTATGCGATGCTCAAAGAGTGTGTCCGACTACAGTGCACCTTTCTGGGCCATGGCAGGTGACTCCACCTGCTCTGTATCCTGGTTCCACCAACCTACGCGGTGCTCAAAGAGTGTGTCCGACCAGAGTGCACCTTTCTGGGCTACATCAGGTGACTCCACCAGCTCTTTATCCTGGGTCCGCTTACCTCTAGGGCGTTTTTAGAGTGTGTCCGACCAGAGTGCACCTTTGTGGGCTACATCGTGTGACTCCACCTGGTCTTTATCCTGGTTCCACTGACCTCCAGAGCGCTTTTAGATTGTGTCCGACTACAGTGCACCTTTCTGGGCTACATCAGGTAACTCCACCTGCTCTGTACCCCGGTTCCGCTGACCTCCAGGGCACTTTTAGAGTGTGTAAGACCAGAGTGCACCTTTCTGGGCTACGCCAGGTGACTCCACCTGCTCTTTATCCTGGTTCCACTGACCTCCAGGGCACTTTTAGAGTGTGTAAGACCAGAGTGCACCTTTCTGGGCTACATCGGGTGACTCCACCTGCTCTTTATCCTGGGTCTGCTTACCTCCAGGGCGCTTTTAGAGTGTGTTCGACTACAGTGCACCTTTCTGGGCTACATCAGGTAACTCCACCTGCTCTGTGTCCTGGTTCCACTGACCTCCAGGGCACTTTTAGAGTGTGTCCGACCAGAGTGCACCTTTCTGGGCTGCGTCAAGTGATTCCACCTGCTCAGTATCCTGGTTCCACCTACCTATGCGGTGGTCAAAGGGTGTGTCCGACTACAGTGCACCTTTCTGGGCCACGCCTGGTGACTCCACCTGCTCTGTATCCTGGTTCCACTGACCTCCGGGGCGCTTTTAGAGTGTGTCCGACTACAGTGCACTTTTGTGGGCTTCATCAGGTGACTCCACCTGCTCTGTATCCTGGTTCCACCAACCTACGTGGTGCTCAAAGAGTGTGTCCGACCACAGTGCATCTTTCTGGGCCACACCTGGTGACTCCACCTGCTCTGTATCCTGGTTCCGCTGACCCCCGGGGCACTTTCAGAGTGTGTCTGACTACAGTGCACCTTTCTGGGCTACATCAGGTGACTCCATCGGCTCTGTATCCTGGTTCCACTGACCTCTGGGGCACTTTTAGAGTGTGTCCAACCAGAGTGTACATTTCAAGGCCACGCCTGGTGACTCCACCTGCTCTTTATCCTGGTTCCACTGACCTACGGGGCGCTTTTAGAGTGTGTCCGACTACAGTGCACCTTTTTGGGCCACACCAGGTGACTCCACCTGCTCTATATCCTGGTTCCAACGGAGGCTCGTTACGTGTGTCCAACCACTGTGCTCCGTCCTTGGCCATGGTCCATCGCTCATTCAACAAGACGCCTGGTCTTTTAAAGATGAAGACAGTAATGATGACAGTAACGACTTATCCGGTGGGCTAGTGTTTATGTTTAAATAAATATCCCACGTCTCCTTAAATGTAGTGGGTGCAACTTAAATGCCCCCCATAGTCAAAATATTACGGTAAATAATACAGGAAGAATACAAAATACAAGAAACAAGCATTCAGGGGCGTTTATATCCGGTCTGCAGCCTCTGGAAGCAGCTGTGCTCCACTTTAAACTGCACCATCATCATCATCATCACCGCCACCACCATCATGGTGCAGCTGCTCCATTCTCTCAACATGCTGACCCAGTTGTGCGACTTGCTCGCCCACAAGCTGCCGTGTCCGTGACTGCTTTTATTGTGAAGTGCGTTGCTGTTGTCTGCGCTCTTCCTGTTGGTACGAAGTACCAAGTGTACCTGTTGATTTGTCCTAATCAAAGTAGTAATGTACTACTACCACATCACTACTATCGGGAGAACCAGAGCATAGAGCAGGAGGAGCCACCTGGTGTGGCCCAGCAAGGTGCTCCGTATTCAGGCAACCTGGGTTCTGGAGAGGAGGATCCTCCTCATACTGAGATTGGACTCTGTTATGTGGACTTGAACAAGGTGTTCAACCAGTGTACACGGTCAAATGCCTACTCCAAGTACCCAAAACACATGTGGACTGGTTGGGCAATCTCCAGTACACTCTCAAAGACCCTGCAGAGAGTGTAGACTTAGTCCACAGTTCCATAACCCGGAAGAAAACCAGACTACTCCTTCCGAATGAATGGGATCACACGCCGCCTTTCTGGTAAGACCGATTTTGGGGTTCTGGATTGGAGGATCCTCCACATAGTGAGATTGAACTATGTTTTGTGGACCTGAACAAGGTGTTCAACCAGTGTACACGGTCAAATGCCTACTCTGAGTACCCAAAACACATGTGGACTGGTTGGGCAATCTCCAGTACACTCTCAAAGACCCTGCCGAGAGTGTAGACTTGGTCCACAGTTCCCCAACCCGGAAGAAAACCAGACTACTCCTTCTGAATGAATGGGATCGCACTCCGTTTTCCTGGTAATGCCGATTTCGGGGTTCTGGAGAGGAGGATCCTCCTCATAGTGAGATTGAACTCTGTTATGTGGACTTGAACAAGGTGTTCAACCAGTGTACACGGTCAAAGGCCTACTCCGAGTACCCAAAACACATGTGGACTGGTTGGGCAATCTCCGGTACGCTCTCAAAGACCCTGCCGAGAGTGTAGACTTGGTCCACAGTTCCTTGACTCAGAAGAAAACCATACTACTTCTTCCGAATGAATGGGATCACACTCCGCCTTCCTGGTAAGGCCGAATTTGGGGTTCTGGAGAGGAGGATCCTCCTCATACTGAGATTGGACTCTGTTATGTGGACTTGGACAAGGTGTTCAACCAGTGTACACGGTCAAATGCCTACTCTGAGTACCCAAAACACATGTGGACTGGTTGGGCAATCTCCAGTACACTCTCAAAGACCCTGCCGAGAGTGTAGACTTGGTTTACAGTTCCATGACCTTTAAGAAAACCAAACTACTCCTTCCGAATGAATGGGATCACACTCCGTTTTCCTGGTAAGGCCGATTTTGGGGTTCTGGAGAGGAGGATTCTCCTCATACTGAGATTGGACTCTGTTTTGTGGACTTGAACAAGGTGTTCAACCAGTGTACACGATCAAATGTCTACTCTGAGTACCCAAAACACATGTGGACTGGTTGGGCAATCTCCAGTACACTCTCAAAGACCCTGCCGAGAGTGTAGACTTGGTCTACAGTTCCATGACCCGGAAGAAAACCAGACTACTCCTTCTGAATGAATGGGATCACACTCTGCCTTCCTGGTAAGGCCGAATTTGGGGTTCTGGAGAGGAGGATCCTCCTCATAGTGAGATTGAACTCTGTTTTGTGGACAAAACAACAAGGTGTTCAACCAGTGTACACGGTCAAATGCCTACTCCAAGTACCCAAAACGAATGTGGACTGGTTGGGCAATCTCCAGTACACTCTCAAAGAGTGTAGACTTGGTCCACAGTTCCTTCACCAGCCTTCCTGGTAAGGCCTATTTCAGGGTTCTGGAGAGGAGGATCCTCCTCATACTGAGATTGGACTCTGTTATGTGGATTTGAACAAAGTGTTCAACCAGTGTACACGGTCAAATGCCTACTCCGAGTACCCAAAACACATGTGGACTGGTTGGGCAATCTCCGGTACGCTCTCAAAGACCCTGCCGAGAGTGTAGACTTGATCCACAGTTCCCCAACCCGGACGAAAACCAAACTACTTCTTCCGAATGAATGGGATCACACTCCGCCTTTCTGGTAAGACCGATTTTCAGGGTTCTGGAGAGGAGGATCCTCTTGAACTCTGTTTTGTGGACCTGAACTAGGTGTTCTACCACATTCCTCGAGGAATCCAGTGGGGAGTACTACTGGAGGATGAGGCAAAGGATCTGCTGGGTAGTGACTTTCAACTATCCGGTGGATCGTCGTCCTCAGAACCCCCTGAATCGACCTTACCAGGAAGTCTGAAGAGCCACGATAGTTGGAACAAACCCGTCGGTCCCCTAAAATAGCGGACCACCGTGGTCTGCCAATCCAGAGGCTCTGGATGAAGATCCCATCCATCCTCTGGGACCTATTCTGCATAATTTTGGAGATATTGTTTTTGTTCTTCCATTTTTAAGAGCTGGTATGGGACAATACCCAAAAAATACCCAACCCCACGGTGTGTGTATGGTTCCACATATGGTTCCACGCCAACCTTCCCAGCTTTAACAAGGCTTCCATGTTAAGTAGACCCGACTATCCATTCATAAAACATTTTACACACTCGACTTTGATGCATAGGCTCTCCACAAATGGTCCGTAAAGGCGCTAAAAGCTCCTGCGGGGATCGTTTCGGTGAGCTTCCTGTCAGCGGACGTCGTGCGATGTGACGATAATGAAGCGGCGTGCTTGCGGAGCGCGACACGTGTACGCCGCGTACTACGCTATGATAATGAGACTCGTTTCAGCAGCCGCTGACAGTAATGAAGTGTTTCATGCGGGAATGTTTTTACACTTTTGATCCGCGGCTTCCACGGCTTCCTCGTCTCACGCTTTTATTATTTACAGACTTTTTTCAAACGGCTCTTCAAGCTTTTTGAGTGGAAATATGTTGCATGGGTTTTGATTTTTTTCTTGTACACGTAATTTTGTGTTAATTAGTCGACTTCCAGTAATGATGATTGGTATCGTCATTCACTGGAGTGGACGGGTCACGTCTCAAATTGGTGGATGATTTTTCTCTGTTTTCCTTTTTTAAACCGTCAATAAAAAGTGGATCGATGGCGCTATCTGCAGGAAGTGGGGGTACAATGATGGCACCAGCAGAGAGCATTGTCGCACAAGTGAATTTCCTCAACATTTTCCAGCAGGAAGATCCTTTGACAAGATGTGAAAAAAGCATATTTTAAGAAGTAAAAGTAAAAAATGACAAAAAACAAACAAATAAAAGTACAATTGTTATTTTTGAAAATTATTTTGGGGAAATCATTTAAAATTAAAGTCCTAATATTCAATTAAATTTACCAGGAAAAAAAAAACAAAAAAAAACAAACAAACGTGAAAAACACCAGCAAAAAAAACCCAACTAAAATGTTTTGTCAATAAAGAAATATTACAAGGAAAGTGTTGTAAAGGGTCGTGAATGTTCACGAAAATTCACAAGAAAAAAATTTAAATTCTTAGAAAAAAATTGCAGAAATGAAAAAGAAAACAATTATAATTTTATAAGAATAGTCGACTGCCAGTAATGATGATTGGTGTTATGCACGTGTACGTGTTGGATGGCGGTGAGGTATCGTCATTCGCTCGAGTGGACGGGTCACGTCTCAAATTGGCGGATGATTTTTCTCTGTTTTCCTTTTTTAACCTTCAATAAAAAATTGATCGATGGCGCTATCTGCAGGAAGTGGGGGTACATTGATGGCACCAGCAGAGGGCGTTGTCGCACAGGTAAATTTCCTCAACATTTTCCAGCAGGAAGATCCTTAAAATTAAAATGGTAATATTATTAAAAATGGCAATGTCACTTCAGTAACATACAGTTGAAATATTGAAGAAATATGCTTTTTTTAAAAGTAAAAAATGACGAAAAACAAACCAAAAAAAGTACAATGTATTGACATTCGCTCGAGTGGACGGGTCACGTCTCAAACTGGTGGATGATTTTTCTCTGTTTTCCTTTTTTAACCTTC
Source organism: Doryrhamphus excisus (assembly GCF_030265055.1). NCBI lineage: Eukaryota > Metazoa > Chordata > Actinopteri > Syngnathiformes > Syngnathidae > Doryrhamphus > Doryrhamphus excisus. The sequence continues at coordinate 24,700,190 of NC_080469.1, read as the reverse complement.
AATAAAAAATTGATCGATGGCGCTATCTGCAGGAAGTGGGGGTACAATGATGGCACCAGCAGACGGCGTTGTCGCACAAGTTGAAATATTGAAGAAATGCTTTTGCTTTTTTTTAAAAGTAAAAAATGATGAAAAACAAACAAAAAAAAGTACAATTGTTATTTTTGAAAATAATTTAAAATTAAAATTTCCTAATATTGAATTAAATTTACCAGGAAAAAGTAAAAAAAAAAAAAAACAAACACAAAAAAACACCAGCAGAAAAAAAACAACAAAATATTTATGACAATAAAGTCGAAATATTACAAGAAAAGGGTCGTATTCTAGTGATTAAAAAGTCAAAGATTTACATATGTTATTAATATGTCATTCTATAATGTGAAACAATCACAAAAAAAAAATCAGGTTTATAACTTTTGTAAAATTATATCATGGAAACACGGTAAATTGTGAATATTCAAAAAAAATTCTAAAGAAAAAATTTGAAAAATTTGAAAAAATTGCAGATATGAAAAAAACTATTGTAATTTTATGAGAATAAAGGCCAAATATTAAGAGAATATTTGTAAGAGAATTTGTAATAAGAAAACAAAATTTGCAATATCAGGAGGAAAAAAAATATGTCATTTTAGCAACTTAGCTTAGAAAAATTACAGACAAAATTATTCATTTTTAAAACCAAACAAAACAAAATTTTGCTGTAATTTTTTGAAAATTTAAGTTGAGGAAAAAGCTATAATGTTATGAGAATAAAGTCAAAATAATATGGCAATAAAACCAGAAGAAATATAAAAAAAAAACAAAAAAATAAAGTCAAAATATTTTTTGAAAAAAGCCTTAATCTAACAAAAAAAAGTAGCAATTTTACAAGAAAAAAAATGGTAATATTATAAGAAAAGGTACTGTCATTTTGGTGGTGTAGAGTTGAAATATTGAAGAAAAAAAATAAGTTCTTTAATTTTTTTTAATAAAATTAATTTGGGGACAGTGATATAATATTATAGGAATATTTAATTATTATTAATTATTAATTATTTAAGCCGGAAGTTAAAATATTTGGTGGAAAACTAACAAAAAGTGGGGAAAAAAGGGCATATCTAAAGTGTTGCTTTACAAAATATGAAATACAAATCCATGCAATAAATATCATGTTTTTACTATGACACACCAGGAAAATTCCTGGTCTTTCCCTCACTGGGAGTCTGCGTTTTCTATGCTCAAAAGGCCCCAAAAAATAATGTATGTGTTTAAAAATATGCCAGAAACTGCTAGCTAGAAAAAGCTATCAACTCTGAACTCTGCCAAGAGTTTGCTGGATACTTCAGTGTTGACTTTTTCTCACTTTGTACAGAAGCCATCTGCTCGGCTGTCGGATTCCGTCGCCAAAGTTAGAAAGCCGTCTTGCAGTCTGACGTCGAGACTCAAAAAGCTTGGCTGGCCGGCTGGTCGGCTTCGCTCTGCGCCGCCTCTCATTCGCACGCAAGAAAAATGCCCGTTTTTGTCACTTTGACATATTCAAAAACAATAACAGGCACCTTTTTCACCTAAAAATCTAATCTTACAAAAATTATCAACTGTATTTTTTTTTTCAAATAAATAAATCACAAATTTATTCTGGTAAAATTGTGACTTTTTTCTATCAATATTTAGATTTTATTCTAATAATAAAATGTTGTTTCTTTCATTTCTGCATTTTTTTCCTAATTTTCTTCTCCTAATGTTTTCAAAAAATTACAGTAAAAAATTACAGTTTGTTTTTAAAAATAAATCAATAAAATATTTTTTCTGCTAAACTGACTTTATTTTTCCTCATAATATTGCAAATTTATTTATATTTATATTTTCTTTTTACTTTTTTCTATTAATATTTAGATTTTATTCTAATAATAAAATGTTGTTTCTTTCATTTCTGCATTTTTTCCCCTAATTTTCTTCTCCTAATATTATGACTTTATTCCCGTAATATTATAACTTATTTCCCTATATAATTTTCAAAAAATTACAGTAAAATTTCGTTTGGTTTGTTTTTAAAATAAATAAATAAATAAAATATTTTTTTCTGCTAAACTGACTTTATTTTTCCTCATAATGTTGAAAATTTATTTATATTTTCTTTTTTCTTTTTACTTTTTTCTATTAATATTTAGATTTTATTCTAATAATAATAATTCTGCATTTTTTCCCTAATTTTCTTCTCCTAATGTTATGACTTTATTCCCATAATATTATAACTTATTTTCCCATATAATTTTCAAAAAATTACAGGAAAATTTCGTTTGGTTTGTTTTTAAAATAAATAAATAAATAAAATATTTTTTCTGCTAAACTGACTTTATTTTTCCTCATAATATTGCAAATTTATTTATATTTATATGTATATTTTCTTTTTTCTTTTGACTTTTTTCTATTAATATTTAGATTTTATTCTAATAATAAAATGTTGTTTCTTTCATTTCTGCATTTTTCCCCCTAATTTTCTTCTCCTAATGTTATGACTTTATTCCCATAATATTATAACTTATTTCCCTGTATAATTTTCAAAAAATTACAGTAAAATTTTGTTTTGTTTATTTTTAAAAATAAGGTATTTTTCTGTAATATTTCAATGCTACGCTGTTAAACTGACTTTATTTTTCCTCATAATATTGCAAATATAATTATATTTATATATATATATTTTTTCCATGAGAATACAACTTGTTTTCTTGATATTTTTACTTTTTTTTTTTTTTTTTTAACAATTACAGCTGTTTTAAAAATGTTTAATTCTGGACTTCATTCTTGCAAATTTATGATTTTATTGTCATAAATTTTTGTCATAACTTTATGGAAAAAATGTCATAAATTTACAAGAATAAATTTGTAAATGTTGGACTTTGTTTTCCGCAAATTTGCATCTTTATTCTTGTATAAAGTTGAACATTTTGGGCCTTTAGTCTCACAAATTCCTGACTTTATTGTCATAAATGTACAAACTTTTTGTCATAAATTTATGGAGAAAAAAAATGTCATCAATTTGCAAGAATAAATTTGTAAATGTTGAAATTTTTTGGTGCAAATTTAAATCTTTATTCTTGTACTTGAACTTTTTTTTCACATAAATATATGAGAATGATGCTGTAAAATTACGAGAATAACGTTGTAAATTTCAGATTTAATTTCTTAACATTTAACATTTTTCACATAGATTTATGAAAAATGTACAATAATAATTTGTAAATTTTGGACCTTTTTTCTGGCATATTTATGAGGAAATAAAAAATTATTCTTGTAAATTTCTGTCATCAAAACTTTTTTACGCAGCTTTTCTTCCGCGGGAGCGCCAGTGAAGGAAACAGGAAGTAAAAAAAAAAAAAAAAAAGTGATGTCAGATTACAAAGAGAATAAAGAAAAAGCGAACGATCGTCATTAAAGGGGAGTAACGGGCTGTTTATTAATATTTATTATTAACGTATAATGGATGTTTATTTTTAACCCTAATTGGGTCAGCGCTCGGCTCTGCTGGAGGTCCGGAAAAAAAAGCGATGCCACTCGATATGCGAACACGCGGCAGAGGAATGTCAGCTCGAAGGCGTCCAAAGACGTAAAATAAAAGCGAATTCCACGATAGAACAGCAGATGATGAATAATGCATGGATATTTAGCACAAAGATCATCTATTATATGATGCTCATGCTAATTAGGAGGATTTAGCCTTGGGGGAGGTCTGCACGTCATTTACCGGAAGGGGCGTGTCCAAAATGTGGTTTTCAAAAAGTTGTCAATAACAAGGAAAAAAAACAGCAGAAATGAAAAAAATATGCAATTATTTTATTTTTTAATTTAATTTTTTATTTTTTATTTTTATCAAAATATTCAAGTAAAATTGTTGCAATTTTACAGGAATAAGGTTGTGATACCGAGAAGGAAAATAATTTCATTTTACCAGCAGAAAGTTGACATTTTTTTTTTTTTTCAAGAAAAATTATAAGCGGAAAAATTATGAAAAACAAACTAAAACACAGATAAAATTGCAATTTATGGAAAATTAGGTTGCGGAAATATAACTTATAAATATGATAGGAATTAAATCTTTATTACAAGGTTGACATAGTTGGAAAATTTTAAGTAAAAAATATTTTTAAAAATGATTAAAAATAAATACAATTGCTTAAATTAGAGAAATTAGTCAGTTATTACCGATATGTCAATATTGTCCGACTCACAATTTCTGATATCAGTTATCAATTTTACAGCTTTTAAGAAAAAAACTTTGACCAGAAAAAATGTCATATTTTTACAAAAAAGTCAAAATCTTTAAACAAAAAAAAAAATTGTGTTCTTGCAAGAAAAAAGTCACAATATTCTGAGAATAAAGTCAAAATATTACAAGAAAAAAAGGCATATTCTAGCAAGAAAAAGTAAAAATCTTCAGAGAAAAAGCTTGGAATATTATGAGGAAAAATAATTAAATTTTTGTACCTTAAAATTTCTTTAAAAATTTCAAAAAATTCTTTTTAAAAAAAATTAGAGCTTTGATTCTGATTGGCAAAGAGAGAATTTTTCCCAGTTTTGGCTATTTTTTATTTTCTGAACATTATTCTTCAATATTCTTAATATAATAATATAATTTTTTTGAAATGTTTTTGAAAATTTGAAAAGTAAAATTTCCAGTTTTCCTAATTTTCTCACAATATTCCAACTTAACAACACGTTTTAACATATTCTAGCAAGAAAAAGTCAAAATTTTCAGAGAAAAAGCTTGGAATTTTATGAGGAAAAATAATCAAATTTTTAGTACCTTAAAATTTCTTCAAAAAATTCAAAAAATTCTTAAAAAAAAATAATTAGAGCTTTGATTCTGATTGGCAAAGAGAGACTTTTTCACAGTTTTAGCTAATTTTTTATTTTCCGAACATTATTCTTCAATAATCTTAATATAATAAAATCAATAATTTTCTTTTCTTTTTTTTTGAAATTTTTTTGGGAAAATTTGAAAGTAAATTTTCCGGTTTTCCTAATTTTCTCACAATATTCCAACTTAACAACACCTTTTAACATAAAGTAATATTTACTCACTGAAAAACAGCACAAGGTTTATCACAGGAGGAAAAGTCGCATGTGCCACCCCCTAAAGGCCCCCAACCCCTGCCCCCCTCAAAGGCCCCCGACGCTCTAGGTAGCCCCCATCGCACTCATCACACCTTAAAAAGAAGCCACAGGCTGTCAAGAAACAAACAAAGCTGAGTTCTTCGTGTTCATCGATGTAAGACGTCGCGAGTCATCGAGGTTGCAGGTGTGACGCCCAACCGAAACGCAGCGGAGGTCGCCCCGTGCCGTGTCGCCCGCCGGAGGGTCGTCGAGAAGCCACGTGTGTTTTCTGCCTTGTGGATCTTTGACTTATTTTTAAACGCCACGATCTGGTCTTCCAGAGGGGAGAGAAACGGAGAACACCGAGCGTCCTTGAACACATCGCTACGCTACTCATTTCATTTCCAATCTGAGAAATCAAGAAATGTGATTATGTATTAATTAAAAAAATAATAATAAAACAAATGACAGAATCATATAAAATATGTGAAAATAGTATTTTCATAAAATAAATGAGGAATTATTAAAAATGTATATACAAATTTTTTCTTATAGATGTGCTACTTTTTTCTTGTAAATTCAAATTCATGACTTTTTTTTCAAATTTAGTAATTTTGCAATTTGTTCTCCAAAATATATACAACTTTATTATCATAAATGTACGACTTTTTTTTCTCATGAAAGTGAAAAAATGACTTTTTTCACTTACGACTTTATTCTCCAAAAAATATTTTTTTGTAAATGTATGACTTTTTTCTCGTACATTTACAAACAAAAAATTCTCCGAAATTTTCTACAACTTTTTCTTGTAAATTTACAACTTATTTTAATAAATTTACCACATTTATCTCATACATTTTTTCTCATTAAGTTTAAAATTTTTTAGACTTTTTTTTTGTAAATTTAAGATTTTTTTTCTCATAAAGTTATGACTTTTTCTCCTAATTTCCAGACTTTTTTCCTCATAACTTTATGACTTTATTTTCCTAAATATAACATTTTTTTGAATGAATGAATGTATGACTTTTTTCACTTACGATTTTATTGTACGAAATATTTTCTAGTAAATGTATGACTTTTTTCTCGTGCATTTACAAAAAAAAATTCTCCAAAATTTTCTACAACTTTTTCTTGTAAATTTAGAAACTTATTTGAATAAATTTACCACATTTATCTCATAGATTTATGAGTTTTTTCTCATTAAGTTAAAAATTTTTAGACTTTTTTTGTAAATTTAAGATTTTTTTCTCATAAAGTTATGACTTTTTCTCCTAAATTCCAGACATTTTTCCTCATAACTTTATGACTTTATTTTCCTAAATATAACATTTTTTTGAATGAATGAATGAATGTATGACTTTTTTCACTTACGACTTTATTGTACGAAATATTTTCTAGTAAATGTATGACTTTTTTCTCGTACATTTACAAAAAAAATTTTCTCCGAAATTTTCTACAACTTTTTCTTGTAAATTTACAACTTGTTTGAATAAATTTACCACATTTATCTCATACATTTATGAGTTTTTTTCTCATTAAGTTAAAAATTTTTAGACTTTTTTTTGTAAATTTAAGATTTTTTTTCTCATAAAGTTATGACTTTTTCTCCTAAATTCCAGACTTTTTTTCTCATAACTTTATGACTTTATTTTCCTAAATATAACATTTTTTTGAATGAATGAATGTATGACTTTTTTCACTTACGACTTTATTCCACGAAATATTTTCTTGTAAATTTATGACTTTTTTCTCGTACATTTCCAAAAAAAAAATTTCTCAGAAATGTCTGACCTTATTCTCCTAAATGTACAACTTTTTCTTGTGAATTTACAACTTATTTGAATAAATTTACCACATTTATCTAATTGATTTACAAGTTTTTTTTTTCATTAAGTTAAAAATTTTATTCTTGCAAATGCATAACTTTTTTTTTGTAAATTTAAGATTTTTTTTTCCTCATAAAGTTATGACTTTTTCTGCTAAATTCCAGACTTTTTTCTTGTAACTTTACGACTTTATTTTCCTTAATAAATTTTTTTTCTGGTAAATATACAAAATCTTTTTCAAATAATAACAAACTTTTTTCCCGCAAGTTTACAATTTTTTTTAATGAATGTAAGACTTTTTTCACGTACAATTCCGATTTCATTCTCCGAAATATACAACTTTATTCTCGTAAATTTATATGACCTTATTTGCGTAATTTTTTTATTGTAAACAAAAAAAAAATTCTCATCAATGTATGACTTTTTTTCTCGTATATTTGCAAATTTATTTTTATAATTATTCATATTTTTATTTTATGACATTTTTCATAAATTTATGACTTTTTAGCGTAAGTTTCCGACTTTATTCCTACTAAATGTACAACTTTTTTCATGTAAATATATATATTTTTTTGTAAATTTATGACTTTTTCCCCGCAAATTGATGACTTTTTTTATGTATGACTTTTTTCACGTACATTTACGACTTCATTTGCCTAAATATGCAATTTTATTTTCGTAAATGTATATGACATTATTCTCTCCTTATTGTGTACTGTGTGTGTGTGTGTGTGTGTAATGCATTATGTATGTCCTCACCCCTGTAAGATGTGTGTGTCACACTCTAATTGTTTAATCCATGCAGTGTGTGTGTGTGTGTGTGTGTGTGTGTGTGTGTGTGTCGTGGTACATTAGCATGTGAGCTGCGAAGTCAAAGTGATTGATTTGTTGCATTTAATTTGCGTAACCGTAAGTGTGTCAGTGTGTGTGTGTGTGTGTGTGTGTGTGATTGGCAGGAAGTAAACAAGCAGTCTTCTTTTTCCAAAGCTTAGCATAAGTAAGCATAAATAATAATAATAATAATTATTATGTTTCAGTATTAAAAAAATACATCATGCATAATTATGCATAATTAAACAAATTATTATTACTACTGTTGTTGTTTTTAAACCAAAATTCCCATGTTTTCGAACATTTTGCTTGTTTATTTTCTTCTCGACTTCATTCCCAGAATATGTTGGCTTTTTTCTCGGAATTTTTAACTTTTTGGGCCACTAAAATTTCCCAAAAATGGCTGCTTTATTCTTTGTTTTGTCTGTTTTCCAGATAAAATGTTTTTTAAAAATATGTTTTCTTCTTTAATATTTCAGATTTATGCTACTAAAATTACATGATTTTTTTCAAAATATTATTATTATATTTTATTTCCATTTCTGTTGTTGTTTTTAATATATATTTCTATTTTCAACATGTTTATTCTGGTAAAAATGTAATGATTTTCTTGTTAAACCACAAGTTTTTTCTCTTAATATTTTGAGTTTATTCTCATAAAATTACAATCATTTTTTCAATTTCTGATGCTTAAAAGATTTTTCAAAAATTTAATTTTTTCCCCTCGTTAATACAACTTTCTTTCCGTAATATTCCGGCATTATATTGGTAACTTTATACGTTTTTCCACCACCTAATTAAAAAAAAATTCAGCTTTAGTACTTGTTTCTTTGTTTCTCATAATATTATAAAATTATAATATTATTAATAATTAAAATATATTTATATAGTAATAATATTTATATAAATTATGTATATTTTTTCAGATTAATGCATCTTGAAATTATGTTAGATCATAACTTTTTTGTCTGAATATATTTTGAAGTTATTCTAGTAAAATTAGAGCATTTTTTCTTTTTTTTTGTAAATTTTTTGCTTGTGCATATTTTTCTTATAATAAGGATTTTTTTCCATAATATTTTGGCTTTATTCTGGTAATTTTATAATCAGGATGTCCAATATTTACTTTTTTTTTTTACTAACAACCGATATGTCGATATTGTAGAACTCTCACTTTCTAATACCGATATCATCGATACCGATAGGTACACAGCATTTTTTATAATATTTTTTTTATTTTAATTTATTATAATTAATCGGATTAATTATATATTAATCCGATATTATTGGACAGGTTAATTTATTGTTGTTTTTTTTCCCCTCATTTTTGTCTTGTACAATTACTGTTGATTTTTTAAATACGTTTTCTCATATTTTTTATTTTTATTTTTTTGCCAAAAAAGAGAGCTTGGGTTTCCGTTCCGCTTTCTCATGCACCCCAAATTATTATTCAAGTTTCATGCATAACAACTTTATCTGTGTCTTTGTCAGCTTTGTTGGACTAAACGTTGTTTTGGTTGCGGGCCAACATTTGTATGCGACTCACTGTGTGTACGTGTGTGTGTGTGTGTGTGTGTGTGTGTGTGTGCGATTCAGGTCACAGCCTGTCAACAATGGAGGGAGATGAGTTCCGCATGAACGCTCCAGCACCTCGCTCTCGCCTTTTCTCATCCCTGCGTCCATTTTGTTTTCCCAACGACTGTTTTTGGTCTCACTCGTGTTTTTCCTCCTCTTCTGGCTCGCCGTCGGCCAGGTGTCGTCTTTTCCGTCGCCGCCATGCATGTCACGTACGATGCCGCCGGATGTCCCGATTAGGGTCGTTATTAGCCTTGGCTTTGTTGTACTAAGCAACCGGGACGGCGGACACTTTTTTTTTTCTATGGTTTTCATCACATCACTTGGTACCCTTTCTTGTAAATAATTTTTTTTTTTTTTTAGCAATTTATGACTTTTTTCTCGTATATTTGCGAATTTATTTTGGTAAATAAACAACTTTTTCTTGTACATTTACGAAATTTCTCATATATTGATATGACTTTTTATCGTTTCCGATTTTATTCTTCTAAATATACAACTTATTTCTTGAAAAAAAATGTACAACATCTTTTTGTACATTTTTTTTTCCCGCAAATTTTTGACTTTTTTTTCCTGAATGTATGACTTTTTTCACGTACATTTCCGATTTCATTCTCCGAAGTATACAACTTTATTCTCGTAAATTCATTTGACATTATTCTTGTAAATTTACTACTTTTTTGTCATGAATAAAAAAAAATATTAGCAATTTATGACTTTTTCTCGTAAATTTGCGAATTTATTTTGGTAAATATACAACTTTTTCTTGAACATTTATGAAATTTCTCATACATATGACTTTTTATCGTAAGTTTCCGACTTTATTCTTCTAAATATACAACATTTTTCTTGTAAATGTACAACATTTTTTTTTGGTAAATTTAGGATTTTTTTCCCGCAAATTTTTGACTTTTTTTTCTGAATGTTCGACTTTTTTCACATACGTTTCCAGTTTCATTCTCTAAAATTTACAACTTTATTCTCGTAAATTTATATGAGATTATTCTTGTAAATTTACTACTTTTTTTTTTATCAATTTATGACTTTTTCTCGTACATTTGCGAATTTATTTTGGTCAATGTACAACTTTTTCCTGTACATTTACGAAATTTCTCATATGTATTTATATGACTTTTTATCATAAGTTTCCGACTTTATTCTTCTAAATATACAACTTATTTCTTGTAAATGCACAATTTTTTTTGTGAATTCATGATTTTTTTCCCGCAAATTTTTGACATTTTTTCTGAATGTATGACTTTTTTCCGATTTCTCCAAAATATACAACTTTATTCTTGTAAATTCATTTGACATTATTTTTGTAAATGTACTACTTTTTTCTCATGAATAAAAAAAATTATTAGTAATTTATGACTTTTTCTCGTATATTTGCAAATTTATTTTGGTAAATGTACAACTTTTTCTTGTACTTTTACAAAATTTCTCATATATTTATATGACTTTTTATCGTATGTTTCCGACTTTATTCTTCTAAATATACAACATTTTTCTTGTAAATGTACAACATTTTTTGGGGTAAATTTTGGATTTTTTTCCCCGCAAATTTTTGACTTTTTTTCTGAATGTATGACTTTTTTCCGATTACTCCAAAATATACAACTTTATTCTTGTAAATTCATTTGACATTATTTTTGTAAATTTACTACTTTTTTCTCATGAATAAAAAAAAATTATTAGTAATTTATGACTTTTTCTCGTATATTTGCGAATTTATTTTGGTAAATGTACAACTTTTTCTTGTACATTTACAAAATTTCTCATATATTTATATGACTTTTATCGTAAATTTCCGACTTTATTCTTCTAAATATACAACTTTTTTCTTGTAAATGTACATTTTTTTTTGTAAATTTATGACTTTTTTCCCGCAATTTTTTTTCTGAATGTACGACTTTTTTCACATATGTTTCCAATTTCATTCTCCAAAATATACAACTTTATTCTCGTAAATTTATATGACATTATTCTTGTAAATTTATTACTCATTTCGTGTAAATAAAAAGAATTATTATCAATTTATGACTTTTTCTCGTATATTTGCGAATTCATTTTGGTAAATGTACAACTTTTTCTTGAACATTTACGAAATTTCTCATAGAAATATGACTCTTTATCGTAAGTTTCCGACTTTATTCTTCTAAATATACAACTTTTTTCTTGTAAATATACAAAAATTTTTTTTTGTAAATTTATGACTTTTTTTCCGCAAATTTTATACTTTTTTTTTTTTTTTTTTTTTTTTTTACAATTTTTGACAATTCTCTGTAGAATGTCTTTCCTTCCCACTCCTTTTGAAACACTTTCTTAAATTTAGACGATTCGGGGGCTAACTCGTTAGCTCTGTAGCTAGTTAGCTTAGCGTATTAGCGTATCGTGTGTGTGTGTGTGTGTGTAATGCATTATGTATGTCATGTATGACTTATTCTAGTCTGGCAACATGTTGCCTCATGAAGCGAACACACTGCATTTTATTGTACAATTTAAATGTACAACATTTTTTTTGGGTAAATTTAGGATTTTTTTCCCCGCAAATTTTTGACTTTTTTTCTGAATGTATGACTTTTTTCCGATTACTCAAAAATATACAACTTTATTCTTGTAAATTCATTTGACATTATTTTTGTAAATTTACTACTTTTTTCTCATGAATAAAAAAAAATTATTAGTAATTTATGACTTTTTCTCATATATTTGCGAATTTATTTTAGTAAATGTATAAGTTTTTCTTGTACATTTACAAAATTTCTCATATATTTATATGACTTTTTATCGTAAATTTCCGACTTTATTCTTCTAAATATACAACTTATTTCTTGTAAATGTACATTTTTTTTTGTAAATTTATGACTTTTTTCCCGCAATTTTTTTTCTGAATGTACGACTTTTTTCACATACGTTTCCAATTTCATTCTCCAAAATATACAACTTTATTCTTGTAAATTTATATGACATTATTCTTGTAAATTTATTACTTATTTCGTGTAAATAAAAAGAATTATTATCAATTTATGACTTTTTCTCGTATATTTGCGAATTCATTTTGGTAAATGTACAACTTTTTCTTGAACATTTACGAAATTTCTCATAGAAATATGACTCTTTATCGTAAGTTTCCGACTTTATTCTTCTAAATATACAACTTTTTTCTTGTAAATATACAAAATTTTTTTTTGTAAATTTATGACTTTTTTTCCGCAAATTTTTGACTTTTTTTTTCTTTTTTTTTTTTTTTTTTTTACAATTTTTGACAATTCTCTGTAGAATGTCTTTCCTTCCCATTCCTTTTGAAACACTTTCTTAAATTTAGACGATTCGGGGGCTAACTCGTTAGCTCTGTAGCTAGTTAGCTTAGCGTATTAGGGTATCGTGTGTGTGTGTGTGTGTGTGTGTGTGTGTAATGCATTATTTATGTCATGTATGTTCTATTCTAGTCTGGCAACATGTTGCCTCATGAAGCTGAATTTTAATTTTCGCTCGGATTTGTCGTTCCCTTGTCGCACGCCATCATCACTGAGGTGTGTGTGTGTTTTTGTTTTTCGCTGTGCTTTGTATTCCCGTCCACACACACACACACACACACACACACACACACACATAAAAAAAAAAACAAGTATTCCTGCTTACTGGGAATGGGAAAAAAATGTCAAAATAAAGCTCCATGCAACCGTTCATGCAGTCATCCTCCACTGGAGGGCAGTAAAGAGCCGTGTAGCGCTCTCACGCCCCCCCCCACCCCCCCACTACGGGTCGAAAGTACAGTGATGCACGACCAAAAGGCGAACCCTCGGACACTTTGACTGGACTGTAAATGTAAATGAAAGACGCCGCCTGCCCGTGAAATGTCATCTCCGAGAGTCTCAACCGTGATGAGAAGCCACGAGATGACGGAAAAAAAACGAGTCAATTTATCAGCTGTGTAGTGCACTATTCAGCAAGGGTGTGTGTGTGGGGGGGGGGGGGGGGGGGCTCTTTTTTAAATATTGATCCCCGGGGAAACACACGGCAGCACACAAATGTTGTTGATTTATCGAAATACGTGATAGCTTGGCGATCGCAACCATGGCAACGCCGCATCACCCGCATCGCTGCTTTAATGCCCATGGGTGGTACCAGCCAGGTAACGCTTCACAATGAATCCTCAGCGCTGCTTTAAATGCTCAATCGAGACGATAAGCGGTAAAAAAAAAAAATGAATGAATGATTAATAAATAAAATACATAATAATTGCGTTCTAAAAATCTAAATAATAATTAAAATATGTCAGAATTCAGCCACTCCATGATGGTGTAATGGTACAGCTGCTGCCTTCTTCCCAGGCAAAGGTAGCGGCTTCTCAGCAAAAGCACAAATGATGCTGTAATAATAATAATAAATAATACATTGATACAATTATAAATAAATTAAAATTAAAATTAAAATTAAAATTAAAATTAAAATTAAAATTAAAATTAAAATTAAAATTAAAATTAAAATTAAAATTAAAATCAAAATTAAAATTAAAATAAAATAAAATAAAATAAAATAAAATAAAATAAAATAAAATAAAATAAAATGACAAATAATCGATTCATAAATTAAATTAATAATAATAACAAATTAAACAATATTATATTAATACAATCATAACTAATAATGCAATTACCACAATGACAGAATAAAATAGCAGAATTCACCCACTCTACTGTCAGTTCCTGGTGGTGTAATGGTACAGCTGCTGCCTTCTTCACAAGCAAAGGGAGCGGCTTCTCAGCAAAAGAACAAAGGATGCGCCGAATTAGCGTGAGGCTAAACAATAATAACATCATAATAATAAATAATACAACTAGAAATAAAATAATGAAAAATAAAATAAATAAAAAATAAAATCAAAATGACAAATAATTTATTCATAAATAAAAGTAATAATAATAACAAATTAAAAATCTAATAATAAATATAATTGTAAATAATAATACAATCAACAGAATGACAAAATAAAATAGCACTTCCCCACTCTCCTGTCAGTCCTTGGTGGTGTAATGGTACAGCTGCTGCCTTTTTCCCAAGCAAAGGGTGAAGCTAAACAATAATAAAATAATAATAATAAATAATACATTGATACAATTAGAAATAAAACCATGACAAATAAAAAATAAATAGAATAAAAATGACAAATATTTATTCATAAATAAAATTAATAATAATAACAAATTAAACAGTATAATAATAAATAAAATAATTAATAATAATAATACAATTAGCACAATGACAGAATTCACCCACTTTCCTGTCAGTCCCTGGTGGTGTAATGGTACAGCTGCTGCCTTTTTCCCAAGCAAAGGGTGAAGCTAAACAATAATAAAATAATGATAATAAATAATACATTGATACAATTAGAAATAAAACCATGACAAATAAAAAATAAATAAAATAAAAATGACAAATGTTTATTCATAAATAAAATTAATAATAATAACAAACTAAATAGTATAATAATAAATAAAATAATTAATAATAATAATACAATTAGCACAATGCCAAAATTCACCCACTTTCTTGTCAGTCCCTGGTGGTGTAATGGTACAGCTGCTTCCTTTTTCCCAAGCAAAGGGTGAAGCTAAACAATAATATAATAATAATAATAAATAATACATTGATACAATTGGAAATAAAATCATGACAAATAAAAAATAAATAAAATAAAAACGACAAATATTTATTCATAAATAAAATTAATAATAATAACAAATTAAACAGTATAATAATAAATAAAATAATTAATAATAATAATTCAATTAGCACAATGACAGAATTCACCCACCTTCCTGTCAGTCCCTGGTGGTGTAATGGTACAGCTGCTGCCTTTTAAGACAGAGGGTGCCGTTTGTAGTTCAGTCCTGTTTTATATATTTCTTATTTTGCACAAAAAGCTAATTTATTATTATTATCAGTTTTTTTCCTAAATTCCCATTCAAGACCTGACAGTTGGAAGCATTATAGCAAAATTACTTTTCATACCTGATTTTTTTTTTTTTGTTGTTGTTTTTTACCAGAAGGTGTAAAAATAAAAGAACACATATGTAAGTATGGATATTATTAAGTATGGACATTATTTGTCTTTATTTCATTATTCCTGGCATCCCCTCAGCACACACGTGACGTGTCGGAGTTGTGATAATTGACTCGGGTGGAGGAGGAAGCAAGGACGAGGCTGCATATGAATCAATGGAAATGATGGAGAGCATCCATTGGGGAGTTATCTCACATGCACACATACACACACACACACACACACGCACACACACACACACACACACACACACACACGGAGTGTAAAAAGTAATGCGGTTGTCACAATCAGAGTGCGTGTGAGTCTGCTGGGGTTTGTCGCTTTAAAGCTCATCCAGGCCCATGTTTCAGATATTATACAGATGATAAAGATATTATACAGTAATATGAAAAAATAAAAATAATGTCAACATTAAAAATATGTTTTAAAATTTCTCAAACATAAAAATATAAAAATAATTAAATATAATTATATAATAATTAAAAATAGTTAAATAATAGCAATAGATATAAAAATATTTAATTTAAAAACAACAAAGTCCACAAGTATACATAAAAAAATAAAAAATGAAAAATAATAAGGCTAGTTTTGATTGAGCCTTAATAACAGTAACTTGTAAAAATGAATAATAATAATAATAATAATAATAATAACAATAATAATAATAATAATAATAATAATAATACACAAATAAAAAATAATTGTAATCATGAAATTGACTGTTTTCATTATTAAAAATTGCAAAAAAATATTGAGGCAAATATAAAATATCTAAATAATCTAAAATTAAATAGTGAAGGTAAAGAGATACTTTTAATATTTACAATTTTCAGTTTAAAATAATACTTATTTTAAGTATACATTTTAATTTTATTTTAAGTTTAAAATAAGTAATATTTTAAACTTAAAATAAAATTAAAATCGACTTATTTTAAGTATACATTTTAATTAGATTTTAAGTTTAAAATAAGTAATATTTTAAACTTAAAATAAATTAAAATCGACTTATTTTAAGTATACATTTTAATTTTATTATAAGTTTAAAATTTTAAACTTAAAATAATTTTAAATAATTTGAAAATAAAATTAAATATAATTTTATTATAAGTTTAAAATTTTAAACTTAAAATAAAATTAAAATGTATACTTAAAATAAGTAATTTTTAAATATACATTTTAATTTTATTATAAGTTTAAAATTTTAAACTTAAAATAAAATTAAAATGTATACTTAAAATAAGTAATTTTTAAATATACATTTTAATTTTAAGTTTAAAATTTTAAACTTAAAATAAAATTAAAATGTATACTTAAAATAAGTAATATTTTAAACTGAAAATTTGTAAATATTATAAAAGTATATCTTTACTTTACTTTCACTATTTAATTTTAGATTATTTAGCTATTTTATATTTCCCTCATCATTTAAGTAAGTAATATAAATAATATCTGCGCATGAAAAACATGATCTAGACTCAGTAATATGACCATACTCTGTATACTATATTCATGTCCAATCTATGGTGATGAGTCTTTTGGTGACCCCGTCATGACAACACGTTTTGTCAACTAACGCTACGACATGGCACGCTATTGGCTCTTATGTCCGCCGTTTAAAGATAAAAATCTTGTGTAAGAATGTGTGTGTGTGTGTGTGTGTGTGTGTACAGGCTAAGGTGCTAATGCACATAGGTGTGATTAACACCCTAGCACATGGTCTCAGTGTGCTAGCCATACTGCTAAACGCCACGAGACGCCTCCCCATGTGTCACAATGCGGCCAACTGTGTGTGTTTGCCGTGTGTGTGTGTGTGTGTTTGTGTTACATGTGCGACTCCGCCACCCTTGACCTTGACGCTTCATCCCAAATCCCAAATTAGCAGGAAGCGGGGTGAGTCGTTCGTCACGTTGTCGCCGAATCATTGCCTGGAAACTCCCACTCTGGCTCGGAATCACGCACCAAAGCTAACGTTGCAGGGAGCCAATCAGAGCGCTCGTCAGCGTGATGGGCCGGGACGAGGCAGACACATTGATACTTCACTCGACAGACTCAAGGTTCACTGACTCACGGGTACTTGATGAATACACAAGTGTCACTGACTCACGGGTACTCAACAACGACTCAATTTTCACAGAGTCATGGGTATGTGATAGAAACAACAAGTTTCACTGACTCACGGGCATCCGGACAAAATAAAAAACGCTGATTCACGGGTACTTGTTGAAGACTCGACTTTCAATGACTCATAGGCACTTGACAAAAAAAATGAGTTTCAATGATTCACAGGTACTCGAAGAAGACACGAGTTTCACTCCATCATGAGTTTGTGGTTAAGACTCGAGTTTCACCGACTCACGGGTACTCGATGAAGACTCGAGTTTAACTGACTCACAGGCGCCGGACAAAAAAAAATCACTGATTCACGGGTACTTGTTGAAGACTCGAGTTTCAATGACTCACAGGCACTTGACGAAAAAATTGAGTTTCAATGATTCACAAGTACTTACGGGTACTCCACAAAGACTTGAGTGTCACTGACTCACGGGTACTCCACAAAGAATTGTGTTTCACTGACTCACGGATACTCCACAAAGACTTGAGTTTCACTGACTCACGGGTACTCTACATGAACTAGAGTTTCACTGACTCACCGGTACTCCACAAAGACTGGAGTTTCACTGACTCACTGGTACTCCACAAAGACTTGAGTTTCACTGACTCACGGGTACTCTACATAAACTAGAGTTTCACTGACTCATGGGTACTCTACATAAACTAGAGTTTCACTGACTCACGGGTACTCCACAAAGACTTGAGTTTCACTGACTCATGGGTAATCAGCAAAGACTTGAGTTTCACTGACTCACGGGTACTCCACAAAGACTTGAGTTTCACTGACTCATGGGTAATCAGCAAAGACTTGAGTTTCACTGACTCACGGGTACTCCACAAAGACTTGAGTTTCACTGACTCACGGGTACTCTACCTAAACTAGAGTTTCACTGACTCACGGGTACTCCACAAAGAATAGAGTTTCACCGACTCACGGGTACTCTACATAAACTAGAGTTTCACTGACTCACGGGTACTCCACAAAGAATAGAGTTTCACTGACTCACGGGTACTCTACATAAAGTAGAGTTTCACTGACTCACGGGTACTCCACAAAGACTAGAGTTTCACTGACTCACGGGTACTCCACAAAGACTTGAGTTTCACTGACTCACGGGTACTCCACAAAAACTTGAGTTTCACCGACTCACAGGTACTCTACAAAGACTAGAGTTTCACTGACTCACGGGTCCTCTACATAAACTAGAGTTTCACTGACTCACGGGTACTCCACAAAGACTTGAGTTTCACTGACTCATGGGTAATCAGCAAAGACTTGAGTTTCACTGACTCACGGGTACTCCACAAAGACTTGAGTTTCACTGACTCACGGGTACTCCACAAAAACTTGAGTTTCACCGACTCACGGGTACTCTACAAAGACTAGAGTTTCACTGACTCACGGGTCCTCTACATAAACTAGAGTTTCACTGACTCACGGGTACTCCACAAAGACTTGAGTTTCACTGACTCATGGGTAATCAGCAAAGACTTGAGTTTCACTGACTCACGGGTACTCCACAAAGACTTGAGTTTCACTGACTCACGGGTACTCTACATAAACTAGAGTTTCACTGACTCACGGGTACTCCACAATGAATAGAGTTTCACTGACTCACGGGTACTCCACAAAGACTTGAGTTTCACTGACTCACGGGTACTCTACATAAACTAGAGTTTCACTGACTCACGGGTACTCCACAATGAATAGAGTTTCACTGACTCACGGGTACTCCACAAAGACTAGAGTTTCACTGACTCATGGGCAATTTGATGAAAAACTGAATTTCACAAGATGAAGACTCAAGGTTCACTGACTCATGAATACTCAATGAAGAATCGATATTCACTCCATGAAGACTCAAGGTTTATTCACTCACGAGTATTGGATAAAGAATCGATTTTCACCGACCCACAGGTACTTGACAAAAATACCCGGAGTTTCCGACGGTTCACTGACTCACGAGTACTCGACAAATAAGCGAATTTCACGCAATGACTCAAGCTTTACTGATTCAAAAGTACTCAAAAAGAATCGATATTCACTCTTCACCGACCCACAGGTACTTGACAAAAATACCCGGAGTTTCCGACGGTTCACTGACTCACGAGTACTTGACAAATATGCAAATTTCACGTCATGACTCAAGCTTTACTGATTCAAAAGTACTCAAAAAGAATCGATATTCACTCTTCACGGACCCACAGGTACTTGACAAAAAATACCCGGTTCACTGACTCAGCGGCTCATTGGAGAAGATCACATAAGACAAGGAGACCAACAAGACAGTAAAAGAGTCGTCATCCCAATTAGCGAGTCACACAGAGCATCATTCAACATGGCCGACATAAAAAAAGGGATGGGAGGTGATGCTTTCAATTGAAAGTCAGCGAGGCGAAGGCCGCTTCGGTGATTCGGCGGGGCGGGAATTATACGAGATGATTTTAGGCCGCGCACGTCGACGCGGGGGGGGGGGGTTGAGCAAGGATGCCATCAAAATGCATGAAGCTGGTCGGCATTGCGACACTCACGCGGCAATCACACACTCCACTGTGCGAAAATGTGTGTGTGTGTGTGTGTGTGTGTAATGTGTGTGTGTGTGTGTTGGTCATTATGTCAACACACACAGAAGACG
Source organism: Doryrhamphus excisus (assembly GCF_030265055.1). NCBI lineage: Eukaryota > Metazoa > Chordata > Actinopteri > Syngnathiformes > Syngnathidae > Doryrhamphus > Doryrhamphus excisus. The sequence goes on along the minus strand of NC_080469.1, from coordinate 24,680,070 downwards.
CGTGTCCAAATCAATGCTGAGGTCACGACGCTGATTTAACATCTGCTGCCTGTCCTCCTCCTTTCACTTTTCCTTTACTCGGAAATAGAAACCCATTTTCTCTGCGACACACACACACACATTACACACACACACACACACACACACACACACACAGGAAGATGCATCACATCTCCTGAGATGAAACGTTCACGTCACGTCGGATTTCTCCGCCTTGTATTTTATTTGCTGAGCTTTTTGTCCTTTCTCCTCCAATGAAGACAGATTGGTCCGCACACGTCCGACGGGGGACGGACATTAGCGCAGAGAGACCCGAGACGCCACGAGTGCCGCCAGGACTGGGGAGCTGCGGTTCACTGAGGGAAAAATAAGAAAATAATACATATAAAAATCATATTTTTATATGTAAATATATCTTTGTAAATGAATATCTAAAATGAATAAATTAGGGTTGGTTTTGAAAAAAAAATTAAGAATCATAATTAAAAAACATACATAAGAACATAAATTTCAAATGTAAAATGAAACAAATTAATTTAAAAACATAAATATTAATTATTTTAAATAAATGAATGGATTTGCAAAATTGAAAAAAATTGAAAAAAATACAAATAATGTAAAAATCTGGTTTGATTGCACAAAAATAATGAAAATTAAAAATATTTATTTAAAAAATAAAATAATGTCCACATTAAAAATAGGTTTTGAAATTTCTCTAAACTGAAATAAATAAAGCTGGTTTTGATTGAGGTTTGATTGGTTTTGAATAAAAAAACCCCCAAAAAATAATAAAATAAAATAAAATAAACTGGAACTGATAAAACTTAGAAAAAGTTATTTAAAAAATAATAAAATAAATAAATAAATAAATACAAATAAAATAAAAAAATAATAGTAATAGATATAAAAATATTTAATTAAAAACAACAAAGTATTACAAAAATAATAAAATTAACTTGTAAAAAATGAATAATAATAATAATAATAATAAAATGATAATACACAAATAAAACATAATAATTGTAATCACAAAATTGACTGTTTTCATTATTAAAAATAATTCAAATAAGAAATATCTACTCATGAAAAACCTGATTTAGACTCAGTAAAGTTTTAAAAAGAAATATGAATACAAACAATGAAATCAAAATATTAAAATAATCAGAATCTGATTTAAAAAAAATTATGAAGTTTTAAAAAATATTTTATATTTAAAAAAAAATGTTTTTAAGTCTTTTCATGAAAATATGCGTTTAAAAAAATAACAAAACTTTTAAAATGTAGGACTAGTTTTGATTGAGCCTCAATAAAATAAAATGATTTTTATCCATCCACTTTCTATACCACTTATCCACACCAGGGTGGCGGGTATACTGGAGCCTATCCCAGTTGAAAAATAATTATTTAAAACTTGGTAACAAGTCTTTTTTTGACAAAAAAGAAAAATAAATAAAATTGCTTAAAATTGCTTAAAATCGAATGAAAGAAGCTAGATAGCTAGCTTGTAGTTTAACTTTTAGTTTCTATTTTTTTATGTTTTGAAATGTCGTTCAATGCTTTTGCACAGACATTTCTTTTCATTCGATTTTAAGCAATTTTAAGCAATTTTATTTATTTTTCTTTTATGTCAAAAAAAGACTCGTTACCAAGCTAGCGCAGGACTCTCTACTGCGTTCCAAGCTGCACACGGACTGCTCTAAATAAAATAAAAGCCTCACTTTGCTTGGCGCCATCGTGGGCCTTTTAGGGGACGCGGAGGACACGTTTTCGCAGCGCTAAAGTGAAATAATTTGATGTTGAAAGCAACGCTTTAAAAATACGCTTGTCATTCAGCGGCGGTGGCGGCGTCGGCGGCGGCGGGTGTCAGAGTCGTAATTAGAGAGAGAGAGACGAGCGTCATTTCACTGGCGAGGGAGGGAATGTGAAAATGAATCCGGCAGGAAAGAAAGACGCAAGCTGCCATTAAGAAGGAAGAACAGGAAGTGGGACTTTTGGAGAGGACTGTCAAAGTAATTGCTGAATATGTTGAAAAGGAAACCAAGGCATCGTGTCTTCATTGACCTTCATTGACCTTTTCCTGACGTTGACCTCCCCCAAGGCGCCAACTCTTTCCGCCGTACGGAAAGAAGTTTAGCGATGAAGCTAATATTAGCGCCCGCCTTCTACTCCGAAATGACTCCAGCAGTATTTTCCGAGTGCGACTCCTTCTCCTCGTCCATCTGTTCCCGCCTGCCATTCTCCGCCTGTGATCGTAAGTCGCGCGTGCCGCCTTCCTCCATCTGCTGCCGTCTGAGAACGTGGCGCCGCCATCTGCCGGACGCTGATACCGGTCTCGCTGATTCAACCGCGCCGTGGCACCGGGGGAGCGGCGTTTAGGTGCTAATCGGCGAAGGGCGTGCCTCGCCGAGAGGAGACGCCGACACAAGTATTGGGACGCGGCTTTTGAAGCCATCCCAAATGGAATTGATCACGTCAATTTGGGCAGTTGGGGGGTTGACGGGGCAGATAAGAGATTTACTTTTGATTACCCCTAAAATTAATAATGAATTAAACATTTTTTAATAAAAATAAAATTGTAAAGGTCATTAATTTATAATTTTCTAAATAATCTAAAAATCAGTCAGGAAAAAAAATAATTTCAAATTTAAAATGTGTATAAATAAAATAAATAAAATAAATAAATATAAAATTGTAAAACAAACTAAAATTAATCCAAACTAGTTTAATAAAAAAATGAAAAATGTAAATAAAATTGTAAAGGTGATAAATGAATAATCTAAAAATCAGTCAGGAAAAAAAATCATTAAAAAGTTAAAATGTATATAAAAAATATATATAAAATAAATAAATGAATAAAATAAATAAATATCAAACTGCAAGACAAACTAAAATTAATCCAAACAATTTTAATAAAAAATCAAAAATTGTGAAACGGATGAGGAAAATAAAAAAATCTAAAAATGTAAAAAAAAATGTAAATAACATGTAAAGATGTGTATGTAAATAACATTGTAAAGGTGATTAATTTATAATTTTCTAAATAATCTAAAAATCAGTCAGGAAAAAAAAATCATTACAAATTTAAAAAGTAGATAATAATATACATATAAATAAAATAAATATGAAACTGTAAGACAAACTAAAATTAAACGAAACAATTTTACAATTTTAATAAAAAATGAAAAATTGTGAAACTGATGAGAAAAATTAAATAAAATCTAAAAATGTAAAAAAAGTAAATAACATGTAAATATGTGTATGTAAATAACATTGTAAAGGTGATTAATTTAGAATTTTCTAAATCAAAAAATCAGTCAGGAAAAAAAATCCTTACAAATTTAAAAAGTAGATAAACAATATACATATAAATAAAATAAACAAAATAAACATAAAACTGTATGACAAACTAAAATTAATCTAAATAATTTTAATAAAAAATAAAAATTGTGAAACTGATGAGAAAAATTAAATCTAAAAATGTAAAAAAAAAAGTAAATAACAAGGTAAAGGTGATTAATTTATAATTTTCTAAATAATCTAAAAATCAGTCAGAAATAAAATGTATATTAAAAACAAATATATATAAATAAAATAAATAAAATACATAAAATAAATATAAAACTGTATGACGAACTAAAATTAATCTAAATAATTTTCATAAAAAATTAAAAATTGTGTAAATAAAATAAATAAAATAAATAAAATAAATAAATATAAAATTGTAAGACAAACTCAAATTAATCGAAACAATTTTAATAAAAAATGAAAAATTGTGAAACTGATGAGAAAAATTAAATAAAATCTAAAAATGTAAAAAAAAAGTAAATAACATGTAAGGATGTGTATGTAAATAACATTGTGAAGGTGATTTATTTATAATTTTCTAAATAATCTAAAAATCAGTCAGGAAAAAAAAATCATTACAAATTTAAAAATTAGATAAAAAATATACATATAAAGAAAATAAATAAAATAAATATAAAACTGTAAGACGAACTAAAATTAATCTAAATAATTTTCATAAAAAATTAAAAATTGTGAAACTGAACAGAAAAATTAAATCTAAAAATGTAAAAAAAAGTAAATAACATTGTAAAGGTGATTAATTTATAATTTTTAAAATAATCTAAAAATCAGTCAGAAATAAAATGTATATTAAAAACAAATATATATACAAATAAAATAAATAAAATAAATAAAATAAATAAAATAAATAAAATAAATAAAATAAATAAAATAAATAAAATAAATAAAAAACTGTAAGACAGGAAAAATACTTTTCCTCACAGCAGCAAGTTGGCAGGACTGAACTTTCATCTGGATTGACGTTTCCTCGGACTATCTCACATCTCGTCTCCTCAAACTCCTGACAAGACCGCTCATCAGCTCCATCGAGCTGACACAAACGTTTTAATTAACGCTCCTTTTTCATCTGCGTGCCTTTCCACAAAGCCACGAGCGAGATGGAGGAGGCGGAGCTGACATGTCGGTCTTGCCCTCCGCTTCCTGTTCCTGTGACACATCATCATCATCATCATCATCATCATCATCATCATGGTGGCAGCAGCGTAAGCGAGCACCTGCTGCTGCTTTTCACACGCCGAAGCAGAAAGTTTGACATTGCGGCTAAATCCAGACCTTCTTTCATTCCAAGTCGTGTCGGGCATCTTTAGCCGAGGAGTGAAGGCAGAATTTTGGATTTTTTCGACAGCAAACTCATTGTTACTCTTGTTTGTGCTGCGTTTGTGCTGTTTTGCGCAATTACAATGAACATTTGTGCGACTTTTGTTTTTGGGTAATTCGTTTTTTTAGTGGTCGACCAAAGTTGACCCACCCCCCATTTGCTCCAAATGAAACCATTTGGTGCTGCGTTTGTGCTCATTTGTGCAATTACAATGAACATTTGTGCAACTGTTTTTTGTTTTTTTTTTAGTAATTACAGTTTTTTTAGTGGTTGACCAAAGTTGACCCAGACCCCATTTGCTCCAATTAAAACCATTTGGTGCTGCGTTTGTGCTAATTTGTGCAATTACAATGAACATTTGTGCGGCTTTCATTTTTTGGTAGTTAGTTTTTTTTAGTGGTTGACCAAAGTTGACAAAGCCCCCATTTGTTCCAAATAAAACCATTTGGCGCTGCGTTTGTGCTAATTTGTGCAATTACAATGAACATTTGTGCGGGTTTCATTTTTTGGTAGTTACAGTTTTTTTTTAGTGGTTGACCAAAGTTGACCCACCCCCCATTTGCTCCAAATGAAACCATTTGGTGCTGCGTTTGTGCTCATTTGTGCAATTACAATGAACATTTTGCAACTGTTTTTTTTTTTTTTTTTTTAGTAATTACAGTTTTTTTAGTGGTTGACCAAAGTTGACCCAGCCCCCATTTGCTCCAAATAAAACCATTTGGTGCTGCGTTTGTGCTAATTTGTGCAATTACAATGAATATTTGTGCGGCTTTCATTTTTTGGTAGTTACAGTTTTTTTAGTGGTCGACCAAAATTGACCCAGCCCCTATTTGCTCCAAAAGAAACCATTTGGTGCTGCATTTGTGCTAATTTGTGCACTTATAGTGAACATTTGTGCAGTTTTCATTTTTGAGTAATTACAGTTTTTTTAGTGGTCGACCAAAATTGACCCACCCCCCTATTTGCTCCAAATGAAACCATTTGGTGCTGTGTTTGTGCTAATTTGTGCAATTACAACGAACATTTGTGCGACTGTTTTTTTTTTTTTTTTAGTAATTACAGTTTTTTTAGTGGTTGACGAAAGTTGACCCAGCCTCCATTTGCTCCAAATGAAACCATTTGGTGCTGTGTTTGTGCTAATTTGTGCAATTACAATGAACATTTGTGCGGCTTTGATTTTTGAGTAATTACAGTTTTTTTAGTGGTCGACCAAAATAGACCTACCCCCCATTTGCTCCAAATGATGCTGCGTTTGTGCTAATTTGTGCACTTATTTTGAACATTTGTGCGGCTTTGATTTTTTGGTAATTGCATTTTTTTTAGTGGTCGACCAAAGTTGACCCAGCCCCCATTTGCTCCAAATGAAACCATTTGGTGCTGCGTTTGTGCTAATTTGTGCAATTACAATGAACATTTGTGCGGGTTTCATTTTTTGGTAGTTACAGGTTTTTTTTAGTGGTTGACCAAAATTGACCCACCCCCCATTTGCTCCAAATAAAACCATTTGGTGCTGCGTTTGTGCTCATTTGTGCAATTACAATGAACATTTGTGCGACTGTTTTTTTTTTTTTTTAGTAATTACAGTTTTTTTAGTGGTTGACGGAAGTTGAGCCAGCCCCCATTTGCTCCAAATAAAACCATTTGGTGCTGCGTTTGTGCTAATTTGTGCTAATTTGTGCAATTACAATGAACATTTGTGCGGCTTTCATTTTTTGGTAGTTACTTTTTTTTAGTGGTCGACCAAAGTTGACCCAGCCCCCATTTGCTCCAAATGAAACTATTGGGTGCTGCATTTGTGCTAATTTGTGCACTTTTAGTGAACATTTGTGTGGCTTTGATTTTTGAGTAATTACAGTTTTTTAGTGGTCGACCAAAGTAGACCTACCCCCCATTTGCTCCAAATGAAACCATTTGGTGCTGCGTTTGTGCTAATTTGTGCAATTACAATGAACATTTGTGCAACTTTCGTTTTTTTAGTAATTGCAGTTTTTTTTAGTGGTGGACCAAAGTTGACCTAGCCCCCATTTGCTCAAAATAAAACCATTTGGTGCTGCGTTTGTGCTAATTTGTGTACTTATAGTGAACATTTGTGCAGTTTTCATTTTTGAGTAATTACAGTTTTTTTGTGGTAGTGGTTGTATAATAATAATAATAACAACAACAACAACAATAATAATAATAATAATAATATTATTATTATTATTAAAATATATAAATATTATATTATTATATTATAAAAAAATATATTATAAATATTAAAAATATATTTTTAAATATTAAAATATATTTAAAAATATTGTATAATAATAATAATAATAATAATAATAATAATAATAATAATAATTACATTTATATATTATTATATATTATATTATTTAAATATTTTGCTTATGTATCCAGACATTAGCGACACCCTACATATGTATAGCAGTACTATTGCAATATAGCAGTATTTACAGGACGGCAGGACTACTTTCATATCCCAAATATTCCCATGGGGGGTGTCCGGAGCGGGACCACCAAGCTTCACACGCTCCCACTTGGCAAACTGCTGGATTCGAACATTATGAAGTGCAAGTGAGGCTACAAAGACTATATAAAAATATATATTTGACATATTTCATACTTTTTTTTTTATCGCAGTCGTTTCCAATTCAACGTTGAGCACAAAGGAAATGAAAAGAGGAGCGCAAGCGCTAAATTGGAAAGTCTAATTGAGGAGATGGCATCTTGCTAATTGAATTAGCAGCGAGAGAAGGACGGTGGGCGAGCGAGAGAGGAAGGGAGATAAAGAGGAGGTGGAGGAGGAGGACGAGGATGCTGAGATGTTCCACCGGCAGAAGAAGCAGAGAAGGCGATCACGTCAGATGGATTTCGAGGTTGGCGGACACGTGAAGCGTACAAAATGTACAGGAGCGTATAAGCGTACGTATAAGCGTACGTTTACGTATGAGCGGGAAATAATCCCGTTCCCAACGAGAGTGGAACACCACGAGGCTTTGGCCTCCTTCTCACATGTACGAGTACGCTAACATTGAAATTGTTTTTTTCTCTTTCTGTGTGAAGAAAGCTGGGATAGGCTCCAGCACCCCCGCGACCCTCGTGAGTGTAAGCGGCATAGAAAATGGATGGATGGATGGCGGGTCAGTTAAAGCAGCGAGTGGCTGAAATGTTATTCATTATTTTATTCTACATTTATATGTACCTCTACATGTGCTTTAAATTGTTTTATTTTAGTGTTAATTATTTGGAATATTTTATTTATTTAAATATATTTTAAAATTATTTTAATTGATTTAATATTAAAAAAATATTTTTTTTATTACTTGACATTACTGAAAAAAATAAATATTTCTATATTATTATATATTTTCAATACAAATTAAAACTTGTTTGATTAATCTTTAAAATTTTACTAATCAATTCAAAATTTTTAATTTTTTAAAAATTAAAACCAATTAATTAATTTTATTATATTGTGTATTAAATAGGACCCATTATGCTGTTTCCACTTTTCAGGCCTATAAATGTAGTTAGAATGTTGTATTCTGGTTTAAAATGTTTTTTTAGTGTTAATTATTCAGATTCTTTTATTTTTTTTAATATATTTTAAAATTATTTATTATTTATTAAATATTATTTTTTTCATTACTTGACATTACTGGAAAAAAATGATATTTCCATTTCATTTTATATTTTTAATAATTAAAACTTGTTTGATTAATTTTTATTTTCAGGGTGGCTCTGAACGCTCGGTTTTAAAAGGTGCGGTATAACTCATCCCTTTGTGATGTCACAGAGGGGCGGGCAGATAAGCGCACTACTCAGGCTTGGGACTGGCACAACAAGGCACTGGCTTGTATCCCATTGGGGCTTTTTTAAATTTTTATATATTTTTAAAAATTTGTAGAACTTATTTGAAATGTTTCTAGTTAGTTTCATAATTTTTTTTTACAGTTTAGATTTTTTAAATATTTTTTTTATGGAAATAGAATAAACATTATGTAATTCATTTTAATTCATGCTATATTTATATTGTTATTTATTTTATTATGGCTTAATTGAAACCCTAGCTATAGGATTTTAATTTTAGGGATTTTTAAAAAAATTTATATTTTAGATATGTGTTTTAGAGATTTTTTTTTTTTACATTTTTCAAGTCGTGAGCTGTTTGAGTCTGCTCTTCTTCCAACTGAGTTGTGAAGTCCAAGCATCTGAATTGAAACCTTAGCAATAGGATTTTAATTTTAGGAATTTTAAAAATATTTTATACTTTAAATATGTATTTTTTTACAATTTAGATTTTTTTAAATATTTCACTTTTTAAAATGGAAATAGAATCAACATTTTGTAATTCATTTTAATTAATGTTATATTTATATTGTTATTTATTTTATTAAGGCTGAATTGAAACACTAGCAATAAGATTTTAATTTTTAGGAATTTTTTAAATATTTTATATTTAAGGACATGTATTTTAGAGATTTCTTTTTTTTTAAGAGTCATTAGCCATTTGAGTCTGCTCTTCCTCCAACTGAGTCGTGAAGTCCGAACGTCTGAATTGAAACCCTAGCAATAGGATTTTAATTTTAGGAATTTTTAAAATATTTTATATTTTAGATATGTATTTTAGAGATTTTTTTTTTTAAGAGTCGTGAGCCGTTTGAGTCTGCTCTTCCTCCAACTGAGTCGTGAAGTCCGAGCATCTGAATTTAAAACCCTAGCAATAGGATTTTAATTTTAAGAATTTTTAAAATATTTTATATTTTAGATATGTATTTTAGAGATTTTTTTTAAAAGAGTCGTGAGCCGTTTGAGTCTGCTTTTCCACCAAATGAGTCGTGAAGTCCGAGTGTCTGAATTGAAACCCTAGCAATAGGATTTTAATTTTAAGAATTTTTAAAATATTTTATAATTTAGATGTGTATTTTAAATAATTTTTTTTTTAAAGAGTTGTGAGCCGTTTGAGTCTGTTCTTCTTCCAACTGAGTCGTGAAGTCCGAGCATCTGAATTTAAAACCCTAGCAATAGGATTTTAATTTTAAGAATTTGTAAAATATTTTCTATTTTAGATATGTATTTTAGAGATTTTTTTTTTTTTTTTTTAAGAGTCGTGAGCCGTTTGAGTCTTGCTCTTCCTCCACCAAATGAGTCGTGAAGTCCGAGTGTCTGAATTGAAACCCTAGCAATAGGATTTTAATTTTAAGAATTTTAAAAATATTTTATATTTTAGATATGTATTTTAGAGATTTTTAAAAAATTTTTTTTAAAGATTTGTTAGCTGTTTGAGTCTGCTCTTCCTCCAACTGAGTCGGGAAGTCCGAGCGTCTGAATTGAAACCCTAGCAATAGGATTTTAATTTTAAGAATTTTTAAAATATTTTATATTTTAAATATGTATTTTAGAGATTTTTTTTTTTTTTTTTTTAAGAGTCGTGAGCCGTTTGAGTCTTGCTCTTCCTGCTCCAAATGAGTCGTCCGAGCGTCTGAATTTTCGGCATCCTTGAGGTTAAAGAAGAAAAAGAAGGGTTTCGAGTAATTGCATCCTCTTCAGTCTTGTCTTGTCCCCATCAAGGGACTCTTTCACCACTCATGTAAGGACATGAGATGAGATGAGATGATTGATATTCACAGCAGGACTTGTTTTTTTTTTTATTATTATCCCAGCGTGTGCGACAAAGTGAACTTTAATTTGTTCTCTCTGCACCCAATTTTTATGATAAAGGAGCCAATTTGCGGCCCGAGATTTGTTTACTTATCTGAGTGGCTTTATGCGGTATTTACCTCGCCTTGCTTATTGGCGCCAGTTTAAAAAAAAAAAAAAAAAAAAACACAGTTTGGGTGCCCGGGGTGTTAAAAAAACGGCTCGTGAAGGAGACAAATGGACTCAAACGCCTCGTGGGCTAAATTGGCCTTTTTCTATGAAGCGCATTTATGATCGCGGCTGGCTCTCCGGGCTAACTTCCTAAAGATGTTGCCGTTCATCTATCTCCAAAACGCTCCGGCATCGTCTTCTCGGAGTAACACGGCGACGGCTTTTATGCAAATGCGGCTTTTTAGTCCGTGTATCACAAATGTTCTCTTTGTTGGGGTCAAAAGCGCCACATTTAGTGGAAAATAGGTTCTTTTTTTGGCAAGACACTCTACAGTACATTGGTGTTTGTATACACTCTTTTCATAGCTTTGATGGCATTCCGAGGAAAGTGAAAGTGAAAGTGAAGGAAAATTAGACACGGTGAAATGCTCAGAAGAATCACAAAGGATAAGACGAGACGGTGCTTTTTTTTCTCATCGTTTTTCTCGATAAAAATAAAAGAAAAAGGTCAACAACTGCATAAGACGCGGAACAAAATCACCTAGCATGTTGTGCTAATAAAATTAAACTAAAATCAACAAAAATAAAAGGAAATTGTGATTTTTTTAGAGGAAAAAAAAAGAAAATATCAAAGTGATTCCCAAATGTGTCTGTATTTGGTTAATTTTTTATAAACAAACAAAATATCCAGCAAATAGAAAATATATTATAAATTATATATATATAATAAATAGTGGAAAATAAAGCAAAAACTTACAATGGAAATAAAAAAGCTGAAATTTTGATACTGATAATGTTTAAATTTTGTTTTTTTTTTACAAAAAAAACTATACAAAAATGTCAAAAAAATTTATTTTAAAAAAACACACATTTTGAAAAATAGAGCAAAGTCACAATGTAAAGAGAAAAAGCTTTTGACAAAATGTAAAGTAAGTGGCACAAAATAAAATGAAACAAAAAAAAGAAAAAGCCAAAACACATAAAAGTTTTTTTTTGACTTTTTTACAAAATTTTAAAATATATATTTTTGAAAGCAAATTAATCGCCAATATTTCCTTTTTTCTGTATGTGTCTGTATTTGGCATAAATAGCAAAAATTGGGAAAAAATAGAGAAAAAGTCAGAGAAGTAAGAAGATGTCTTTTAAAATCACTTTTGCTAAATTTTAAAATATATATTGAAAAATTATCTGTAAGTAGTACATTATTAAATCATAATATAACTAAGATTAATTGATTAATTTATCAGTGTAACGTTACAAGGAAAAAGTTATAAAGCAATTTCTAAAGCTTTGGGACTCCAGCAAACCACAGTGAGAGCCATTTTGATCAAAAATGTGATGAAATAAATATAAAAAAATCAATACAGATTGAAATTACTGAAGTATTTCGTTGTTATGGTTTGTATTTTTTAAAATTTCGCACCCTCCGTATTCGAGAAAACATTATTTTGGCGTCTGATTGACTATGCAAAAAGACCTCACATGAGCAAGGACACCTGGATACACACACACACACACACACACACAGCAGTGAGCGAGGACAGTGTGACCCGTGAAAGTGCAAAGCAACAAAACACTTCCTGTAATAACTTCAGCTACATTTAATCCTATTTCCTGCCCAGGTGTGTGTATGTGTGTGTGTGCGTGGTGCATTAAAGGTGAGTCGGATATTCTGCTGACTCAGCAAAACCCCGACACACACCTGCTCAGCATCGTTAATACCGCAATCAACGCAAACGTTAAACACACGTGCACATTAGCATGCAGACACGCACGCCATCAGAAGCTCGGCGGGGGGGATTTGGATGTTTTCTCCAATTTCTTCGCGGCAATTGAAAGCAGCTTGAACGAGCAGGAAAACAGGAAGTTGCTATCGTTTGATTTTTATTGCCTTTATTTCGTCCCCGCAGAGAGTTTTGCGTGAATGTCGGGAAGAGGATTTCCAGCTGTGTCAGACGCGGAACATCGTTCTCAGCGTGATGCATTCAAATGAGGTTTGAAAACGTACGTTCACTTCCACCAATAGACTTATTTAGCGCATGATTATTTCATCTGAACAGGAAAGACTCTTGTAGGGGTGACGTTGTTGTCTTTTTTTGTTGACAGTGACGTTAATTCGACATGAAATGAGAGCTTTTAGTACTTAATTCAGTTTTAACATGAAAAAATTATTAATATGACATTTTCAAAGTAATGTAGTAGTACCTGTCCTCCATGTTTTGCTAAAATATTTACTTAATAAAGTATTCTAAAGAAATATTTAAAAAATGTATGTATAGAATACAGATTAACAAGAACAATTAATTTGTTGATTATATGCCTTTTTGTGTTATTTGCACTTTTTAAAATTTTTATTTACAATTTATTTAATAAAATTAATATTTTATCACTACCTTTTTTATTTTTACTCCCTATTTTGTTACAAGTAAATTCTAAATATAGGTCTTTTTTTTATTAATAAGCCTGAGTTAAGCCTTTACATTTTTTTTAATTATTTGAATTTGTCTGAATTTTTGTTATTTGAATCTTGAATTTGAATTATTAACAAAAGTTAAGATTTATTAAAAATCAAATTTTATCATGTCATATTATTATTTTTTAAACTTTATTCAGGTTTTTAGCTTGTTAAACTGTGAGTGATTTGATTTATTGTTGAAAACAAATGGGGGGACCGGGGGCCGAGGGGCCAGGGGGTCCGAGGGCTGGGGGCCCAGGGGGCTCAGGGGCCGGGGGAAAAAGAAAGTGGCCGGTAATGAGACGTGACGTGACAAAAAAAAACAAGTTACACTGCTGAGTCAGTTGTTTTTGAGGGCGGCTCGGGGGACCGGGGGCTAAGGACCGAGGGGCTGGGGGCCCGGGGCAAAAGAAAGTGTACGGTACTAAATGGACAAACAAAAGTAATGAGACCACCGCTGAGTCAGTTGTTGCCTTTGAGGGTGGCCCGGGGGTCCGGGGCCGGGGGACCGGGGGCCAGGGGGCCCGAGGCCCAGGGACCGGGAGCGGGGTGTCTGAGGGCCGGGGGCTGTGTGGACGGGGGCCAGGGGGCCAGTTGGAGACCCCTGTTGACGGTACTAAAGGAACAAACAAAAGTAATGAGAAGTGACAAAAAAAACAAGTTACACCGCTGAGTCAGTTGTTGCCTTTGAGAGTGGCCCGGGTGACTGTGGGCTGAGGATCGGGGGGCTGGGGGCCGGGGGAAAAAGAAAGTCGACGGTACTAAAGGGACAAACAAAAGTAATGAGACGTGACGTGACAAAATAAAAAACAAGTTACACTGCTGAGTCAGTTGTTTTTGAGGGCGGCCCGGGGGTCCGGGACCGGGGGCTGAAGACCGAGAGGCTGGGGGCCCGGGGCAAAAGAAAGTGTACGGTACTAAATGGACAAACAAAAGTAATGAGACCACCGCTGAGTCAGTTGTTGCCTTTGAGAGCGGCCCGGGGGTCCGGGGCCGGGGGACTGGGGGCCGAGGGGCCAGGGGGCCCGAGGCCCAGGGACCGGGAGCGGGGTGCCTGAGGGCCGGGGGCTGTGGGGACGGGGCCCTGGGGCCTGGGGGCCAGTTGGAGACCCCTGTTGACGGTACTAAAGGAACAAACAAAAGTAATGAGAAGTGACAAAAAAAAACAAGTTACACCGCTGAGTCAGTTGTTGCCTTTGAGAGTGGCCCGGGTGACTGTGGGCTGAGGATCGGGGGGCTGGGGGCCGGGGGAAAAAGAAAGTTGACGGTACTAAAGGGACAAACAAAAGTAATGAGACGTGACGTGACAAAATAAAAAACAAGTAACACTGCTGAGTCAGTTGTTTTTGAGGGTCCGGGACCGGGGCTGAAGACCGAGGGGCTGGGGGCCCGGGGCAAAAGAAAGTGTACGGTACTAAATGGACAAACAAAAGTAATGAGACCACCGCTGAGTCAGTTGTTGCCTTTGAGGGCGACCCGGGGGTCCGGGGCCGGGGGACCGGGGGCCGAGGGGCCAGGGGGCCCGAGGGCCAGGGACCGGGAGCGGGGGTTCTGAGGGCCGGGGGCTGGGGGGACGGGGGAACGGGGACCGGGGGGCCTGGGGGCCAGTTGGAGACCCCTGTTGACGGTACTAAAGGAACAAACAAAAGTAATGAGAAGTGACAAAAAAAACAAGTTACACCGCTGAGTCAGTTGTTGCCTTTGAGGGCGGCCAGTGTGTGTGTGTGTGTGTGTGTGTGTGTGTGTGTGTAGAGTCTATAATAGCAAGACTTCCTTGGTCTTTGAGCATGTGTGCCTGGGCCAGCACATGCCTGTAAATAAGCATCAGATTGTGTATGTGTGTATGTGTGTGTGTGTGTGTGTTGCGGCCCTAATTTGATGTCTAAATAAGTGGTTGCTGCCTCCAGGGCTTTTCCTAGCAATATATCACCGTGGCAACAATGGAAGTGCTGTCGTCCCCGGGGACCCGCCGCTTGGCCGCTCACGCACGGCCTTTTGGGAAATGTGAAGCCTGGCGAAGAACGCTAAATACTACACACACACACACACACACATACACACACGTACGCAGAGGATACAGCGCACTGGCTCACATTGAACCGGCGACCCGCTCTTTTGGTCCGTCGTCATTAACGTGTAAGGAAGGAAGCGTCGTCCCCACAAGAGCGACGCGCTCATGAATAATTGAACTCTCCTTGATGTCGGGACGGGCGACATAAAAGGCGTTTAAACACACGGCAGCGTGGAAACTTTTACTTAAGTGGACTTTCTCACCTTGTCAGCTGTAATTTGACGCCCTTGTTAGGCTGACCGGTCAACAATGAATATGTTGAGCATTATTTTTTATTCTTTATGAATATCTTTACCTTTGGACATACGTTAAATATGAATATCTTGTCCAAATATTTTTTTATATAAGCAAAAACAGAGGTGATGATGCAACCCTCCACTAATGCATTGACATTGCAAATTTCCACCAAATTGCTGCATTTATTATGATTATTAAAATATTTACTTTAAATATTTTTAATAATATTATTATAACATAATTATATTTTTTATTATTATTATTATTTAAAATAATAATAATATTTATTTTAAATGAATATATAATAAGAATATTATCCAAACTACAATAGGTGCATGTCTCTCATCCAGTGTGGAAGTGGTTATTTTTCAGCTTCTTTGTCTTTTGGTAGCTTGTGATGTGATGGCCGGTACTGAGCTTTTTTTTTTTTTTTTCAAATTTCCACCAAATTGCTGCATTTATTATGAATATTAAAATATTTATTTTAAATATTTTTATAATAATATTATAAAATAATAATAAGAAAACGCGAATAATTATCGTTGTATCATTTCCCCTACTTATTATAGATAAAAACTTATTTTCGTCTGCGATTAAATGTGATTAATTGTGAGTTAATTATGGATTTTTGAAAATGTGATTAATTGCGATCAAATATTTTAATCATTTGAATCATCACCATATTGCTAGTTTTGGTAGAATATGGTATATTATTATTTTTATAATTTATAAAAATTTTATTTATATTATTATTATTATTTGATTAATTTTTTATTCTTATTTTTAGTATTCTTGGCTAAATTAAGCATATTCAAGCATAAAAATGTTAAAATGAACTAAAATGCAAATACGACACAAAATGCATCAACCTTGTGAATGTAGTATTGTACATTAGCCACTAGATGTCGCCAGAACAGGCGATAATAATAATAATAATAATAATAATAATAATAAATAAAGATAATAATCATAATAGTAACCTCCACCAAGTACATTTCCCTAATGGGCCAGCCGGCTCTGCTACTGTCCGCTATACGAGCCACATATTGTATTATTTTGGTAAACACAGAACTTATGGGTCTTTTTCCAGTGAGGAAAGTGAAAATCCAGTTGAGCTAAATGAGGCCGTCATGTTCCAGTGGCTCTCAGCGTCCGATCACTCAGCGTTAGCCGAGGTTAAACTCTCAGTCTTAATTGGCCGTGCAACAAAGATGTCATTGCCTCTTTTTCTCTCTCTCTCTCTCTCTCTCTTACCGTCTCCCTTTTCTCTTTTGTTTAACGTTCAATCACCTCAGTCCGCCGCACAATCAATTAGCGTGCGGGGAAATCAATTAAGCCCAGCTGGCAAATGAGCACTTTTTGGAGAAAAGGGTGGCAAACCGCGAGGGCACGGCATGCATCATCACGGTTGTCATTAGCGCGACGTTTAGCATCTGGGATGAAGACGTAATGAAGAGATATGATGGTGGCCGTTTGGGAGATGTTTGTGGCGCGAGGCTAATGGGTCAGAGAACGACGATGGTGGACCGGAGGTCAAACAACGAGGCTTTTGACAGAGCGGTTCGTCAGACAGGAAGCAGACCATCAAGATGATGATGAAGAAACACCAAACGTGAAAAACTCGAGAACTCAAGGTGGTCGTGTTTGTGTGTCCAAGACTCAGCGTTACGACTTTACAACAAGAGACCCCGACGTGAAATCAGCCATCAACGCCTATCAAGACATGAACTTCTGGAGAGTCCATTGGCAGGACCCCAACCCACCACCTCAGTTCCCAATCCTATCAAACCATCGAAACCGGATCAGAACTTGTTTTGGGCCGATCCTCAACCAGACACAACAACGTGTGCTACCTCAGAACCCCATACTTCAGCCACCTGAAGACATCGTCCTTTACCTGGTCTTCCATAATCCTGACTTTTATCACTGTCTGTCAAGCTTCCGACTAAATTTCTCTGTAAACCCGAACCCGAACCTGAAGACCAGCGGTTTCCGGAGAGACAATTCAGTTTTCAACCATAACTCCTGTTGACCTAGTACCGTTTTAGGTTGGTTCAGGTTTCACAACCTGATTTGATCCTGCCGTGACCATGACCAAGTATCCTCAACACCATCAAAGTGACAATATCAAGACCCTGAACTTCTGGGGAGTCCATTGGCAGGACACTAACCCACCACCTCAGTTCCCAATCCTCCCAAACCATCGAAACCAGATCAGAACTTGTTTTGGGCCGATCCTCAACCCTCAATTTCACCGTAAACCCCAACCCGAACCTGAAGACCAGTGTTTTCCAAAGAGACAATTCAGTGCTCAACCATAACTTCAACCCAGTATCCTCAACACCATCAAAGTGACAATATCAAGACCCTGAACTTCTGGGGAGTCCATTGGCAGGACACTAACCCACCACCTCAGTTCCCAATCCTCCCAAACCATCGAAACTGGATCAGAACTTGTTTTGGGCCGATCCTCAACCCTCCGTAAACCCCAACCCGAACCTGAAGACCAGCGTTTTCCAAAGAGACAATTAAGTGCTCAACCATAACTCCTGTTGACCTAGTACTGTTTTAGGTTTCGATCCTGCCGTGACCATGACCAAGTATCCTCCGGCAAGGTACCGAATCTCCAGTTGATGCTACGTCATCGGTCGTTTTTTGCAGTGGTGGCCAGTAAAATTGTTACGAATGAACCAAAAAAGTGCGTCGAAGGTCTTCATAGAAGACTACAAAACAAGACTCTGGAGTTCAAATACGTAGCCGGATAAAATACAAAGTCATTTCTTTAGTTATTTTCCCTTGAGTCAGTTGCATCTTCACACGGCCACTTCTATCAGAGAAACCACTGGAATGCCATGAAAGGAATTCCGAGGGGACGCTTGCGGTCCCGCTGATGTCTGGAGATTAGCTCTCATATTTTTATTCCCTATTTTATGAGCTGATATTATGATTTGTTGTTCCTGGACGTTCCCCTTGTGGGCTACGGTACATCCGCATTGATTTCTTTGCTTTTGTTGGACAACCAAGGGAATTCAACACAAATCCGATGGAATTCTGCTGGGACGGCGATCAGCGAGGTTGTCTTCCGACCCGGATAACGACTTCGGGTTAATGAAGTCGACATGGAAACAAAGAATCATTGTTACCCCCGGAGAAGATGTTATTGTGTTATGGTTTGGGAGAAACTCGGTCAAGGTCTACGGAGCGTGCCATCGATGTGTTTACGCCTCAACATTAGCTTGGCTCGATTGAATAATGAATGTGTTTTTGTTTTTTGTTTTTTTTTCTGTACGGGTCGACTGGCTGGAAGAACACAAGTGGTTTTACTAAACGGATGCCGGGCTGCTTATTGTCAGCACACAAATGGTCATTTGTTACCTCTGCCAAGGAGGCCGTGATTATTTTGGCGTTGGTCGTAGGGATACGCAAAAAAAAAAATGACTCTCTCAAACTTTGTAGAGGCGAAGAACATCCTGCCCCCACCAAGAAGGTCACGGTATGTATTAACCCCAACTAGGGATGCCAGGTAATTTTAAAGTTTTTAATACCGTCATTTCTCACCATATTGCTAGTTTTGGTTGAATTTGGTATATTGTTATTTATAAAAATATTGATTATTTATATTTATAAATATATATTTATTATTATTTTGTTTATTTTTATTCTTATTTTAAGTATTCTTGGCTAAATTAAGCATTTTCAAGCATAAATTTTTTTTTTTACGTTTTTAATACTATCATCTCTCACCATATTGCTAGTTTTGGTTGAATATGGTATATTATTGTTATTGTTATTTATAAAAAATATTTATATTTATAAATATATATTTATTATTATTTATTTTGTATTCTTATTTTAAGCATTCTTGGCTAAATTAAGCATTTTCAAGCATAAAAATGTTTTTTTACGTTTTTAATACCATCATCTCTCATCATATTGCTAGTTTTGGTTGAATATGGTATATTATTGTTATTATTTATAAAAATATGTATATTTATAAATATATATTTATTATTATTTTGTTTATTTTTATTCTTATTTTAAGTATTCTTGGCTAAATTAAGCATTTTCAAGCATAAAAATGTTTTTTTTACGTTTTTAATACCATCATCTCTCACCATATTGCTAGTTTTGGTTGAAAATGGTATATTATTGTTATTTTTATTATTTATAAAATATTTATTATTTATAAATATATATATTTTTTAACTTAATTTTTATTCTTATTTTAAGTATTCTTGGCTAAATTAAGCATTTTCAAGCATAAAAATGTTTTTTTTTACGTTTTTTAATACCATCATCTCTCACCATATTGCTAGTTTTGGTTGAATATGGTATATTATTGTTATTGTTATTTATAAAAAATATTTATATTTATAAATATATATTTATTATTATTTATTTTGTATTCTTATTTTAAGCATCCTTGGCTAAACTAAGCATTTTCAAGCATAAAAATGTTTTTTACATTTTTAATACCGTCATCGCTCACCATATTGCTAGTTGTGGTTGAATATGGTATATTATTGTTATTGTTATTATTTATAAAAATATTTATTTATATTTATAAATATATATTTATTATTATTTTGTTTATTTTTATTCTTATTTTGAGTATTCTTGGCTAAATTAAGCATTTTCAAGCATAAAAATGTTTTTTTTTTACGTTTTTAATACCATCATCTCTCATCATATTGCTAGTTTTGGTTGAATATGGTATATTATTGTTATTTTTATTATTTATAAAATATTTATTTATAAAAATATATTTATTATTATTATTTTATTTATTATTCTTATTTTAAGTATTCTTGGCTAAATTAAGCATTTTCAAGCATAAAAATGTTTTTTACGTTTTTAATACCGTCATCTCTCACCGTATTGCTAGTTTTGGTAGAATATGGTATATTGTTATTATTTATATTTATATATAAATAATAAATAATTATATATATTTATAAACCTATATATTTATAAAATAATGTTAAAAAACGTATTTTGGAGGTCACAAACAAGTTTTCTATGCCTTATATGTCTTATTTTCTCTTATTATGTCTACTATATTCGCTAATAGGAGTGCAAAGGTGACTATAGGGGTGTTAATTGATGTCTGGAGGGCTCTAATGAATGTTGAAAAACATATTCAGAAGGTCGTCGACAGGTTTAGTACATGCTTAACAATGAAAATGTTCCATTCATGAAGAAGGAGTCTTACTTTGAGGAAATTCACTCATCACGGTGGAGTCTGGGACTAATTAACCGATGAATTAAACGTTTTTCAATTTTTTTTTTTACTGTGTTTCTGTCTTTATAATTCCTCATCTGCATCGCATGAGGAGGAGCGATCGCAAAAATATCGGCTACACAACTTTTTATTGATATTAATACGGGTCTCCTATTGGATGTCAATGTGGTGGATATACTATATGGTGTATTTCTTTAAAGCGGCTCATACAGTATGTGTGTATCATTCTTTCTATTGTGTGTGTGTGTGTGTGTGTGTGTGTGTGAGCGAGTGGGATTAATGCTTTGCTGTCACACTGCAGCAGATGATGAAGTAGTAAAACCGCAGGAGAATGAAAGAAGAAAAATATCACATTGTCAGATAAGAAAAGGAGAAAAGATGAAAAAGAATCTGTTTCTTTCACTTTGTCCCCCAAAAATAAAAATAAAAAAAATGGCATGAAAGATTAATGCTGTACACAGGAAGACCAAATGGAAAGCGGGATAAACATTCTTTAAAAAAAAAAAAAAAAGCGCTGACAACGTGCCGCTCCACCCTCGTCTGTTAAATGTTCACTTTTCTGACAAGTAAGCTTGAGAAGAACATGAACAGCATTGTTGCATTAGCGTTACCGTGCCGCCATACTTTTTTGAGGCTGAAGTAAATAGAGTGGAACACTTTACATGTGTCCATATAGACGCAGAATACTCCAATTATCCGATTATTACAACAATTACCACAAGTGTTCAGCATCTAGCAGCTTTATATAGCTCTGCATGCGCTTTAAAATGGCTACCTGATAGTTACACTTCCAGTACTATTGTTTGTAATCAACTCACTGGCTGAACAGTTCTGTTCCTCATTGGTTACGGCATTGGTTCTTTTGCTGCTTTACTGTGCAATATACAATATATATATATATATACAATAAATCTGGTATTTGCCCCTTTCTCGCTATTAACATAAAAAACAAACAAAGGCAATAAATCCAGTGAAGGAATGCAACAAACAAACAAAAGAAACAAATGAAACAAATAGAACGGCATGAATGCAACGTAACAAACACAATTACGAAAATGAACGCAACAAACAAACACACGGAACAAATGCACGGAGCAACCAAAACGAACACAACAAAGAAACAGAATCAATGAATCAAAGGCACTCAAAGAATGAACAAAGGCATGGAACAAACACGCAAAACAAATAAACAGAAACAACAGAAACTCAGCAAATGCACTGAGCGAACAAACAAATGCAACAAACAAACACAGAGAATGGAAGGGCGCACGAAACAAACAAAGCTAAAAGAACACAACAAACAAATGGAATGAACGAACAAACAGAATGGAAGCATGCACAGAACAAAATTAAAAGAACGCAACAAACAAATAGAACGAACAAACAGAATGGAAGCACACACAGAACAAACAAAACTAAAAGAACGCAACAAACAAATGGAACGAATGAACAAACAGAATGGAAGCAAGCACGGAACAAAACTAAAAGAACGTAACAAATGGAATGAACAAACAAACAATGCAAGCACGCACGGAACAAACAAAACTAAAAGAACGTAACAAACAAATGGAACGAACGAACAAACAGAATGGAAGCACGCACTGAACAAAACTAAAAGAACGCAACAAACAAACAAACAGAATGGAAGCATGCACAGAACAAACAAAACTAAAAGAACGTAACAAACAAATGGAACGAACAAACAGAATGGAAGCACGCACGGAACAAACAAAACTAAAAGAACGCAACAAACAAATGGAATGAACGAACAAACAGAATGGAAGCATGCACGGAACAAAACTAAAAGAACGCAACAAACAAACAAACACAATTGAAGCACGCACGGAACAAAGAAAACTAAAAGAACACAACAAACAAATGGAACAAACGAACAAACAGAATGGAAGCATGCACGGAACAAACAAAACTAAAAGAACACAACAAACAAATGGAACAAACGAACAAACAGAATGGAAGCATGCACGGAACAAACAAAACTAAAAGAACGCAACAAACAAACAGAATGGAAGCACGCACGGAACAAACAAAACTAAAAGAACGTAACGAACAAACAGAATGGAAGCACGCACTGAACAAAACTAAAAGAACGCAACAAACAAACAAACAGAATGGAAGCATGCACAGAACAAACAAAACTAAAAGAACGTAACAACCAAATGGAACGAACAAACAGAATGGAAGCATGCACGGAACAAAATTAAAAGAACGCAACAAACAAATAGAACGAACGAACAAACAGAATGGAAGCACGCACGGAACAAAACTAAAAGAACGTAACAAACAAACAAACAGAATGGAAGCACGCACGGAACAAACAAAACTAAAAGAACGCAACAAACAAATGGAACGAACGAACAAACAGAATGGAAGCACGCACGGAACAAAACTAAAAGAACGCAACAAACAAATGGAACGAACAAACAAACAGAATGGAAGCACGCACTGAACAAACAAAACTAAAAGAACGCAACAAACAAATGGAACGAACAAACAAACAGAATGGAAGCACGCACGGAACAAACAAAACTAAAAGAACGCAACAAACAAATAGAACAAACAAACAAACAGAATGGAAGAACGCACGGAACAAACAAAACTAAAAGAATGCAACAAATACATGGAACAAACGAACAAACAGAATGGAAGCATGCACGGAACAAACAAAACTAAAAGAACGCAACAAATACATGGAACAAACGAACAAACAGAATGGAAGCATGCACAGAACAAACAAAACTGAAAGAACGCAACAAACAAATGGAACGAACAAACAAACAATGCAAGCACGCACGGAACAAACAAAACTAAAAGAACGCAACAAACAAATAGAACGAACAAACAGAATGGAAGCATGCACGGAACAAATAAAACTAAAAGAACGTAACAAACAAATGGAACGAACAAACAAACAGAATGGAAGCACGCACGGAACAAAACTAAAAGAACGTAAAAAACAAATGGAACGAACGAACAAACAGAATGGAAGCACGCACAGAACAAAATTAAAAGAACGTAACAAACAAACAAACAATGGAAGCATGCACGGAACAAACAAAACTAAAAAAACACAACAAACAAATGGAATGAATGCAACAAATGAATAAACACAATCATGGAACACCCATGGAACAAAAGAACGAACAGAACAAATGAAACGATGAAAAGAATGCAAAATTACTGCACTCAAACGCACTCAACGAATAAATTGAACAACGACATGCACGCAACAAAAAAATGCAATGAATGAACGCAACAAACACAAATAATTTTACAGGTTTTTACCGCTGCCTCGGTTGTGACACCCAACAAACTAGCAAAGCAGGATAACCTTGCAGATGACCACTGCTAAGCTAACTTTGGCTTCCCAGGCCAGACGAGTCGAGAGGGAGCGCTAGGCTAATGAGAGGCTGTGATGTGAAATATGTGTTTAGTCCTGCGAGGAGGTGACAAACTAATAAGCTCTCTGAGTCGTGATGACGGCTGGCGCACACGCTCAGGTGTGTGTGTGTGTGTGTGTGTGTGTGTGTGAAGCCACCGTTACAGGAAGCGCACCGTGGGTGCAGCTGGTGAACCTCTGGGTTGCCGGCGGAAACTCCAATCAGACCAGCTGAAGCCTTCCAACTTCCTGATGCGAGTCCAGATTAAAACCCCGCAGGAGTGACCTCAGCTGTCATTGAGACACACACACACACACACACACACACACACATCATTAAAGCACATTAAAGGGAATTCCGACATGGAGGTGTTGGCATAAATACATACAAATAACACATCAGCGTATAAACATATGGAGGTGTGAAAACACGTGAGGTTATTTACACGTGAGGTTATGTACTCATCGATTTATGTGCAACCACACACACACACACACACACACGCACACACACACACATCAAGGTGTTAATTAAACATTGTGACAGGTGATGTCACAGCCCTGTGCCAACACGGGCAGAATACCCAACCGAGTACCCACTGTGTCAACCAGCTGTCATGTCTCATACACACACACACACACACACACACACACACACCTTTACAAACATAACAAAGCTCATTGACAAAAGACATCAACATTATTTAGTAATAATAGTAAATCATTATTATTATTATTATTATTATTATTATTATTATTATTATTCTTCCTTATAACTATGCCTACTATTATACTGTCAGAGAGAGCACTAATTGAAGTATACAGTATGGTGCAAACCTTTGTTGACAATTTTATTATTGACAACTTTAGCGTAAAACCTTGGTTAGTGTACATTTTTTCAGTTAAAGTCCAAATTTTTTTAAATGAAATTTCGCCCCAGTTTGCATATTTTGTCAGATTAGTGTATTTTTTTTAAATCAAACCGCATCCTATTTGCTCGCTAAAATACATTAACATTATTTAGTGTTAATAGTAAATAATAATAATAATTATTATTATTCCTTATAACTATGCTTACTATTATACTGTCAGAGAGAGAGCACTAATTGAAGTATACAGTATGGTGCAAACCTTTATTGACAATATTATTATTGACAACTTTAGCGTAAAACCTTGGTTAGTGTACATTTTTTCAGTTAAAGTCCAAATTTTTAAAATGAAATTTTGCCCCAGTTGGCATATTTTGTCAGATTAGTGTATTTTTTTTTATCACAAACTGCATCATATTCGCCTATCCTATCAACATTATTTTGTATTAATAGTAAATAATAATTATTATTATTATTCTTACTATTATTATTATTCTTACTTATAACTATGCCTACTAACCTAGCCCAAACCTTTGTTGACAATTTTATTATTGACAACTTTAACATAAAACCTTGGTTAGTGTACATTTTTGTCAGTTAAAGTCCAAATTTCTTTAATGAAATTTCGCCCCAGTTTGCATATTTTGTCAGATTAGTGTATTTTTTTAAATCACAAACCGCATCCTATTTGCCTATCCTATCAACATTATTTTGTATTAATAGTAAATAATAATAATTATTATTATTCTTACTGTTATTATTATTCTTACTTATAACTATGCCTACTAACCTAGCCCAAACCTTTGTTGACAATTTTATTATTGACAACTTTAGCATAAAACCTTGGTTAGTGTACATTTTTTCAGTTAAAGTCCAAATTTTTTAAATTAAATTTCGCCCCAGTTTGCATATTTTGTCAGATTAGTGTATTTTTTTAAATCACAAACCGCATCCTATTTGCCTATCCTATCAACATTATTTAGTATTAATAGTAAATAATTATTATTATTATTCTTCCTTGTAATTATGCCTACTATTATACTGTCAGAGAGAGTACTAATTGAAGTATACAGTATGGTGCAGACCTTTATTGACAATATTATTATTGACAACTTTAGCATAAAACCTTGGTTAGCGTACATTTTTTCAGTTGAAGTCCAATTTTTTAAAATGAAATTTCACCCCAGTTTGCATATTTTTTTTGCTCGCTAAAAGACATCAACATTATTTAGTATTAATAGTAAATAATAATTATTATTATTATTCTTAGTTATAACTATGCCTACTATTATACTGTCAGAGAGAGTACTAATTGAAGCATACAGTATGGTGCAAACCTTTATTGACAATATTATTATTGACAACTTTAGCGTAAAACCTTGGTTAGCGTACATTTTTTCAGTTAAAGTCCACATTTTTTTTATGAAATTTGGCCCCAGTTTGCATATTATGTCAGATTAGTGTATTTTTAAAAAAATCACAAACCTATTAACCAGATAATTATCGCACTATATGCATTTTTAATTGTTTTTATTTTTTTAAGAATCATCGATTGTCTGCGCTAGCTCGGCTATACCAATATGATGTCATGATTCCCTCATATTGACCAGATATTTATCACACTCTGCTACTTTACATGCATTTTTAATTTTTTTAAGAATCTGTTGTCTGTGCTAGCTCGGCTATATCAATATGATGTCATAATTCCCTTATACAGATAATTATCGCACTCCGCTAATTTATATGCATTTTTGATTGTTTTTTTTTTCTTTAAGAATCGATTGTCTGCAAAAAAAAAACAAAAATAAAGAATCGGTTGTCTGCGCTAGCTTGGCTATATTGATATGATGTCATAATTCCCTTATACTGTCCAGATAATTATCGCACTCCGCTACTTTACATGCATTTTTAATTTTTTAATTTTTTTTAAGAATCGGTTGTCTGCGCTAGCTCGGCTATATCAATATGATGTCATGATTCCTTCATATTTACCAGATATTTATCACACTCTGCTAATTTATATGCATTTTTATTATTTTTATTTTTTTTAAGAATCTGTTGTCTGTGCTAGCTCGGCTATATCAATATGATGTCATAATTCCTTTATACAGATAATTATCACACTCCGCTAATTTATATGCATTTTTGATTGTTTTTTTTTTCTTTAAGAATCGATTGTCTGCAAAAAAAAAACAAAAATAAAGAATCGGTTGTCTGCGCTAGCTTGGCTATATTGATATGATGTCATAATTCCCTTATACTGTCCAGATAATTATCGCACTCCGCTACTTTACATGCATTTTTAATTTTTTAATTTTTTTTAAGAATCGGTTGTCTGCGCTAGCTCGGCTATATCAATATGATGTCATGATTCCTTCATATTTACCAGATATTTATCACACTCTGCTAATTTATATGCATTTTTATTATTTTTTTTTTTTTTAAGAATCGGTTGTCTGCGCTAGCTTGGCTATATTGATATGATGTCATAATTCCTTTATACAGATAATTATCGCACTCCGCTAATTTATATGCATTTTTAATTGTTTTTTGGCATCGGTGAACTATAAAAACGTGTTTTGTGTTAAATTTTTTTATGAAATCGATGAAACTGAACGGAATTAATGACGCTAAGCAAGGTTCCACTGTATGTTTACTTTGTTTTTCTCGAGAAATTTACCGAGGTTTGGGATGATACACGAGCCAAGTATGATCATTTGTGAATATGTTATATAGATATTATGACTACACGTGAACCTTCATTACAAAAATTCAAAAATTTAGGCCATGGCATTGATTGCATTGCAAATAAACGACATCGTAAGGCGATAATGAGACCGTACAATGCTGCACATGGACACATGTGTTTAAATAAAGTTTCTCTTTCCTCCCTGTGAGATGTTTACTTGTGCTTCATTAACATTTTTGCCTCAAAACGCCTTCAAAATGAGTGTGTGTGTGTGTGTGTGTGCGGCGGGGCATGCTGGAGGTTGTCTTTTAAATAATCTGCTGGGGGATATAAATGATGCACCTGGATTCCCGACGCTCACACATTTAGTGCCAACGCTTCTTCTTCCTCCCAGTCTTGGCCGACTTAAGATAACATGACCTGCGAGTTTCCCATGTGTGTGTGTGTGTGTGTGTGTGTGTGTCCAGGTGCATGCGCACGTGTGGATTTGCGCCTCTCCATGTTAATAAAGCCCAGAGATATAGCTGTCAGCTTGCTCTGTTGATTCGGGCTCCGAGCCCAAAACGCTGCGAATATCCTCGCTCACTTCCTGTCCGGATCCATCATCGTCTTTCCATCTGTCCCTCTCTCCTCCCATCAAGTCCTTTCCGCTCGCATCTGTCTCTCGATGTGCGACGTCGAGATTCGCGCGCATCTGCTCGTATGTCTGTCCCGGTATCCCCGAACTGTCACAACTAATTCCGGGGGCTTAGACTTGGTTGTGGAAGGAGGGGGTTGGAATCTGTGAGGCGGTGCGGCCCGCCCCCAAACATAAAAAGTGTGGATGTTTGGAAAGCAGACAAGGGTAATCAAGGGGACTTTTATTTTGAAACTCACAGAAGGCTCGGTGAGTTAAAAGTTTGCAGAGCCGTCACCGTCTCTCTCTAACCATTTTGTCATCGTTGCCACTGGTGGGCAGCCAATCACGGAGCACAAACACACAAACAGCCACGCCCACTCACAGCCACGCCTTCTCACAATTTAGAGTCTCCACTTAAGAACTTGAGAATGTTACATGTTACCTGGAAGGTCTTACAATAACACAAAAATGCAGTAGTTACTGAGGAACTAATGATGAACTAATTAGTAGAGTATTTACTGATGAACTAATGATGAACTAATTAGTAGAGTATTTACTGATGAACTAATGATGAACTAATGATGAACTAATTAGTAGAGTATTTACTGATGAACTAATGATGAACTAATGATGAACTAATTAGTAGAGTAGTTACTGAGGAACTAATGATGAACTAATTAGTAGAGTGGTTACTGAGGAACTAAGCCATACATTTAGAGTAGTTACTGAGGAACTAATGATGAACTAATGATGAACTAATTAGTAGATTGGTACTGAGGAACTAAGCCATACATTTAGAGTAGTTACTGAGGAACTAATGATGAACTAATGATGAACTAATTAGTAGAGTACTTACTGAGGAACTAAGCCATACATTTAGAGTAGTTACTGAGGAACTAATGATGAACTCATTATGAACTAATTAGTAGAGTAGTTACTGAGGAACTAAGCCATACATTTGGAGTAGTTACTGAGGACCTAATGATGAACTAATTAGTAGATTGGTACTGAGGAACTAAGCCATACATTTAGAGTAGTTACTGAGGAACTAATGATGAACTAATTATTAGAGTAGTTACTGAGGAACTAAGCCATACATTTAGAGTAGCTACCAAGGAACTAATGATGAACTAATTATTAGAGTAGTTACTGAGGAACTAAGCCATACATTTAGAGTAGTTACTGAGGAACTAATGGTGAACTAATTAGTAGAGTAGTTACTGAGGAACTAAGCCATACATTTAGAGTAGTTACTGAGGAACTAATGGTGAACTAATTATTAGAGTAGTTACTGAGGAACTAAGCCATACATTTAGAGTAGTTACTGAGGAACTAATGATGAACTAATGGTGAACTAATTAGTAGAGTAGTTACTGAGGAACTAAGCCATACATTTAGAGTAGTTACTGAGGAACTAATGATGAACTAATTAGTAGAGTAGTTACTGAGGAACTAAGCCATACATTTAGAGTAGTTACTGAGGAACTAATGATGAACTAATGGTGAACTAATTAGTAGAGTAGTTACTGAGGAACTAAGCCATACATTTAGAGTAGTTACTGAGGAACTAATGATGAACTAATTAGTAGAGTAGTTACTGAGGAACTAAGCCATACATTTGGAGTAGTTACTGAGGAACTAATGATGGACTAATTAGTAGAGTAGTTACTGAGGACCTAATGATGAACTACTGAGACACTAATTAGTAGAGTAGTTATTGAGGAACTAAGACATAAATGTATAGTAGTTACTGAGGAACTAATGTATAACTGACGAGGAAATAATTAGTATACTAATTACTGAGGAACTAAGACACATACATTTAGAGTAGTTACTGAGGAACTAATGAAAAACTAATTAGTAGACAAGTTACCGAGGAGCTAAGGAACATACATTTAGAGTACTTACTGAGGAAGTAATGACAAACTAATGTCTAAGGCACCTAAATTTAGAGTAGTTACTGATGACCTAATGACAAACTAATGAGAAACTAATTAGTTGAGTAGTTACTGAGGAAATAATGATGATTTAATAACTAAGGTACATGCATTTGGAGTAGTTACTGAGGAACTAATGACAAACTAATGAGAAACAAATTAGTAGAGTAGTTACTGAGGAACTAATAATGATTTAATGACTAAGGCACATACATTTAGAGTCGTTACTGAGGAAGTAATAAGGAACCAATGAGTAGATTATTTACTGAGGAACTAATGAAGAACTAATGAGTAGAGTAGTGATTGAGGAAGTAATGAGTAGTGTTTGGGGTTAGGTAGGTTTGTTCCTCATTAACTACTGTCAAGTCAGGCCAAGTCCAAGTCAGGTCAGGTCAGATCAGGTCAGGTTGAATCAAGTCATGTCATACAAGTCAAGTCATGTCGAATCAAGTCAGGTCGAGTCGAATCAAGTCAAGTCAGGTCGAGTCAAGTCAAGTCAGGTCGAGTCAGGTCGAGTCAGGTCAAGTCAGGTCGAGTTAAGTCAAGTCAGGTCAAGTCAGGTCAAGTCAAGTCAGGTCGAGTCCAATCAAGTCAGGTCAGATCGAGTCAAGTCAGGTCAAGTCAGGTCAAGTCAGGTCGAGTCAATCATGTCAGGTCAAGTCAAGTCAGGTCGAGTTAGGTCGAGTCAAGTCAGGTCAAGTCAGGTCAAGTCAGGTCAAGTCAAGTCAGGTCGAGTCCAATCAAGTCAGGTCAGATCGAGTCAAGTCAGGTCGAGTCAAGTCAGGTTGAGTCAAGTCAAGTTAAGTCAAGTCAGGTCAAGTCAGGTCGGGTCCAATCAAGTCAGGTCAGATCGAGTCAAGTCAAGTCAGGTCGAGTCACGTCAAGTCAGGTTGAGTCAAGTCAGGTCGAGTCAAGTCGAGTCAAGTCAGGTCAGATCAAGTCAAGTCAGGTCGAGTTAGGTCGAGTCAAGTCAGGTCGAGTCCAATCAAGTCAGGTCAGATCGAGTCAAATCATACAAGTCAAGTCAGGTTGAGTCAAGTCAGGTTGAGTCTAGTCAAGTCAGGTCGAGTCCAATCAAGTCAGGTCAGATCGAGTCAAGTCAAATCAAGTCAGGTCGAGTCAAGTCATACAAGTCAAGTCAGGTCGAGTCAAGTCATACAAGTCATACAAGTCATACAAGTCATACAAGTCTATTGATATATAGCCCTTAATCACAAAAGAGCCTCAAAGAGCTTAACAAGCCGGCAACAGTAGATACAGTAGATGATAGACCATAGACCACATCCCCTGATCTGAACCCCCATCCGGGAAAGGAAAAACTCAAGACCCATTAGGGAAAAAGAAACCTTGAGAAGCGACCACAGATGTTGGAATCCCCCTTCTAGGATGACCAGACTGCAATGGATGTGGGGAGGTTAACATGTAACAGTTAAATATAATATTAATAGTAATATAATAGTAATATATAAATATAATAATAGTCCAGGTCCAACATGTGATGCCATCAGTGTCATTTTGTGTTACACAACAGAGGTACCAAACCACAATCTCCTGACAGTAAGGCCTACATGCTAACCACTTAGTCACTGCGCTGTGACTTGCCCCAAAATGTGCGACTTCCTAATTTGGAGGACGAGGACAATGTGTCCTCCAAACCGCCGTGCTCGGGGGGCCGGTACTTAAAAGTCAGGTGAAGCCTCGTTCAAGCAGGCGGGCAACAATTGAGTACTTGACTGAAACCACGAGTGTTGTGTTATTCCTCAACCTTGACTCAATGACGACGAGTCCAGTCCAGTTCAGTCTAGTCGACGGTTCTCACCTAACAAAAAAACGTCAAAAATGCGAATTAGAAGGCTTAGCGTCGACCTCTGCACGAGATGGAGGACGTTCCAGGCTGTGATGGGGGAGGCCAGAGGGCTCGTTCCGGGGGGAGACGGAGGCCAAGGGCTAGCCCAGAGGCTAACAGGTGGATCACTAGCTACAGGGCATACATGCAAAAGGTCCTGAATCAAATGATGCGTACAGAGGTTGGCATCAACACGTTGGGATCCAATGGGATACCTTCAAAGGTGTCTGATAAACACGGCAACTCCTGAATGCTAATCACCCGACACGGGGATAAATCAGTATGAAATACGCCAGACTTTATGGGTATGCCATCTGTGTTCACGTGTAATACCCGACGGGAACCTCTGGAAAAAATAAGAGGGTGTTAGCGTGTGTTGTTCTGCTCAGTCAATCCTGTTAAAATCAGACTTTCTTTCCTATCGACTTTCTGCTCAGCCTTTAATACCGTCAAGTGGCGGCAGAGGATCAGAACGTTTTCACCGCCTCCATTCGCCACTCTTCGATCAGACGGCGGTGGCCATGCACCGCTTCCCGGTAGAGCGCCTTCTCTGATATATCGGACTCGGATATATCGGAAATTCGCTCACAACGGACAGATAAAAAAAGAACCGATTTTTCTGTAATGCATTTCCAATAAAAATTCATTGCATATATCGGATTTTTTTATAACGGATTTCGCCTATTTCGGATAAAAATCTCCAGTCCCGTTCCAATGCATTTCCATTAAATTTCCCTCGCATATATCGGATGGCCGCATCGTGGCGCTCCGATTCGCCGAATGGTGACAGGCCGCTATACGACGTCATTTGCAGCGTTTGCAGCGTTGCCTGTGCGTCCAGGTACATTGGAAACATAGTCAAGGAAGTGCCTTTTTATAACGGATAAAATCCGATTTATGCATATACCGGATATAAATCCGATATATGCGTAAAACGGACATTTTCCAGTATACACATATAACGGAATTCACTTATATCGGACAAAACCAGTGGGAACAATTGAATCCGATATATCCGAGGTTTACTGTAGAATGAATATAATGTTAGTTATTACCCTTATATCCATTTGCTTAAACAATAGAACGTGTTTGAATGTGACCCCCAGTGACCCCCGGGTCCTGGAGGTGCAACCAGTTCATTATTAGTGTTAGAATAAAAATGTAGATACAATTATTATAATATTAGTTATCACCCTTATATCCATTTGCTTAGACAATAGAAAGTGTTTGAATGTGCTGAAGAAGAAATGTTACCGTGACCCTGATCAGAGACCCCCAGCGACCCCCCAGGTCCTGGAGGTGCAACCAGTTCATTATTAGTATTAGAAGAAAATGTAGATACAATTATTATAATGTTAGTTATCACCCTTATATCCATTTGCTTAGACAATAGAAAGTGTTTGAATGTGCTGAATCAGAAATGTTACCGTGACCCTGATCAGAGACCCCCAGCGACCCCCAGCGACCCCCAGGTCCTGGAGGTGCAACCAGTTCATTATTAGTATTAGAATAAAATGTAGATACAATTATTATAATGTTAGTTATTACCCTTATATCCATTTGCTTAGACAATAGAAAGTGTTTCAATGTGCTGAAGAAGAAATGTTACCGTGACCCTGATGAGAGACCCCCAGCGACCCCCCAGGTCCTGGAGGTGCAACCAGTTCATTATTAGTATTAGAATAAAATGTAGATACAATTATTATAATATTAGTTATCACCCTTATATCCATTTGCTTAGACAATAGAAAGTGTTTCAATGTGCTGAAGAAGAAATGTTACCGTGACCCTGATGAGAGACCCCCAGCGACCCCCGGGTCCTGGAGGTGCAACCGGTTCATTATTAGTGTTAGAAAAAAATGTAGATACAATTATTATAATATTAGTTATCACCCTTATATCCATTTGCTTAGACAACACAAAGTGTTTGAATGTGCTGAAGAAGAAATGTTACCGTGACCCTGATCAGAGACCCCCAGCGACCCCCCAGGTCCTGGAGGTGCAACCAGTTCATTATTAGTATTAGAATAAAATGTAGATACAATTATTATAATATTAGTTATCACCCTTATATCCATTTGCTTAGACAATAGAAAGTGTTTGAATGTGCTGAAGAAGAAATGTTCCCGTGACCCTGATCAGAGACCCCCAGCGACCCCCAGGTCCTGGAGGTGCCTGGATGCGCCAACATCAACCCTGCAGATGTTCATGTTAATCCTGCAAGAATGTATCAATAAGAACTCATAAAACAATAAAAGTAATGACTCTCACATGTACACACACACATAGACAAACAAATACAGCTCGTGCAACTGACTTCTACCCCCCCTTTTAGAGTTGCACAACCATGTAGTAGGGACCCCCGAAAGGGGGTATGTGGTTTGGTGGGGTATGTGGTTTCACTGTCCACTGTCCGCTGCGAGTAACTTTAAATATTGTTGTCTGTCTCTTCTGTATTTCTGCATTTAAGTGTTTTTTAAGTGTCACAGGAGTTTTCTACGAGGAGATTGCTATGAAGGAACGTCTTAACATGGCATAAACACATTTTGAAAAAGAATGACACACAAGCATTACACCTGTTATATAAAAATCTTTTCACAGTGATATATTATATTATGTATTAATTTGGGAGCGGGGGCTGCGATGTCGGCAAAATACACAAAAAAACTCCTTTAAGTTCATTAAGAAGCTAATTTAAAACAATATCTCAATGACAAGAAACTTCAGAGTCATTTACCGTTCTGTATTTTGAAGGCAACCGATCTTCATCTCCATGGCTACGTTCATACTGCAGGGTACGATGCACAATTCAGATTTTTCTTTTGTTTCAAGGGGACCTATTATGCTCATTCCGACCCTTTGTATTGACTTGTGGACTCCTATAGAGCAGCTGCACACAATAACCGGCAATGAAAACTTTTTAGATCTTCCAGAATCTGCACCTATTCCAGCTATATTTCCTTGGATTTGTGCTTCCCGCCAAAAGTAAACACAAAATGAGCGCTTCATTTCTGAGACGATACTGAGTAAAGATTTCGGTTGGGATCAGCGACACTCACCTAATGTGTTTGGTCAATTTTAAAAAAGTAGTGTACAGTATTTTAAATCATAAGATTGAGGTAGTGGGATGAGTTACAATATAACCAAGCTAAGAAAAATAATAAAAGTATCACTACTTTGATTTCAGAATCGACTTTAGAGCACAAAGGAGCTGGTATCAAAGAAAAGAAAAATAATTTTATTTCCATGTCTTCCTATTATGCTCATTCCGACCCTTTGTATTGACTTGTGGACTCCTATAGAGCAGCTGCACACAATAACCGGCAATGAAAACTTTTGAGATCTTCCAGAATCTGCACCTATTCCAGCTGTATTTCCTTGGATTTGTGCTTCCCGTCAAAAGTATGTAATGATATGTGGTACAATGGATTTAATTTTTGAGCTGATACTGAGTAAAAATCATGGTTGGTATCAGCGACACTAATCCGATTCTTTTTTACAAATTCACCTAATGTGTTTGGTAAATTTTAAAAGTAGTGTTCAGTATTTTAAATCATAAGACATCATAGTCGGGTATTGGTATTGAGGTAGTGGGATGAGTTACATTATAACCAAGCTAAGAAAAATAACAAAAGTAACTATTTTGATTTCAGAATCGACTTTAGAGCACAAAGGAGCTGGAAAATCGGAATATCGGAAGAAATCTGAATTTTATTTCCATGTCTTAAAGGGGACCTATTATGCTCATTCCGACCCGTTGTATTGACTTGTGGACTCCTATAGAGCAGCTGCACACAATAACCCGCGAAGAACACTTTTTAGATCTTCCAGAATCTGCACCTATTCCAGCTATATTTCCTTGGATTTGTGCTTCCCAACAAAAGTAAACACAAAATGAGCGCTAATGATATGTGATACAATTTGTAACTTTGTATTGACTTGTGGACTCCTATAGAGCAGCTGCACACAATAAATAAATGATACATTTTAAAAAGTAGTTTACAGTACTTTAAATCACAAGACATCATAGTCGGGTATTGGTATTGAGGTAGTGGGATGAGTTACATTATAACCAAGCTAAGAAAAATAACAAAAGTAACTATTTTGATTTCAGAATCGACTTTAGAGCACAAAGGAGCTGGAAAATCGGAATATCGGAAGAAATCTGAATTTTATTTCCATGTCTTAAAGGGGACCTATTATGCTCATTCCGACCCTTTGTATTGACTTGTGGACTCCTATAGAGCAGCTGCACACAATAACCCGCAAAGAATTTTTTTTTTTAGATCTTCCAGAATCTGCACCTATTCCAGCTGTATTTCCTTGGATTTGTGCTTCCCGCTAAAACGGCCTCTTTTAACGATGGTGCTAACCCTTCACCCTCACATATTGCCTTATGCCTGAGACCTTTTCCCTGTTGCTCCTTGAAGCTCCGACCTTGGCCTGGACTTGGAGATCTCCTTTCCCCGAGTCCGTCCCTTTGTTTTCCAATTTCTCTGATCACTCGTCGTGCAAATCCCCTCTGATCCAGTCGCAGTAACGACATGTGACCCTCTTGTTCCGCCGCTATGGATATTTGTTCTACATTAACCCGTCGTGCCCCCTTCCGCCTCTTTGCCCTATTTTGCTTTTTCATTCAGGTCTCGCTTTTTGCTCTTTTATCCGCCATTTTCCTCCCTTCATTTTTTTTTTTTTGCTTATTTGCCCTTCCTCAGCTGTGCCCCGGGGACGAGTGACATCAACTTAACAAGCAATGTTGCATCTCGTCCAATGAAATATAAATGCCCGTCCCCTCCCCCCCCCGCTCCTTCTCTACCTCAATCTGTCTCCCATTTGCACAGGGAAAGAAAAAAAAAAAAAAAAGACGGAGGATCCTGATGAGGCGCCGAGCTGCAGCCAATTCCCAGGGATGACACGCATGTTTGTGCCACGCGATTGCCGTTTGCTTTTCATCTATGGGATAGATTGGGCTCTTGACCCAAACCCCGCTTCCCGTTCTTTTCCCTTTCTGAGGATATTCTTCCTCCTCGAGACACCCCCCTCCCTGTTTGCTGATAGATTCTACAGAGACATTGGAAAGTCTTTTTTTTAATTAAAAGTTTATGAAGGTTTCTGATTGTTTTTTACGGACTTATTGGTGACAAAATATTTTACAAAAAAACAAGCCCGAAGTTACAATGATATGATAGCGCTGATAGCATGAAACAGCCTGCTGCGAAACGATGTAACGCACCTACGGGGTGTGGCCGCCGCGTTTTAATATTTCCACGAACACCGCAGTCCAGCGCAGAGTGGCGCACCCACGCCTCCGTCCTTCCCACCGGCGCAGGTAGCAAAAAGGGAGGAGAGAAGGCATGAGAGGGTTTTCTTAACCAATCAAATAAACGCCTCTCATTGCCTTTAAATGCGCAGGGCCCGCTGGACTGCTCATCAGACGCCACATTGGACATCACCGTGTGGACACATGATGCGTGACACATGTAATCCATTCCTGTGTCATGGATATAGGGGAACAATATTAAACCGTTACATTAAACACAGCAGCAGGCTAATGCCTGTGTAAATTTTTATATGTTTTGGATGTTTTTATAGCAGTTTGTGTATTTCTAAATACTTACCAACTTAAGGTTAAAGAGATTCCTTTTCTGCGGAAAAAAAAAACGAGCCCGAAGTTACGATCATATGATAGCGCTGATAGCATGAAACAGCCTGCTGTGAAACGATGTGACGTGCCTACGGGGTGTGGCCACCGCGTTTTAATATTTCCACGAACGCCGCAGTCCAGTGCAGAGTGGCGCACCCACGCCTCCGTCCTTCCCACCGGCGCAGGTGGCAAAAAGGGAGGAGAGAAGGCATGAGAGGGTTTTCTTAACCAATCAAATAAACGCCTCTCATTGCCTTTAAATGCGCAGGGCCCACTGGACTGCTCATCAGAGGCCACATTGGACGTCACCGTGTGGACACATGATGCGTGACACATGTAATCCATTCCTGTGTCATGGATATAGGGGAACAATATTAAACCGTTACATTAAACACAGCAGCAGGCTAATGCCTGTGTACATTTGTATATGTTTTGGATGTTTTTATAGCAGTTTGTGTATTTCTAAATACTTACCAACTTAAGGTTAAAGAGATTCCTTTTCTGCAGAAAAAAAAACGAGCCCGAAGTTATGATCATATGATAGCGCTGATAGCATGAAACATCCTGCTGCGAAACGATGTGACGCGCCTACGGGGTGAGGCCGCCGCGTTTTAATATTTCCACAAACGCCGCAGTCCAGTGCAGAGTGGCGCACCCACGCCTCCGTCCTTCCCACCGGCGCAGGTGGCAAAAAGGGAGGAGAGAAGGCATGAGAGGGTTTTCTTAACCAATCAAATAAACGCCTCTCATTGCCTTTAAATGCGCAGGGCCCACTGGACTGCTCATCAGACGCCACATTGGACGTCACCGTGTGGACACATGCGGGACACATGTAATCCATTCCTGTGTCATGAATATAGGGGAACAAAATTAAACCGTTACATTAAACACAGCAGCAGGCTACACAGAATAAAAACCCCATATCCAACCACCCTCACCCAACTTGAGGCACCCAACCACGTGCCAAGAGCAACCAGTTCATTATTAGTGTTAGAATAAAATGTAGATACAATTATTATAATGTTAGTTATCACTCTTATATCCATTTGCTTAGACAATAGAAAGTGTTTGATTGTGCTGAAGAAGAAATGTTACTGTGACCTTGAACAGAGACCCCCAGCGACCCCCAGGTCCTGGAGTTGCCTGGATGCGCCAACATCAACCCTGCAGATGTTCATGTTAATCCTGCAAGAATGTGTCAAGATAAGAACTCATAAAACAATAAAAGTAATGACTCTCACATATACACACACACATAGACAAACAAATACAGCTTGTGCAACTGACTTCTACCCCCCCTTTTAGAGTTGCACGACCATGTAGTAGGGACCCCCGAATGGGGGTATGTGGTTTCACTCTCCTCGCTGCGAGTAACTTTTAATATTGTTGTCTGTCTCTTCTGTATTTCTGTATTTAAGTGTTTTTAAAAGTGTCACAGGAGTTTGAACCTGACATTTCGCCATCCTATCGTACATCGTCCGGTACAAAAGAAAGAAAAAAAAACGCTCCAACTACACAGTCACCACACCAGTCATCACAAGCTAACATTGATATAAAAACATCACAGTTATGGTATTGTTTACGTGAGATTGAAAAATAAAAGTATGTGAGAGAATAAAAAATTCTTTAAAATACCTCAAATTAAATAATAATAATAATAATAATAATAATAATAATAATAATAATAATAATAATAATAATAATAATAATAATAATAATAATTAATGTATAATTAAATAATAATAATTAAACACTTAAGTCTTACTACTTCCCAATTCAGGACTTGGACATAATGATAATGGTTTTATTTCATTTGAACATGCATCAGATTACAATTGAATGCATCCCATAATCAGTTCCCAGTTCCACATGTCCAAAAGGAGTAGGAAGAAGCAAAGCTTATTAAATCCTACCCCTCCATCTGGTACTTTTACAATCACTAACTGTTACATTTGTTCACTTCCTGCTTTCCATAATACAGTTTAAGTTTTTTTTGTGGTTTTTTTTAAGTATGCAGAAGCATTTGCAGGATTGTGTGTACCGACGCAGAGACGACGTAATACCGCGCTAATCGTACTCTGCTATCCCATCTGTGTCCTAAGAACACAACGTTCTCAAACAAGAGAGAGTTGAATGATGCAAGGATTTGCGGTTTGTCCACATTGACTCAGAAGCGATTAACTTGTGTTTGCCGAGACGGACAATGGGATTAACTCATTGATTTTTAAATCAAGTAAAAAAAGCTAAAAGTGCCAACAATAAGTTTGTTTTTTGTGAAAAATAGAAAGGACAATACTCGAATGACCCGTAACCCCCACTTCGACTCCCTTCCGGCTTTCCTCTCATCTCTCGCAGAAGAAAATGAAATGGTGTAATTTTTCGCCGCCCACTCTTGACTGCTGTGTCTAACGGGCGGAACGCCACATTGTCAGCCCGTTGGACAGAATCCGTCAGGGCCGGGAATCACTTATCAGTGGGAAGACTATTATTTCCAGTTATGCAGATGAGTTTGCGTCTCTGCTTCCGGTGCTAATGCGTTGCTCCCTCACTGCAGGTAATTTCTCTCTTTGCTATGCCGTCTCGGCAGCCATTTTTGGAAAGCTGAATGCTCCACGGATTATTAAGGAGCCGGAGCGAACCCCAAAACTCTTGGCCAAGCGACTGTTTAGAACATAGTACAAAAGTTGATACGCCCAGGCTTCTCAAATACGATCTGAACAGTGAAATCCAGATTTATTTCCAAATTATTGCAGACCGTTTGATGGTATTGGACTGTACTGGGAACCAGTAACAACCTTCATTTGGGTTGAGAATGGTCCCGTGTCTTGACGGACAGCCAATGGGATCCTCCGGTTCAGGACATTTTTTTGGGTCTACCACTTGACCGTCACCCTCGGCCATCTATGTGTGGAGTTTGCATGTTCTCCCCATGAATGCGTCGGTTTTCTCCGGGTACTCCGGTTTACTCCCACAACATTCCAAAAAAAAACATGCTAGGTTAATTAGCGACTCCGAATTGTCCATAGGTATGAATGTGAGTGTGAATGGTTGTTTGTCTATATGTGCCCTGTGATTGGCTGGCTCGCCCGAAGACAGCTGGGATAGGCTCCAGTACCCCCTGCAACCCTCGTGAGGATAAGCGAAAATGAATGAATGAATGTCAGACCTCAACTCAAATCCTAAAATCCTCATCCGGTCATGTGACAGAGTCATATAAAAAAAAAAAATAATAATAATAATAATAATAATATCCTCTGGTTTCCTCCCACATTCCAAAAACATGCTAGGTTAATTAGCGACTCCGAATTGTCCATAGGTATGAATGTGAGTGTGAATGGTTGTTTGTCTATATGTGCTCTGTGATTGGCTTGCCACCAGTCCAGGGTGTACCCCGCCTCTCAACTCAAGACAGCTGGTATAGGCTCCAGCACCCCGGCAACCCTCATGAGGATAAGCGGCAGAAAATCAATGAATTCAATCCCGTTTGACCGTCTAGCACTTTTTTGTTCCATAACCCTCAGAATGTTTGAAGAAGTTTGGAACGACTGTTTTACCGCCCCCAGGCTCAGCAGCAATGGCGCGCTGCGAGAGGCCTTGCTTATGCAGCTCAACAATCCCACCATGTCTGAAGAGTCGAAGCTTTTTTGATCAGGAGTGCCAGACTTGGATAAAGGTACTCACCAGGCAAGGGTTCTTATTGTCATCTGAAAATTCTTTTAAAAAATATGTCCATGAAGCGACTAAGGTCAATGTCCCACCACCCCTGGCGCTGACTTCCATAGCCCAAATATTGGCCTTTTCCTTCTTTGACTCCTACGGGAATCATTTGGTTTGGGAAATGTTGCAAAAAATTGTTGAAATTGCCACAAACATGGCAAGGAGAAACTGGTAAAACTGGGGAAACTAGCTAGAACTAGAAACTGGGGCATGGATGGATGGATGGATGACTGGGGCATGGCGTGGATTTGTGAATGATGACACAATTAGCCGGTAAGAATTTGGGTTGTCCCAGGAATGGTTGTCTCCCAACCTGGGTTACTGAAGTACTGAAGTATCCTTACCACTTATTCTCACGAGGGTCGCGGGGTGTCTTCGGGGTACAGTTGCCAGCCAACCACAGGGCACATATAGACAAACAACCATTCACACTCACATTCATACCTATGGACAATTTGGAGTCGCTAATTAACCTAGCATGTTTTTTTTTAATGTTTTGGGAGGAAACCGGAGTACCCGGAGAAAACCCACGCATGCACGGGGAGAACATGCAAACTCCACACAGAGATGGCCGAGGGTGGATCCTAGCTGTGAGGTCTGTGCGCTAACCACTCGATCTTTATAGCAGGAGGTTAATCTTGGCGTACGACACCCAAGGCGACGCCAAGAACAAGGATCCCAACAGGGAGCCATGGAGTGAACTCCCTCTTAAACGAAAGCGAAGACCGGATTGCCGGAGTGCAGCGCTATTTAATTAGCCTTGGATGACGAACCGACTGGCTGGAAAACACTTAGCCGGCACTCCAGTTGCCTGACAAGCGCCCCGTCTGTGAAACCGCCACCAAGACGGATGAGGTGTTGGGATAGCAAACGGCAGGGAGAGGAGTGACGGGGACAGTGTTGACAAGGGAGGGGGGTGATTACAGCTAGATGTGTGTGTGAGAAAGGGATCGGGAACGTTATCCCGGCATTCCATATGTATTTTATGGCTGCAACGATACACAAAATTCATGGTTCCAATTATCCAAGGGCAGGGCAGCCTGAAGCAGGTAACCCCTGGGTGGTCCCCTATCGGTCCAAAGTGATGCTGAAGGTGGGCGTCCAGAAGGCATCCTGATGGCCGAGCCACCCCATTTGTAACGCTTCTACTGTGAGTTTCTCCAGGATGACGGTGCTCCGACCTTATCTCAAAGCAGGAACCCGGCAGTCCTACGGAGTAAAATTTTGGGCGCTTGTACCCAGAATGTGGATGGAGCGGTAAATTGATCACTGCAGTCTGTTTTTTTGTGTATTTCTAAATACTTACCAACTTAAGGTTAAAGAGAGAATGCCTCTCATTGCCTTTAAATGCGCAGGGCCCACTGGACTGCTCATCAGAGGCCACATTGGACGTCACCACGTGGACACATGCGGGACACATGTAATCCATTCCTGTGTCATGGATATAGGGGAACAATATTAAACCGTTACATTAAACACAGCAGCAGGCTAACGCCTGTGTACAGTTTTATATGTTTTGGACGTTTTTATAGCAGTTTGTGTATTTCTAAATACTTACCAACTTAAAGAGATTCCTTTTCTGCGGGAAAAAAAACAAGCCCGAAGTTACGATGATATGATAGTGCTGATAGCATGAAACAGCTTGCTGCGAAACGATGTAACACGCCAACGGGGTGCACTTTAATATTTTCGCGAAGGCCGCAGTCCAGTGCAGAGTGGCGCACCCACACCTCTGTCCTTCCCACCGGCGCAGGTGGCAAAAAGGGAGGAGAGAAGGCATGAGAGGGTTTTCTTAACCAATTAAATAAACGCCTCTTATTGCCTTTAAATGCGCAGGGCCCACTGGACTGCTCATCAGACGCCACACTGGACATCACCACGTGGACACATGCGGGACACATGTAATCCATTCCCGTGTCATGGATACAGGGGAACAATATTAAACTGTTACATTAAACACAGCAGCAGGCTAATGCCTGTGTACATTTTTATATGTTTTGGATGTTTTTATAGCAGTTTGTGTATTTCTAAATACTTACCAACTTAAGGTTAAAGAGATTCCTTTTCTGCGGAAAAAAAAAACGAGCCCGAAGTTACGATCATATGATAGCGCTGATAGCATGAAACAGCCTGCTGTGAAACGATGTGACGTGCCTACGGGGTGTGGCCGGCGCGCTTTAATATTTCCGCGAACGCCGCAGTCCAGTGCAGAGTGGCGCACCCACGCCTCCGTCCTTCCCACCGGCGCAGGTGGCAAAAAGGGAGGAGAGAAGGCATGAGAGGGTTTTCTTAACCAATCAAATAAACGCCTCTCATTGCCTTTAAATGCGCAGGGCCCACTGGACTGCTCATCAGACGCCACACTGGACATCACCACGTGGACACATGCGGGACACATGTAATCCATTCCTGTGTCATGGATACAGGGGAACAATATTAAACTGTTACATTAAACACAGCAGCAGGCTAATGCCTGTGTACATTTTTATATGTTTTGGATGTTTTTATAGCAGTTTGTGTATTTCTAAATACTTACCAACTTAAGGTTAAAGAGATTCCTTTTCTGCGGGAAAAAAAACAAGCCTGAAGTTACGATGATATGATAGCATGAAACATCCTGCTGCGAAACGATGTAACGCACCTACGGGGTGTGGCCGGTGCGCTTTAATATTTTCGTGAACGCCGCAGTCCAGTGCAGCGCACTCATCCCTCCGTCCTTCCCATCAGCGCAGATGGCAAAAAGGGAGGAGAGAAGGCATGAGAGGGTTTTCTTAACCAATCAAATAAACGCCTCTCATTGCCTTTAAATGCGCAGGGCCCGCTGGACTGCTCATCAGAGGCCACATTGGACGTCACCACGTGGACACATGATGCGGGACACATGTAATCCATTCCTGTGTCATGGATATAGGGGAACAATATTAAACCGTTACATTAAACACAGCAGCAGGCTAATGCCTGTGTACATTTTTATATGTTTTGGATGTTTTTATAGCAGTTTGTGTATTTCTAAATACTTACCAACTTAAGGTTAAAGAGATTCCTTTTCTGCGGGAAAAAAAACAAGCCTGAAGTTACGATGATATGATAGCATGAAACATCCTGCTGCGAAACGATGTAACGCACCTACGGGGTGTGGCCGGTGCGCTTTAATATTTTCGCGAACGCCGCAGTCCAGTGCAGCGCACTCATCCCTCCGTCCTTCCCATCAGCGCAGATGGCAAAAAGGGAGGAGAGAAGGCATGAGAGGGTTTTCTTAACCAATCAAATAAACGCCTCTCATTGCCTTTAAATGCGCAGGGCCCACTGGACTGCTCATCAGAGGCCACATTGGACACCATGTGGACATAATAGGGACACAGTAATTATATGGATATATGGATATAGGGGAACAAAATTAAACCGTTACATTAAACACAGCAGCAGGCTAATGCCTGTGTACATTTTTATATGTTTTTTTGGACGTTTTTATTGCAGTTTGTGTATTTCTAA
Organism: Doryrhamphus excisus; assembly: GCF_030265055.1. NCBI lineage: Eukaryota > Metazoa > Chordata > Actinopteri > Syngnathiformes > Syngnathidae > Doryrhamphus > Doryrhamphus excisus. The sequence continues at coordinate 24,635,357 of NC_080469.1, read as the reverse complement.
ATACTTACCGCGAGGAAAATGATTTCTATTGACTTTGTGTTTAGCAACTCTGACTTTGAGTGCCTATCCATCGCCGAGCGCTTCCTAAAAACCTGATGTGACAGGCCTGTAAATCTGGGCGTTGCGAACACGCCAACAAAAGGTTGTCGTCCTGTTAACAGCGTGAGGCGAGGCTCCACAACTTATCTGCGGCAGCGCTCTCCGAAAACAAGCCTCGGTGTCATTCCTCCAGGATATGACAGGTAATAAATCTAAAACATGTTTTATAGGATTTTGGTGGCTGTTCAATCGAGTTGAGTGGGGCGAGATTTAATCTTCCAAGCCTTCCCGCTATTAAAGGTAATATTTGCTGACCATCTGCTCCGGCTGAGTCGCCGACACCGGTCTACCGGGAAAAACCTTGTCCAGAGATGATCTGACAAAAGTGTTTCACTGTTCTTTGCTCTCATTTATGAGGGGGGGGGGGGGGGGGGGGGTCTCTACTTTCTCTCCTCTGAAGCTATTTTTGATTTTTTGGCCCTCAAATCGAGTCCAATGGAAAACTTGGACAACACAAAAAACTACAAAAGGTATTACTTAACTTATGTATATTTGAGCCTTATGTTTAAAAAATATATTTAAAAAGCTTATTTTTGTTTGTAAATAACTCATTTTAATAAATTACAAAGATGCTACCATGCTAACTCTGAGTATGTTAGCATTTTAGCTAATTTACTCATGTTTAAAAGCAAATACACACATGGGACACTATTGGACTGCCTTAACACTTTTGGGACTTGAGGCTGTCTTGCTTGGAGCTAGCATGGTAGCCGTTAGCGTTTAAGCTAATTTATTAATGTCTGAAAGCAAATACAGAAGTGGCATGATATAGGGACACTATGGGACTGCCTTAACACTTTTGGGACTTGAGGCTGTCTTGCTAGGTGCAAGCATGATAACCGTTAGCATGTTAGCATTTTAGATAATTTACTCATGTCTAAAGGCAAATAAAATTACAAAGATGCTACCATGCTAACTCCGAGTATGTTAGCATTTTAGCTAATTTACTCATGTCTGAAAGCAAATACACACATGGGACACTATGAGACTGCCTTAACACTTTTGGGAATTGAGGCTGTCTTGCTAGGTGCTAGCATGATTACCATTGGCATGTTAGCATTTTAGATAATTTAGTCATGTCTAAAGGCAAATAAAATTACAAAGATGCTACCATGCTAACTCTGAGCATGTTAGCATTTTAGCTAATTTACTCATGTCTAAAAGCAAATACACACATGGGACACTATGGGACTGCTTTAACACTTTTGGGAATTGAGGCTGTCTTGCTAAGTGCAAGCATGATAACCGTTAGCATGTTAGCATTTTAGCATTTTAGCATTTTAGATAATTTACTCATGTCTAAAGGCAAATAAAATTACAAAGATGCTACCATGCTAACTCTGAGTATGTTAGCATTTTAGCTAATTTACTCATGTTTAAAAGCAAATACACACATGGGACACTATTGGACTGCCTTAACACTTTTGGGACTTGAGGCTGTCTTGCTTGGAGCTAGCATGGTAGCCGTTAGCGTTTAAGCTAATTTATTAATGTCTGAAAGCAAATACAGAAGTGGCATGATATAGGGACACTATGGGAATGCCTTAACACTTTTGGGACTTGAGGCTGTCTTGCTAGGTGCTAGCATGATAACCATTGGCATGTTAGCATTTTAGATAATTTACTCATGTCTAAAGGCAAATAAAATTACAAAGATGCTACCATGCTAACTTTGAGTATGTTAGCATTTTAGCTAATTTACTCATGTCTAAAAGCAAATACACACATGGGACACTATTGGACTGCCTTAACACTTTTGGGACTTGAGGCTGTCTTGCCTCAAGTCACTAAAATGAGTCATCTTGCCTCATTTTAGATAATGCTAACATTATCTAAAATGTTAGCATTTTAGATAATTTACTCATGTCTAAAGGCAAATAAAATTACAAAGATGCTACCATGCTAACTCTGAGTATGTTAGCATTTTAGCTAATTTACTCATGTCTAAAAGCAATTACACACATGGGACACTATGAGACTGCCTTAACACTTTTGGGAATTGAGGCTGTCTTGCTAGGTGCTAGCATGATAACCATTGGCATGTTAGCATTTTAGATAATTTACTCATGTCTAAAGGCAAATAAAATTACAAAGATGCTACCATGCTAACTCTGAGCATGTTAGCATTTTAGCTAATTTACTCATGTCTAAAAGCAAATACACACATGGGACACTATGGGACTGCTTTAACACTTTTGGGAATTGAGGCTGTCTTGCTAGGTGCTAGCATGATAACCATTGGCATGTTAGCATTTTAGATAATTTACTCATGTCTAAAGGCAAATAAAATTACAAAGATGCTACCATGCTAACTCTGAGTATGTTAGCATTTTAGCTAATTTACTCATGTCTAAAAGCAAATACACACATGGGACACTATGGGACTGCTTTAACACTTTTGGGAATTGAGGCTGTCTTGCTAAGTGCAAGCATGATAACTGTTAGCATGTTAGCATTTTAGATAATTTACTCATGTCTAAAGGCAAATAAAATTACAAAGATGCTACCATGCTAACTCTGAGTATGTTAGCATTTTAGCTAATTTACTCATGTCTAAAAGCAAATACACACATGGGACACTATGAGACTGCCTTAACACTTTTGGGACTTGAGGCTGTCTTGCTAAGTGCAAGCATGATAACCGTTAGCATGTTAGCATTTTAGCATTTTAGATAATTTACTCATGTCTAAAGGCAAATACAATTACAAAGATGCTACCATGCTAACTCTGAGTATGTTAGCATTTTAGCTAATTTACTCATGTTTAAAAGCAAATACACACATGGGACACTATTGGACTGCCTTAACACTTTTGGGACTTGAGGCTGTCTTGCTTGGAGCTAGCATGGTAGCCGTTAGCGTTTAAGCTAATTTATTAATGTCTGAAAGCAAATACAGAAGTGGCATGATATAGGGACACTATGGGACTGCCTTAACACTTTTGGGACTTGAGGCTGTCTTGCTAAGTGCAAGCATGATAACCGTTAGCATGTTAGCATTTTAGATAATTTACTCATGTCTAAAGGCAAATAAAATTACAAAGATGCTACCATGCTAACTCCGAGTATGTTAGCATTTTAGCTAATTTACTCATGTCTAAAAGCAAATACACACATGGGACACTATGAGACTGCCTTAACACTTTTGGGAATTGAGGCTGTCTTGCTAGGTGCTAGCATGATTACCATTGGCATGTTAGCATTTTAGATAATTTACTCATGTCTAAAGGCAAATAAAATTACAAAGATGCTACCATGCTAACTCTGAGTATGTTAGCATTTTAGCTAATTTACTCATGTCTAAAAGCAAATACACACATGGGACACTATTGGACTGCCTTAACACTTTTGGGAACTGAGGCTGTCTTGCTAGGTGCGAGCATGATAACCATTGGCATGTTAGCATTTAAGCTAATTTATTAATGTCTGAAAGCAAATACACACATGGTATGATGTGGGACACTATGGGACTGCCTTAACTCTTTTGGGACTTGAGGCTGTCTTGCTAGGTGCAAGCATGATAACCGTTAGCATGTTAGCATTTTAGATAATTTACTCATATCTAAAGGCAAATACACACTGGGCATGATATTCGGACACCGTGAGACTGCCTTAACACTTTGGGGAATTGAGGCTGTCTTGCTAGGTGCTAGCATGATAGGTGCTGCTCATCAGAGGCCACATTGGACGTCACCACGTGGACACAAGCGGGACACATGTTATCCATTCCTGTGTCATGGATATAGGGGAACATTAAACACACAAAAAAACCTTAAACAGTTATATTAAACACAGCAGCAGGCTAATGCCTATGTACATTTTTATATGTTTTGACGTTTTTATAGCAGTTTTTCGTCGAAGACTGTTTTGTCCGCTAATATCTATTAAGGGTAGTAAGCTAAAGTGTTTATTTTTTAAGACACATACTTTTTCATGCACTTTTTTCAGTGATTACACCAATCATGAAGTTAATTGTCCTTCAAACGAGTCTGAATTTGTGCCCCCATTCTCCTGTATTTGTGTTTGTCTTCCTGTTCCTCCATCTTCCCTGTGGCTAAACCCACCTTCTCCCTGTCTGTCTACCTTGATAAAACGCTGCACGTTGGGAACATTCATCCTCGGGGGCTGAGAGGTGGGGGGTGATAAACATCCAAATTGGTGGTGGTGGGGGGGGGGCTTCACAATCTTCAGACAGCAGCCTAAAAAGACAGCTCTCGCCCCCCGAGGACACACTTTGACACTCTGGCTTCTCCTTTTTTTGCTTGTATCTCATTGCGGCATTTAAGAAAGTCTTTCTTCATCCCTCTCGACACTTCTTACATTAACCACTTGAGTGCCCTGCAATCATCTCTTGGTCCTGAAAGCCAAATGGAGGTCCTTACATCCAGACTATCATTGATCACAGAGCGAAGCCACGGTGAAGTAAATGCTCCGTCTTTTTCCAGAAATGTTCCATTACGTTGCATTTCCCAAATGAAACCGGTCCCAGATGAGTTGAGGGATTCGCTTTTTTTTTTTAAACGGAAGCCCGGCTGCAAAGCAGCAAGGATGGTTGTTGGGTCTGTCCTCCATCTTGATCACGAGCCTCTTCCGTTGGACCTTTTGTGCTCCGCTCTTGTATTATTTTTGTATATTTTTATATATTTCCGTATATTTAAAAAACTTCATTTTGTTTGAAAATAACTCATTTCAATGAATTAGAAAGATGCTACTATGCTAACTCTGAGCGTTTCAGCATTTTAGCTAATTTACTCATGTCTAAAAGCAAATACACACATGAGACACTAAGGGACTTCCTTAACACTTTTGGGATTTGAGGCTGTCTTGCTAGGTGCTAGCATGGTAGCCGTTAGCATGTTAGCATTTAAGCTAATTTACTCATGTCTAAAAGCAAATACACACATGGGACACTATGGGACTTCCTTAACACTTTTGGGACTTGAGGCTGTCTTGCTAGGTGCTAGCATGGTAGCCCTTAGCATAACGTGAAAAGACGTAACATGAAATGTTGCAACATGAGATGTTGTAACATGAAATGTCGTAACATGAAATGTCATAACATGAAATGCTGTATCGCAAATTTGAACATGAAACCTAAAAACACAGAACGTTTTAGCACGAAATGTGTCATGGAACGCAACATGAGAAATTACAAAAATGGCATGATACGAAATGACGCGACACGAAACATCACGACACAGAATGTCATAGCATGAAACACCGTAACGTTACACATCGTAACATGAAACGTAACTTTCGAAGGAACACTGTCATCATGAAACGTCAAGAAATGCAACACAAAATGTGCCGTGCAACAAAACTACATAACGTGAAATGGCGTAACATGAAATGGCGTAACATGAAATGGCGTAACATGAAATGGCGTAACATGAAATGGCGTAACATGAAATGGCGTAACATGAAATGGCGTAACATGAAATGGCGTAACATGAAATGGCGTAACATGAAATGGCGTAACATGAAATGGCGTAACATGAAATGGCGTAATATGAAATGGCGTAACAAAAAATGGCGTAACATAAAATGTAACATGAGATGGCGTAACACGAAATGCGTAACACGAAATGGCGTAACATGAAATGTAGCATGAAATGTAACACAAAATGGCGTAACACGAAATGGTGTAACATGAAATGGTGTAACATGAAATGTAACATGAAATGTAACATGAAATGTAACATGAAATGTAACATGAAATGTAACATGAAATGTAACATGAAATGGCGTAACATGAAATGGCGTAACATGAAATGGCGTAACATGAAATGGCGTAACATGAAATGGCGTAACGTGAAATGTAACGTGAAATGTAACATGAAATGGCGTAACATGAAATGGCGTAACATGAAATGGCGTAACGTGAAATGGCGTAACGTGAAATGGCGTAACGTGAAATGGTGTAACGTGAAATGTAACATGAAATGTAACATGAAATGTAACATGAAATGTAACATGAAATGTAACATGAAATGTAACATGAAATGTAACATGAAATGGCGTAACATGAAATGGCGTAACATGAAATGGCGTAACATGAAATGGCGTAACATGACATGGCGTAACGTGAAATGGCGTAACGTGAAATTAAACATGAAATGGCGTAACGTGAAATGGCGTAACGTGAAATGGCGTAACATGAAATGTAACGTGAAATGAAACATGAAATAGCGTAACGTGAAATGGCGTAACGTGAAATGGCGTAACGTGAAATGGCGTAACGTGAAATGGCGTAACGTGAAATGGCGTAACGTGAAATGGCGTAACGTGACACGCTGTAACATGAAAAGTTACAGCTTGTACTTTTTTTGTAGCTAAAAACATAACGATAATCGACCAGTGGGTGACTGACACACAGCGCCACACTCAGAGGAAGCTAGCATCATCATACGGTGACGACCCCCCCCCCCCCCCCACTGCTTCCCCCCTCCCACCTGCAAGACACAGACGGAAGCACCGCAACATTGTTTTCCCTCCAAACCGGAGGGTCCTTGACGACGCCACCCAGCCGTGCCGCCACCTCGAAACACCTTGACAGCTCTCTCGGTCATGCCGACGCCGGGTGCCATGTTGGCGTTCCACCTGGCCTTGTTCAACATGAGTCATGTTCCCCTGTTCCATCCTCCGTCATCTCACGCCGCCATTACAGGAAAAAAAGACAAAGTAACGTTTTTGTGTTGTTGTCCTCTTCATTTGGCCACGTCTCCTTCCTGCAAAGATATGATGAATATTAACGAGCCTATTTGCGCCCGCAGATGCCAGACGGCGCTCCGACTCGGAGTAAGTAAGCCAGTCGTCCTCATGTGTGTGTGTGTGTGTGTGTGTGTGTGTGTGTGTGTGTGTGTGTGTGAGCGACACACAGAGCGAGCGACACAGAACTAAGTGGACCGGGTCACACGAGCCAGGTGGAAGATCATTACACACTACATCACTTAAATGTGCAGCAGAGTGAGAGGTCGTCATTGAGTCGCTCAGACCTACAAGCCCCTCTCAGCAGCTGGTCTACTTTAAGGAGGAACAATGAACCCCATTGAGCAGCTTTGGTAGCCTGGCGATCAAGATAAGGATCGGGTAAACACAATCTGCTCCGCTGGTGCTGATGGCCGATTCCCGGGGATTCCAATTCCAATCCAATAATGACTCAAATCCAGCCTGGTATCAGCGATACTAATCCCATGCTGATACATAAATAGCATAGCATAAACGATAGAAAGCATTAAATAAAATGTTGTTATAAATGTTATAAATAATAACGTCACAGAGGGCAAAAGGTATTTAGAAGGTCATAAACTGGTTTTATATTTCTAATATGTCCACTATATTGGGTAATAAAAGAGTAAAGGTGACTATAGGGGTGCTATTCCATGTCTAGAGGGCTCTAATGATGTTAAAATCTCTATTTAGAAGGCTGTAAACAGGTTTTGTATTACTTATTGTCTCTTGGTATGTCCACTGTATTGGGTAATAGGAGTGTAAAGGTGACTATAGGGGTGTTATATCATGTCCAGAGGGCTCTAGTGATGTTTAAAAAATTGTATTTAGAAGGCTCTAAACAGTTGTTTTATGTCTTATTTTCTCTTATTATGGCCAATAGGAGTGCAAAGGTGACTATAGGGATGTTATTTTATGTCTAGAAGGCTCTAGTGATGTTAAAAAAACGGTATTTAGAAGGCTGCAAGCAGTTGTTTTATTTCTTATTTTGTCTTATTCTGTCCAATAGGAGTATAACTGTGACTATAGGGTTGTTATTTCATGTCCAGAGGGCTCTAGTGATGTTAAAAAAATGTATTTAGAAGGCTGCAAACAGTTAATTTCTTATTTTCTCTTATTATGTCCAATAGGAGTGTAAAGGTGACTATAGGGGTGTTATTTAATGTCTAGAGGACTCTAGTAATGTTCAAAAAATTGTATTTAGAAGGCTCTAAACAGTTGTTTTATGTCTTATTTTCTCTTATTATGGCCAATAGGAGTGCAAAGGTGACTATAGGGTTGTTATTTCATGTCCAGAGGGCTCTAGTGATGTTTAAAAACGGTATTTAGAAGGCCGTGAACAGTTGTTTTATGTCTTATTTTCTCTTATTCTGTCCAATAGTAATGTCAAGGTGACTATAGGGGTGTTATTTCATGTCCAGAGGGCTCTAGTGATGTTAAAAAAACGGTATTTAGAAGGCCGTAAACCATTGTTGTATTTTTTATTTTCTCTTTTTATGGCCAATAGGAGTGTAAAGGGGACTATAGGGGTGTTATTTAATGTCTAGAGGACTCTAGTAATGTTCAAAAAACTGTATTTAGAAGGCTGTAAACAGTTGTTTTATGTCTTATTTCGTCTTATTCTGTCCAATAGGCGTGCAAAGGTGACTATAGGGGTGTTATTTAATGTGTGGAGGGCTCTAGTGATGTTAAAAAACAGTATTTAGAAGGCCGTAAACAGTTGTTTTGTATCTTATTTTCTCTTATTCTGTACAATAGGAGTGTCAAGGTGACTATAGGGGTGTTATTTCATGTATAGAGGGCTCTAGTGATGTTAAAAAAACGGTATTTAGAAGGCTGCAAACAGTTAGTTAATTTCTTATTTTCTCTTATTCTGTCCAATAGGAGTGTCAAGATGGCTATAGGGGTGTTATTTCATGTATAGAGGGCTCTAATGATGTTAAAAAACTGTATTTAGAAGGCTGTAAACAGTTGGTTCATTTCTTATTTTCTCTTATTATGTCCAATATGAGTGTAAAGGTGACTATAGGGGTGTTATTTCATGCATGGGGGCTCTAACAATGTTAAAAATCTGCATTTAGAAGGTATTAAACAGGTAATCTATGTACTACTGCAAATATAGTACATAAAATATTGAAGTAATACGGTTCTGCAACAGTAAAATTGTGACTTCAGGTCCTCAGAATCAGACATCTTTTCCAGAAATAGAAGAACACAGAAAAATAAGAGGAGCTTAAGAATGAAATCTCCCGAAGAACACTTTGTCCACGGCGTCTTGGCGTTACTGGAGAAATAACGCTTATAAGACGAGCGGCTGGCTCACTTTTCATGAGCTAATAAAGCGAGATGGTGATGTACTGCGCGGAGCTTGTGTACCCCTAATTTAAGCCCGTTTCTTTATTTCGCATCGGGCGAGTCATGAATCAAAGTCATACGCTGGTCGTAGCGGAAGAGCTAACAAGGTTACGAGCGTAAACACAAAACGCACACGACTCACTTAAGAGAGTGAAAGTGAAGAGCTGCTTTGTCTGCTGATGGAATTGGACGTCTGCTCGCTGCCGCTCTTATCGGAGCGCCTATGGAAATAGAAAAGTCATGTGACCGCACGTTTATTATTTGTCTGCTTCCCGACAGACACCTTGCTAACGCGGCTTTTTGCAATTACCTTCTGTTGGAAAAAACACTATTATGTCATTATACTTCAAGGCATCAGTGTGTACTGTGTACTGGGTACAAGGAATACTTCCAAGAGGTCTTCCGATGAGGAAGCAGTGCCTGGTGGGGGACTCCACGGTGGGCTCTTCTATCTCGGGGGTTGAGGTGGTTGGTCGGGTGGATGAGATGCTCTGCAGCATCACATGGGGTAGTACCTTTGGATTGGCAGACCGGGGTCCTGGACCCCCTTCTTAGACAAACCCTCCGGTCCGGAGGATCTCCCAACTGGCCTGGGAATGCCTCGGGATCCGCCTGGACCGATTAGCGGTAGAAGATGGATGGATATTATTATTATTATTATTATTATTATTATTATTATTATTATTATTATTATTATTATTATTATTATTATTATTATTATTATTATTATTATTATTATTATTATTATTATTATTATTATTATTATTATTATTATTATTATTATTGCATTTAACAATTTTCCTTTGAATTATTAATTTCATTTTTATATTACAATAAATAATATATACTTTAAACTAATATATAATAATGAATAATAATATCAAACCATTAATAATTTTTATATAATTGTCTATCGTGCATCATACTTTATTGTCATGAATGCCAATATTTGATGAATAAAAATCAAATAGTAATAATAATACTTATTATTCTAAGTATTATTATTATTATTATTATTATTATTAATAATAATAATAATTATAATAATAATAATAATCTTTATAGATCTTAATAGATCTTTATTCATCAAATATTGGAATTAATATTATTAATGCCAATATCTGAATAATAATAATAATAATAATAATAATAATAATAATAATAATAATAATAATAATAATAATAATAATAATAATAATAATAATAATAATAATAATAATAATAATAATAATAATAATAATAATCTTTATAGATCTTAATATCTTAATAGATCTTTATTCATCAAATATTGGAATTAATAATTGGCAAAAACAATAATAATAATTACTATAATAATAATAATACTAATAATAATAATAATTACTATTACCACTAATAATTACTATTATTACTATTATTATTATGATTGCCAATTATTAATGCCAATATCTGAATAATAATAATAATAATAATAATAATAATAATAATAATAATAATAATAATAATAATAATAATAATAATAATAATAATAATAATAATAATAATAATAATAACAACAGAAGGCATCATGATAATAATTAATATTATTATTATTCATATAATTAATTATTATTATTAATAATAATAGTAATTACTGTTATTATTATTATTATTATATAATTAAAAATAGTATAGGTAATTTGATCTTTATACATCAAATATTGGCATTCATAACAATAAAGTGTAATGCATGATACACAATTATATAACAATTATTAATGGATAAATTAATGGTTAAAAATAATAATAATAATTATTATTGTTATTATTATCATTATTTACTATATAAATATTATAATATTTTTTTATTATTAGTGCCTTATAATAAAATAATGATAATAATAATATTAACAATTTATTCATGCATTTATCTATGCATTTATTCTATTTTTATTATTAATTAATTAATTATTATAATTTATTATTATTAATTAATTATTAATTTTTTATTAAGAATATTATTATTAATATATAATAATTTCAAATATTATATATAATTTGATCTTTATTCATCAAATATTGGCAAAGTATGATGCACGATACACAATTATATAACAATGATATAACAATGATGAATGATGTTTTGATATGTATTGTTGGGAGTATGAGTTGCTTATCTTCCCTGCCGTATCGTATAGTATAGTATAGTATTGTATAGTATAGTATAGTATAGTATAGTACAGCAGGAGAAGTGGATCGGGTCTCGTTAAATGAAAGGCACTAATTAGAGAGAAAAAGCAAGTTTGTCCAAATTAAACGTAACCAACAGCAGCTTTAAAGGCGACGATAAGAAAAAAAGCCCAAACAGAGGAAGCTCGGTTGTTGTTGAAAGGAGGCTGGAATTACCTGTGGACTTTGCTTTCACGCTAATAACGACCAAACACACACACACACACACACACACACTCCAGATAATAGCTGCATTTGCACTTACTTGTGAAACACTGTGTGTGTGTGACATGGACACACACACACACACAAATGAAAAGCCCAGAGGTCCGTGGTATAATTGAACTTTCAAGTCCATCTTCCACCTGCTTTTCTTTTCCTTTTTTTTTTTCCTCTCTCTCTCCGTCATTCACTCCACTCTCGTAGAGTGGAGAGCTGGCGGAAGCAAACACGGAAAATGAAAAGGCAGCCAAAAAAACACACAAAGTATACACGTAACAAGTGAAGGAGAAAGCGAAAGAGCGGCGGTTAGGAAAAACAAGCCCGGAGAGGAAGTGTGACTATTAATGAATAATGTTTGAACCAAGAGGTTTTGATGCTGTAATGCTGTAATTGGAGATCCCATTGAGTGTCATGTGACCACTAAACCAATTCACACTGGCAGGCGACGACGCAGGAAGTAAATAAACAGAACCACATTGTCGGGGGAAGCTTTTAGTACACTCAGTTTGGCCAATTTTTCGTCAAAAAACATTAAAAGAAAAATTGCATGTATTCCATAATAATAATAACAACAACAACAACAACAACAATAATAATAATAATAATAATAATAATAATAATAATAATAATAATAATAATAATAATAATAATAATAATAATAATAATAATAATAATAATAATAATAATAATAATAATAATAATAATAAAGTTATTTATTTATTTATTATAATTTTTTATTTTAATTGTTGTTAATAATATATAATAATTTAAATTTTTGCAAAAAAAAAATCTCTGACAAATTTCATATAATAGGGCAAAAACAGGCTAATAAGCAAGCCAATAAGCAGGCAATGCGAAATGACAGGCAATGATGGAGTGAAACCTCTGCCCGTTCGAAACCAAAAGTGGCTGTGTCGTGCAGTGGCGTCATTAGGCCTGTTTTAGGGGGGCTTCAGTTCCTAAGCCCTGCTAAATAATATTTTCTATAGATTTTATTTTATTTTATTTTATTTTATTTTATTTTATTTTATTTTATTTTATTTTATTTTATTTTATTTTATTTTATTTTATTTTATTTTATTTTATTTTAAGTTATTACTATCATTATTATTCTCCTTCTGATTAGTGCTACTACTAATAGGCTAGTATTAGCCTGCTTGTTGGCTTGCTTATTAGCCTGTTTTTGCTCTATTATATGAAATTTGTCAGATATTTATTTTATTTTATTTTATTTTATTTTATTTTATTTTATTTTATTTTATTTTATTTTATTTTATTTTATTTTATTTTATTTTATTTTATTTTATTTTATTTTATTTTATTTTAAGTTATTACTATCATTATTATTCTCCTTCTGATTAGTGCTACTACTAATAGGCTAGTATTAGCCTGCTTGTTGGCTTGCTTATTAGCCTGTTTTTGCTCTATTATATGAAATTTGTCAGATATTTTTTTAATAAAATAAAATAAAATAAAATAAAATAAAATAAAATATTTAGGTGGGCTTAAGAACTGAAGCAGAAGTTTCACTCCACTGTCATTTCGCATTCCAAAAGATTGAAACGATTCAGGTTCGAGAATACATGCTGTCCTATTTAGTCCTTGAGCATGAACTGATGAAACGTTATTACTATCATTATTTTTCTTCTTCTGATTATTACTACGACTAATAGGCTAGTATTAGCCTGCTTGTTGGCTTGCTTATTAGCCTGTTTTTGCTGTATTATATGAAATTTGTGAGATATTTTTTGAATAAAATAAAATAAAATAAAATAAAATAAAATAAAATAAAATAAAATAAAATAAAATAAAATAAAATAAAATAAAATAAAATAAAATAAAATAAAATAAAATAAAATAAAATAAAATAAAATAAAATAAAATAAAATAAAATATTTAGGTGGGCTTAAGAACTGAAGCAGAGGTTTCACTCCACTGTCATTTCACATTCCAAAAGAGTGAAACCCTTCAGGTTAGAGAATACATGCTGTCCTATCTAGTCCTTGAGCATGAACTGATGAAACGTTATTACTATCATTATTTTTCCTTCTTCTGATTATTACTACTACTAATAGGCTAGTATTAGCCTGCTTGTTGGCTTGCTTATTAGCCTGTTTTTGCTCTATTATATGAAATTTGTCAGATATTTTTTTTGTAAAAAAAAAAAAATAAAAAAAAAAATAAAAAATAAAATAAAATAAAATAAAATAAAATAAAATAAAATAAAATAAAATAAAATAAAATAAAATAAAATAAAATAAAATAAAATAAAATAAAATGACGCCACCGCACGAAACAGCCACTTTCGGTTTCAACAGGCAGATGTTTCGCATTCCAAAAGAGTGAAACCTTTCAGGTTAGAGAATACATGCTGTCCTATCTAGTCCTTGAGCATGAACTGATGAAACGTTCAATTGCACGGACGAATGAGAACATTTGCACTGGTAACAACGAAGAACACGGCGGTTCTTTAGCACACGCCGAGTGTCACACTTTCACCGTATCAGCGCTTTTACATCCAAACGTAACACAAAGTGATTTTCATGATTGATGGAGTCGCTTCTGTCTCCGCGCGGACGCCACCGTGTGTACTTGCAGGACCCCCCGAGCCATAAAGAAGATTTATGTAGAAGTGAATGTTCTGCGGCCTGCTGGAATATGAAAGATGGAAGAAGAAGAAGACGAGGGCTGCTGGAGGCCAGCGAATTAAAGGGAGAATATGTCTCGTCTTTAAAGTGATTTGTAAAGCGCTTTACTGTGTGTTGATGTGCCAGCTTGGCTTATAACCTCGTCACATGACTGCGGCCAATAAACACTCGTTTCAATAGCAGAGAACCTCCACTGTGCTTTAATGCAGCGGTGTCCAAAGTGCGCCCAGGGGCCGTTTGCGGCCTACGGTTGTTTTTTATTGGCCCGCGGCACATTGGAATGATATAATATAACAAGAAAATGAAGAAAAAGACAGGCAAAACCAGCAGGGATGGGAAAATCAACAGCCATTTTCCAAAAATAAAGTCAAAATATTAAGAGAGAAAAAAATAAAGTTACATAAAAAAATTCTTGTTTTAAGAGAACAACCTAGAAATATTAGGATAAAAAAATAATATCATTTTAGTATTGTAGAGTTGAAATATTAAAGCAAAAAAAGTTTAAACACATTTTTAAGTCACAATATTTTTAGAAAATAAAACAACAGTTTTAACTTTACAAGAATAAAGTCAAAATATTTAGAGAAAAAAAAGAAAAAAAGTAATATAAAAAAGTTGTTTTAAGATAATAACCTAGAAATATTGGGATAAAAAATAATATAATTTTAATATTGTAGAGTTGAAATATTAAAGGAAAAAAAAGTTTAAATACATTTTTAAGTCATAACATTTTTAGAAAATAAAACAACAGTTTTAACTTTATAAGAATAAAGTCAAAATATTAAGCGAAAAAAAAGTCATATAAAAAAGTTGTTTTAAGAGAATAACCTAGAAATATTGGGATAAAAAAATAATATTATTTTAATATTGTAGAGTTGAAATATTAAAGCAAAAAAGGTTTAAATGCATTTTTAAGTCATAATATTTTCAGAAAATAAAACAACAGTTTTAACTTTACAATAATAAAGTCAAAATATTAATGACAAAAATAAAACTATTTAAGTCATATAAAAAAAGTTGTTTTAAGAGAATATCCTGGAAATATTAGGATGAAAAATAATATTGTTTTAGTATTATAGAGTTTAAATATTAAAGCAAAAATAGTTTAAATGCATTTTTAAGTGATAACATTTTCAGAAAATAAAACAACAGTTTTAACTTTACAAGAATAATAAGAGAAATAAAGTTCTCTTATAGCAAAATTATAAATAAGATGTGAACTGGTATAAAGGACTTTGGGGCAGTGACCCACCGGCTGGAACCGACTGGCACCACCTTCAGGACCGAGACCAGGGATTGTGAGTCCTTGGCGACGTGCCGGTCGTCTTTTAAAGGTTGATTTCCATCTTTGGATGTGCGGGTGTCCCAAATGAAGTGTCCGCTGGATGCGAGTCCGCCACCCCTGACTTTGCTGCCTCGCAAGGCTGACGATTGACAAAGTGTTTAAGTCAATCTGCTGTCCTCTGAATGTGCCTTTGTGTGTTTGTGTGTGTTTGTGTGTGTGTGTGTGTGTGTGTGTTTGTGTGTGTTGGACAGAGTGAGACAGCACCCTTAATTGCTCTTCACCTCCACTTGAACGGCTTTCAGCCTGGTCAGCACATCACAACATGTGCCCAGAAAGAAACCTACTGGAGGGGCGGGGGGGTATGGAGGGCGGGGGGGGGCACGCCGGCCTTTTGGGTTAACCGGATTAGCTTCACACGGCCTTCGTCGCTCTGCGAACGTCGTGTCATTGCCGTCGACTCCAAGCGACACCGAGTGGTTTTGACCACGGTGGTTGTGATAATATTGTTTTAATATTTTAGAGTTGAAATATTAAAGCAAAAAAGTTTAAATGCATTTTTAAGTCATAATATTTTTTTTTAGAAAATAAAACAACAGTTTTAACTTTACAAGAATAAAGTCAAAATATTAAGAGCAAAAGCAAAAATAGTTAACACATTTTTAAGTCATAATATTTTTAGAAAATAAAAGAACAATTTTAATTAAAAAAATAAAGTCAAAATATTAAGAGAAAAAGAAAAAAAAATCATAGGAAATTTTTTTTTAAGAAAATAACCTGGAAATATTAGGATGAAAAATAATATTTTTTTAATATTGTAGAATTGAAATATTAAAGTGAAAAAATTTAAATCATAATATTTTTGGAAAATAAAACAACTGTTTTAACTTTGCAAGAATAAAGTCGAAATATTTAGAGAAAAAATAAGAATAATTAAGTCATGAAGTATTTTGTTTTAAGACAATACCGTTTGAAATAATAGGATGAAAAAAATATTGTTTTGATATTGTAGAGTTGAAATATTAAAGCAAAAAAGTTTAAACACATTTTTAAGTCATAATATTTTTAGAAAATAAAACAACTATTTTAATTTTACAAGAATAAAGTCAAAATATTGAGAGAAAAAATTAAAAATAATTAAGTCATAGAAAAAAATTGTTTTAAGAGAATAACCTTGAAATAATAGGATGAAAAAAAATATTTAAATTTTACAAGAATAAAGTCAAAATATTGAGAGAAAAAATAAAAAAAATTAAGTCATAGAAAAAAAATTGTTTTAAGAGAATAACCTTGAAATAATAGGATGAAAAAAATATTTAAATTTTACAAGAATAAAGTCAAAATATTGAGAGAAAAAATAAAAAAAATTAAGTCATAGAAAAATATTGTTTTAAGAGAATAACCTTGAAATAATAGGATGAAAAAAAATATTTAAATTTTACAAGAATAAAGTCAAAATATTGAGAGAAAAAAAATAAAAAAATTAAGTCATAGACAATTTCTTTGTTTTAAGAGAATAACATTGAAATAATAGGATGAAAATAATATTGTTTTAATATTGTAGAGTTGAAATAACAAAGCAAACAAAAATTAAACACATTTTTAAGTAATAGTATTTTTTGAAAATAAAACAACAGTTTTAACTTTACAAGAATAAAGTCAAAATATTAAGAAAAAAATAAGTCATATATTTTTTTTTTAAAGAGAATAACTTGGAAATATTATGATGAAAAATAATATATTTTTGGTATTGTATAGTTGAAAAATTTAAGCAAAAAAAGTAAAAAAAAACACATTTTTAAGTGAAAATATTTTTGGAATTTTTTTACAAGAATAAAGTCAAAATATTAAGAAAAAAATAAGTCATATAATTTTTTTTTTAAAGAGAATAACCTGGAAATATTAGGATGAAAAATAATATATTTTTGGTATTGTATAGTTGAAAATTTAAGCAAAAAAAGTAAAAAAAAAACACATTTTTAAGTGAAAATATTTTTGGAATTTTTTTACAAGAATAAAGTCAAAATATTAAGAAAAAAATAAGTCATATAATTTTTTTTTTAAAGAGAATAACCTGGAAATATTAGGATGAAAAATAATATATTTTTGGTATTGTATAGTTGAAAATTTAAGCAAAAAAAGTAAAAAAAAACACATTTTTAAGTGAAAATATTTTTGGAATTTTTTTACAAGAATAAAGTCAAAATATTAAGAAAAAAATAAGTCATATACATTTTTTTAAAGAGAATAACCTGGAAATATTAGGATGAAAAATAATATATTTTTGGTATTGTATAGTTGAAAAATGTAAGCAAAAAAAGTAAAAAAAACACATTTTTAAGTGAAAATATTTTCGGAATTTTTTTACAAGAATAAAGTCAAAATATTAAGAGAGGAAAAAAAATTAAGTCATAGAAAAAAAAATGTTGTTTTAAGAGAATAAACCAAGAAACCAAAAAAATATATTTAAACACATTTTAAAATCATAATATTTTTAGAAATTTCCATTTCCAGGTGTTTGCTCGTGTGGGGTTCAGTTGTTGGTCTCTAGCAAGTAGGGATCCAAATTCAGTGAACATTAGTAGAAATATTAGTAGAAATATGTATGCCAACATGACTTCATGTTCTTCTAGAAGGCCGCCACACGCCAACATTTACGTTCCACGGTTGGTGTGGTCAGTCAGTCAGTCGGTTAGTTCGTTAGTGGTGTAGCGCTCGTGTTCAATTATTCATGCGATCGTAGTAAATATGGAGGTGTGACGCTCCCGCTATCTTTGCCATTTCCATACGTTTAGACTGACAACACAATAAATCCAAGGCTGATAAATATTGATTTCATGAATACTGATCAATGTCATGCAAGGGAATTGATGAACATTGGAAAAAACATCGACACTTCGGTGTGTGTGTGTGTGTGTGTTTGATGTGTGTGTGTTTGATGTGTCGGACAATGCAAATTTGTGTAGTAAGTGTGTATTAGAAATAAATATCTGCGCTATAATACAAACTCTTGAAATGAACTTTGTATGACAGTTGTAGGCCATGTCCATCCATATTCGTTACGAAGAAAACCAGCTGTCATGTGATCGTATCACGTCCAATCAGAGTCGTAGCAGACTTGGTAGCGCATTATAGCACATGTGTTCATAAAATCAGTGATTATTTACATGAATTTATTTAAATCGCCCATCAGCAACACCCATATGTCAAGGCCCGGGCACCTCCGGTCTCTGCTTTGTCTCCATCCAAGGTTCAGAGGTTCAGTCCCGAGACACTAGTCCCGGCTCCTTCTCCGTACACGGATATGATGCCTTTGGTCTCAGCTCCTTGTCTGTCCAAGGCCTTTGCGCCTCCGGTTCAGGCTTCATCTTCGCCCATCATCAACAGCCACAAGTCAAGGCCCGGGCACCTCCGGTCTCTGCTTTGTCTCCATTCAAGGTTCAGAGGTTCAGTCCCGAGACACTAGTCCCGGCTCCTTCTCCGTACACGGACCTGATGCCTTTGGTCTCAGCTCCTTGTCTGTCCAAGGCCTTTGCGCCTCCGGTTCAGGCTTCATCTTCGCCCATCATCAACAGCCACAAGTCAAGGCCCGGGCACCTCCGGTCTCTGCTTTGTCTCCATTCAAGGTTCAGAGGTTCAGTCCCGAGACACTAGTCCCGGCTCCTTCTCCGTACACGGACCTGATGCCTTTGGTCTCAGCTCCTTGTCTGTCCAAGGCCTTTGCGCCTCCGGTTCAGGCTTCATCTTCGCCCATCATCAACAGCCACAAGTCAAGGCCCGGGCACCTCCGGTCTCTGCTTTGTCTCCATTCAAGGTTCAGAGGTTCAGTCCCGAGACACTAGTCCCGGCTCCTTCTCCGTACACGGACCTGATGCCTTTGGTCTCAGCTCCTTGTCTGTCCAAGGCCTTTGCGCCTCCGGTTCAGGCTTCATCTTCGCCCATATCAACACCCATAAGTCAAGGCCCGGGCATCTCCGGTCTCTGCTTTGTCTCCATTCAAGGTTCAGAGGTTCAGTTCCGAGACACTAGTCCCGGCTCCTTCTCCGTACACGGACCTGATGCTTTTGGTCTCAGCTCCTTGTCTGTCCAAGGCCTTTGCGCCTCCGGTTCAGGCTTCATCTTCGCCCATATCAACACCCATAAGTCAAGGCCCGGGCACCTCCGGTCTCTGCTTTATCGCCATCCAAGGTTCAGAGGCTCAGTCCGGAGATACTGGTCCCGGCTCCTTCTCCGTCCACGGACCTGATACCTTTGGTCTCAGCTCCTTGTCTGTCCAAGGCCTTTGCGCCTCCGGTTCAGGCTTCATCTTCGCCCATCAGCAACACCCATAAGTCAAGGCCCGGGCACCTCCGGTCTCTGCATTATCGCCGTCCAAGGTTCAGAGGTTCAGTCCCGGCTACATCCTTGTTCATTACCCAAGAGACACTAGTCCCGGCGCCTTCTTCGTCCACGGACCTGATACCTTTGGTCTCAGCTCCTTGTCTGTCCAAGGCCATTGCGCCTCCGGTCCAGGAATAACCTGGAAATATTAGGATGAAAAATAATATTGTTTTAGTATTGTAGACTTGAAATATTAAAACAAAAAAAGTTTAAAAACACATTTTTAAGTCATAATATTTTTAGAAAATAAAACAACAGTTTTAACTTTACAAGAATAAAGTCAAAATATTAAGAAAAAAAATAAGTCATATAAAAAATGTTGTTTTAAGAGAATAACCTGGAAATATTAGGATGAAAAATAATATTGTTTTAGCATTGTAGAGTTGAAAAATTTAAGCAAAAAAATGTTGAAAAAACAAATTTTTAAGTCAAAAGTCTTTAAGTCAAAAGTCTTTTTACAATAATAAAGTCAAAATATTAAGAGAAAAAAGAAAAAAAATGAAGTCATAGAAAAAAAATGTGTTTTAAGAGAATAACCTGGAAATATTAGGATGAAAAATAATATTGTGTTAATATTGTAGAGTTTAAATATTAAAGCAAAAAAGTTTAAACGCATTTTGAAGTCATAATATTTTTAGAAAATAAAACAGTTTTAACTTTACAAGAATAAAGTCAAAATATTAAGAGAAAAAAAGTTGTATAAAAAAATGTTGTTTTAAGAAAATAACCTGGAAATATTAGGATGAAAAATAATATTGTTTTAATATTGTAGAGTTGAAATATTAAAGGGAAAAAGTTTAAACGCATTTTGAAGTCATAATATTTTTAGAAAATAAAACAGTTTTAACTTTACAAGAATAAAGTCAAAATATTAAGAGAAAAAAAGTTGTATAAAAAAATGTTGTTTTAAGAAAATAACCTGGAAATATTAGGATGAAAAATAATATTGTTTTAATATTGTAGAGTTGAAATATTAAAGGGAAAAAGTTTAAACTCATTTTTGAGTCATAATATTTTTAGAAAATAAAACGGTTTTAACTTTACAAGAATAAAGTCTAAATATTAAGCCAAAAAAAAATAAGTCACATAAAAAATGTTGAGAATAAGAGAAATATTAAGCAAAAAAGTTTAAACACATTTTTAAGTCAAAATATTTTTAGAATTTTTTTTTCACAATAATTTTTTTTACAAGAATAAAGTCAAAATATTAAGAGAAAAAAGAAAAAAAATTAAGTCATAAAAAAAAAAATGTTGTTTTAAGAGAATAAACCAAGAAACCAAGACATCATATCAAGCCTAAGAAGTAAACGCCGATCAATTACTGGTTCAATTACTAATTGTACAACTCATCAGGGAGCCGGCTTACACTGATTAATCAAAATAATTTTCTCAGAAAAAAAATATGCTAGTTGCTAACCTCGGAAATATGGAAAAAAAAAGAAAGAAATCAAACAACAACACGATCACATCATGTAAACTTCATTCCAACGCCTGCTGCTTGAGTCACAGACGCTTTTAGCGCCTCTCGCTGATGATGGATGTCTGGCGCGGCGGTGACGTGCGTCGGCACGCGCCCGTGTAGACAATTTCCCGAGGATCTTTATGCATAGCTTTTGAATTGATAAGAAAATTGACTGGAGAGAGACATGATGAATGAGGCTGCTCACTGGCAGGAAATAGAGAAAAATAATATTGCCAGCGTTAAATTGTGATGAGTTTCAGTCATTAAAAATCTATTTAATTCTCTATTTTACCAAAAAAAAAAAATAATAATAAAAGTAGTAATCTGCTTGGGTATGATTAAAGTCATCTGCTATGGTTTGAAAGTGCCAAAAAATTGTAAATGCAAACATGCTCAGAATATAAAAACATAGATGAGGCCTGCAACAATCACACGCGTGTCACAATACATGCTTGAACCTACTTTCTTTTCACACACACACACACACACACACACACACACACATACACGTCTTCCACCCTGGGAGACATTTATTCTGATTACTGGGAGCCCAGGAGATCGAAGAACGCAGTAATCAGAAAACTGGCCGGGCATCTATCACCGCGGCAACCAATCAAACCTCCCGGTTCCTGCAACCACGGACAAAAATGACACACAAAAATGACTCCGAAACTTGTCGTGTGTGTGTGTTATTCATGTTTGTCTATCTCCGCAAACGTGTATTGTGTATATTTATATTTATTTATATTTATTTATATTTATTTATAGTTATTTATATTTATTTATATTTATTTATATTTATTTATATTTATGTATTAATAATTTATAATTTATTATTTATAGTTATATTTATTATATTTATATTTATATTTATATTTATATTTATATTTATATTTATATTTATATTTATATTTATATTTATATTTATATTTATATTTATATTAATATTTATATTTATATTTATTTACATTATTTAAGTTTATTTACAGTATATGTATTTATATTTATTAATGAATTATTTATTTAATAATTTATTATTTATCATATTTATTTATATCCCAAGACATAAATAAATATGATAAATAATAAAATAATAATAATTTATCATATTTATTTATGTCCCAAGACATAAATAAATATGATAAATAATAAACTATTAAATAAATAAATTAGTAATAAATATAAATAAATATAAATAATGTAAATAAATACATTCATGTAAATAAATATAAATATGATATTTATCATATGTATTTATGTCCCAAGACATAAATAAATATGATAAATAATAAATTATTAAATAAATAAATATAAATATAAATTATTAATACATTTTGGATGGATATTTATTTATGTATATTTACTGACATTATGGTTGAATAAATATAAATATAAATATAAATATAAATATAAATATAAATATAAATATAAATATAAATTATTAAATTATTAAATAAATAAATTATTAAATAAATAAATTATTAATAAATATAAATATAAATAATGTAAATAAATACATTAATGTAAATAAATATAAATATGATATTTATCATATGTATTTATGTCCCAAGACATAAATAAATATGATAAATAATAAATTATTAAATAAATAAATCTAAATCTAAATCTAAATCTAAATCTAAATATAAATTATTAATACATTTATGCATATTTACTGACATTATGGTTGACGCCATCAAAGTCTTCGTCTTCAAGATCTGATTAGGCGACGCCGAGGAACGCTGAAGCTCGGTTGCCACGGTTACATCGGTAACAATCCCGCCACGAGTTACTGATGCTGTCAAATGTTGCAACATGGAAATATCGAATATAGTCGATGTCGGCCTTCTTGGCGAAATACACGATATCTGATATTGTACATCACTGCCGTACCGATAATATACAAATATATTTAAAAATGTACCTTATTTGTACTCAATGTGTGATATAATATATTCCTAATATGGTGTACATATATATACTGGATGTGCTTGAGCAGTAGTTCCCAGGTTTGTTCCCCCGCTGCGATGCTGCTGCAACAATTTAGCTAGCGCACTGAAATGATCCATTTGGACAAGATGATATTTTTTTCAGAGGGACTCCACGCCCTCCTGCACACCATCACACCCCATCCTGACACCCTCGGGGTCTACAGGATGGACCCCCGTAGTGCAGAGTCCCTCTCACAACCATTGTGTGTGTGTGTGTGTGTTTTTAAATCAAAATTCAAGACTATCATCTCAGCAGGACGCTTCCTCTTGCGCTACGTGTTATCAAACAGTTTTCAGGAAAACGTTCATTTAACAAAGACGAGCAAAAAAAAAAAATCAACATGGAGGTCACAAAAAGGTTGATGCCTGAGTGCTCTTGTGCCTTCAGCTTGAACAAGTTTGCACCCGGAGAGCCGAGCTCCCGAGCTGCAGGAATTTTTTTGGAATTGGAGTCAAGACAGCAGAACGGACATTTCGGGGTCAACGGAACAGAAAGGAGTTAGCGTCAACGGATCCGATCTCTGATATTGATCCGCTTTAAGAGACGGACAGATCCCAGCTTTTGGCTATTGGCTAGCTTTTGGGAATACGCCCTTCATCGGGGGGTCCTTGTGTCCTTGACTATTTATCTGATACTTATAAAACTCTAGCAAATAATTTTTACACAACTCAATTTTTCTGTAAAGTGTCTTTGAGTATTTTTGAAAAGCACTATACAAATAAAATATATTTTTATTTTTATTTTTATTTTTATTTTTATTTTTATTTTTATTTTTATTTTTATTTTTATTTTTATTTTTATTTTTATTTTTATTTTTATTTTTATTTTTATTTTTATTTTTATTTTTATTTTTATTTTGAGTTTGAGAAAACTCGATGGTATGAAAACTATTTTTGGGGGGGTCGCTACACCCCCAAAACCATAAAATCTGTTCTATACATGCCCCGTCTGCCAACATGAGAAAACTGTAACTCTAACAAATAATTTTTACATAACTTGTGGTAGTTGTGATGTACAAGTTGAACAGTTTTGGTCCCGGTATTGATCCCTGGGGAACTCCACACATAAGTCAAAGACTTGAGTTATATTCAATTTATGTAATGTTTGACAACACTTAACAGGAACATAAGATGTAAGAATGTGCTAATGTGGAAACAACTCGATAGCGTGAAAATTATTTTTTGGGGGGGTCGCTACACCCCCAAAACCATAAAATCTGTGCTATGAATGCCCTGTCGCCCAATATGAGAAAACTGTAGCGTCTGTAAGTCATTGACTATTTTTCTGATGCTTATAAAACTCTAACGAATAATTTTTACATAACTTATGATAGTTGTGATGCACAAGTTGAACAGTTTTGGTCCCGGTATTGATCCCTGGGGAACTCCACACATAACTCAAAGACTTGATTTATATTCAATTTATGTAATAAACGAAACTTCAGGAACATAAGATGTAAGAATGTGCTAATGTGTAAACAACTCGATAGCATGAAAACTAACTATTTTTTGGGGGGGTCGCTACACCCCCAAAACCATAAAATCTGTTCTATACATGCCCTGTCTCCCAATATGAGAAAACTGTAGAGTCCGTAAGTCATTAACTATTTTTCTGATGCTTATAAAACTCTCACAAATAATTTTTACATGAATTGTAGTAGTTGTGATGTACAAGTTGAACAGTTTTGGTCCCGGTATTGATCCCTGGGGAACTTCACACATAACTCAAAGACTTGATTTATATTCAATTTATGTAATAAACGAAACTTCAGGAACATAAGATGTAAGAATGTGCTAATGTGGAAACAACTCGATAGCATGAAAACTAACTATTTTTGGGGGGGTCCCTACACCCCCAAAACCATAAAATCTGTGCTATACATGCCCTGTCTCCCAATATGAGAAAACTGTAGAGTCTGTAAGCCATTGACTATTTATCTGATGCTTATAAAACTATAACGAATAATTTTCACATAATTTGTGGTAGTTGTGATGTAAAAGTTGAACAGTTTTGGTCCCGGTATTGATCCCTGGGGAACTCCACACGCAACTCAAAGACTTGAGTTATATTCAATTTATGTAATGTTTCACAACACTTCAGGAACATAAGATGTAAGAATGTGCTAAAGTGGAAACAACTCGATAGCATGAAAACTAACTATTTTTTGGGGGGTCGCTACACCCCCAAAACCATAAAATCTGTGCTATACATGCCCTGTCGCCCAATATGAGAAAACTGTAGCATCTGTAAGTCATTGACTATTTTTCTGATGCTTATAAAAGTATAAAAAAATTTTTTACATAACTTGTGGTACTAGCATAGATATTATTTACAGTCAGGTGACAAAATTATTATTTTTTAATTTTTTTTAAATTTGCCAATATAGCTCCATGATGATGCATTTCTGTTGTGAAAAACAATAACACGATGCCGGGTGTTGTCACCGTGCATGACGCTGATTAAAGACACCACCGGTCCCCGCCGGGCGGCTGATTACGTCCGCTGGCCCCGCCGTCTTCAACTGTACTGGGCTGGTTTATTTACAGTCTTTTTTTTTTTCCCATGTTCCTGTCACTCCCGACTTGTTTTCGCTCCACTCCGAATCTTTTAATAGCGCCGCCCATAAAATTGCTTCAAATTGCTTGGTGTATTTTTTTTTATTTTTTTTTTTTTACCACCAAGCCAGTGTTGGCATTTGTGTACGGTGGTTGCCGGGGCTACGGTATAAATCTATATTGATGATATGGCCGCCCCCCGTGGGATGAAGCGGATGAGAGCCAATCCCGGAGACTATTGACTGGTGTAGAATTGCTTTTGTAATATTGTTTGAGAAGACAGACGACTGTGGGGGGGAAGAGAAAACAACACACACACACACACATACACACAAAAAAAAAACTACCGCCAAGGTGTTATTTTTTCCCCCCTCCCTGGTTTCTTTTATTGTAGCTTTCTTGAAAGAAAAAAAAAAAGCTCTCACAGGGCTGAAGAGATGAGAGATGACAGGAAGTGTGGAAAATTATGGTGTAGAATCAATAAAAAAGGGAAAGACGTTGCAAATGGAAGGTGGAGGAGGAGAAGGTGAATAAAAAAAAAGGGGGGGGTGCATATAGAAAATCACATCAGAGGTGAACAATACTTCCAAATAACACAAACTGCACGGAGACAAGATGGAAGGTACACTCAAATTTGAAGGCATTAAGTCCATTTTTAAGTCATTTAATGCATTAAAGTGAAACTGGCTTGATGGCAGGCTGCACGGTGGTCGAGTGGTTAGCGCGCAGACCTCACATTCCACCCAAATTCCACCCTTGAGCATCTCTTATTCATTATGAATATATTATATTACAGATGAAATACAAAAAATGCACATTTTTAAATGTATTTATATATTTTTGTTCATGTAAAATTATATAAAAAATTATATTAAAAATATATTAAAAAATTATATAAAAATCATATTAAAAATCATATTAAAAATTATATTAAAAGTCATATTAAAAATTATATTTAAAATTATATAAAAAATTATATTAAAATATATTTGAGACTTCATATTGATTTTTATAGAAATATATTTGATAATGTAGCCTGAAATTTACATTCATATATATTTATTATCAATCTATATAGCCATATTATATATATTATTTATATTGTTTAAATAGGGCTGCACGGTGCACAAGTGGTTAGCGCACAGACCTCACAGCTAGGCGACTCGGGTTCAATTCCACCCTCGGCCATCTCTTATTCATTATGAATATATATAATATTACAGATTGAATACAAATAATGTACATTTTAAAATGTATTTATATATTTTTGTTCATATAAAATTATATTAAAAATTATATTAAAATTTATATTAAAAATGACATTAAAATTATATTAAAATTGTTAAAATATATTTGAGACTACATATTGATTTTTATAGAAATATATTTGACAATGTAGCCTGACATTTACATTCATATATGTTTATTATGAATCAATATAATAATCAATAATATTTATTTAGATAGGATAAGCGGTAGAAAATGAATGAATGAATATTATATCACAGATTGAATACAAATAATGTATTTTTTTGAATATATATATATTTGTCCATATAAAATTATATTAAAAATTATATTAAAAAATTATATTAAAAATTATATTAAAAATTACATTAAAATTGTATTAAAAATTATATTAAAATATATTTCAGACTACATATTGATTTTTATAGAAATATATTTGATAATGTAGCCTGACATTTACAATAATATACATGTATTATGAATTAATATAGCCATATTATACGTATATATTATTTATATTATTTATGTAGGCTAAGCGGTAGAAAATGAATGAATGAATATTATATCACAGATTGAATACAAATAATGTACATTTTTAAATGTATTATATAACATATATATATATATAACATATATAACATATATATATATGTTATATAACATAACATATAGACAAACAACCATTCACACTCACATTCATACCTATGGACAATTTGGAGTCGCTAATTAACCTAGCATGTTTTTGGAATGTGGGAGGAAACCGGAGTACCCGGAGATACCCGAGGGTGGAATTGAACCCTTGTCTCCTAACTGTGAGGTCTACGCGCTAACCACTCGTCCACCGTGCAGCCCAGTTCTGACATTCTAACTTTTATTGTTGGCCAACAAGCCTTATCTTTTTTCCATCACCACCAAAATAAATCATTGCCAAGTATTTCCATTGTTTGTGTCGGTCCAGTCAGGCTGCTGTGAAACAAATTTGAAAACGCTATCAAAGAAAACCAACAACAACATATTTATATTTCATATTTACCACACTCGTCTTGGGGAACGACAATGTTTGACAATATCAAAATTGTATTAAAGTTGTGCTTCTGCAGCAATTACTTGACTTGAAAGGTACGACGTTATGCTAGCATGCAGAATGGAATATTAACCGGCAACGTGGAGGGGTGCACCCATTGCCTACAAAAGGGGTGCCCACGGTGAGGCTTGGGGGTCTGAAGAAGACGGAAGAATACGTAGTTGTAATACTCAGTCTCGGGTTCCTCTGGAGCCTATCTCAACTGTCTTCGGGCGAGCCAGCCAATCACAGGGCACATATAGACAAACAACCATTCACACTCACATTCATACCTATGGACAATTTGGAGTCGCTAATTAACCTAGCATGTTTTTG